>NC_089250.1:60409522-60721680 GCF_963930625.1 Muntiacus reevesi | reverse complement strand
TTCTCACCTCCACCTGGCTGCTCTCCGGGCTTCTGAGTGTGGGGACTGCAGCACCCTTACCTGGGGTGTGCTCCGGCCACCCAGGACCTGTGGGCCTCCTCTGCTTGATCACAAAGTGAGAGCCAGGAGTGGAGATGAGCTTAAGTAGTAGGAGGGCCAAGGGGTGGGCCAGGGTTGGAGGGGGTGGGCAGATGGCCTGAGGAAGCTGAGCAGGGCTCTGGGGAGGACTGGCCACTTCCGGTGAGTACCAGAATAGGGAAGTGGATGTTGCAGAGCCACGGCTCTACCCTGGAGGCCTGAGGAGGATAAGGCCATGAGATCATCCACACCAGCAACCTGGGTGGGAGTTGTGACTTCCTGGAAACACCACAAATCGGTATGTGTAGGTGCCTACACACCTGTGTGTGTGCACTGTGTGTGAATGTGTCTGCAGACTTGTCTGTGTGTGCACTGTGTCTGAGTGTGTGAATACATGTGTGCACCTGTGTGTGTGTTGGGGGGGGCGGGGCTCTCTGGCTGCTCATGTCTCCAAGGGCACATCCGCTAAGTTCTGGGAAGAAACCACAGCTTTCACCTGATTCCCCAAGGCAACCTTCGCCCCCTGGAAGTGTGTTCCCTGCTCCAAGGCCCCTCTCATGAAGTCTCTGTTTTTTCTTGGAAAGAATGAATCGCTGACTTGGGGAATACTATCAGTCCTTCTGTGAGTGATCCTCAGAGAAATCTAATCTAATGTAATCCTCAGAGATCCTAATGGGAACAGAGGGGATACTCCAAATTCCTGAGGGATGCTAACCTCTCCGTATGAAATCTCTCTATTTCTATAAAATAGAGGTCCTTTATTTCCTTCTAAACAGAATTCTCGGTGTTTCCTGACAACTGAGTGTTTCCTCAGAAACACCATTGTTCCATAAGCCTGCCAGAAACAAATGCTAGAGAGGGTGTGGAGGAAAGGAAATCCTCCTACACTGTTTGTGGGAGTGTGAATTGGTGCAGCCACTATGGAGAACAGTATGGAGGTTCCTCAAAAAACTAAAAATAGAGTTGCCATATGATCCAGCAATCCCACTCCTGGGCATATATGTGGACAAAAGATACACATACTCTAAGGTTCACAGTAGGACTATTTACAATAGCCAAGATATGGAAGCATCCTAAATGTCCACTGACAGATGAATGGATAAAGAAGATGTGAGCCACTTCCTTGCAACACCACTGACTGTAGCCCACCAGGCTCCTCTGTCCATGGGATTCTCCAGGCAAGTATATTCGAGTGGGTTGCCATGCCCTCCTCCAGGGGAGTATTCCCAAACCAGGAACTGAAACCTGCATCTCTTACATCTCCGGCATTAGCAGGCAGGTTCTTTACCACTAATGCCACCTGGAAAGCCCCACAATGGAATATTACTCAGCCATACAGAAGAATGAAATAATTCCATTTGCAGCAACATTGATGGACCTAGAGATTATCATACTAAGTGAAATCAGTCAGAAATAGACAGATGAATACCATATGATATCACTTTTATATGGAATGTAAAATATGATGCAAATAAACTTGTGTATAAAACAGAAACAGACTCAGGGATGTAGAATACAAATTTATGGTTACCAGTGGGGAAAGGAGGTGGGGGAGGGATAAATTAGGAGTTGGGGACTAACAGATATATACGACTGTATATGAAATAAACAACACAGACCTACTGGACAACACAGCACAGGGAACTATATTCAATATCCTGGAATAAACCTTAAAGGAAAAGAATATGAAAATGAATATATATTTTATGTATAAAACTGAATTACTTTGCTGTTTACCAGAAACTAACACAACATTGTAAATCAATTATACTTCAGTTTAGGAAAAGATGCATGGGGGGGAAGAAAAAGAATATCAGTGTCTCTGAGGAAGCCACACAAATCCTGTGGGAATTCCAGAGAACTTGCCAATGTTCCTAAGGAATCTAGATGTACCTGGGAAATTCTGGTTCTAGCTGAGAGAAGAACTACAATTTCTCTGGACATAGTAGTCATGCCAGCACTCTTCCCCTTCCCAAGGGGGCACTGAGGGAACCTGGGAGCCCGAAGATTGCACCTGGAGTCTACACCAGGATCTGAGGGTCCCCTGGGCTAGAAGCAGGACCTTGAGTGTATCCCTTCTCATTTCTGGGTCTTAGGTTCCCACTAGGTACTGGCTTTAGTGGTGCCTCCCTGATGAACAGGGTGGGTAACTTGCAAACTGCAAAGGGTGGTACCCACTGAAGGGGCTGTTGTAGCCACGAGGATGGATGTCTCTGTTACTATTCACTCTCCCTCACTGTGGCTCTCCCGGGGCCCATGCCCAGTGGAGAGGAATCAGAGGCAAGGCAAGTCAGAGCCCCCTGACCCCCGTGGGCCTCTCCTCAGCCCACTTTCTTATCCCTCCCAGGCATCCAGGCTGTCCCCGGTGCTCTCAGGTGCCACTGCTGTGGGAGCCTGGAGTCGGTCACAAGGACACGTGGGCTAGGCCGGCTGCCAGAGGAGGGCTGGCTGATCTGTGAGCTGCTTGCAGGCTCTTGGTACATTTCACACCTCATGCAGCAGAAGGAAGACAAACAGCCCCACCAGGGTGGAGTGATGCCAGGCCTGAGGGATGAGACAGCGTGACCAGGATGAGTCAGGGGTGAGTGCACACAGGGTCACAGAGCCAGGCGGCCCCCTGGGTAAGCCCCTTCCACCCTGGACGCCTCGGTTTGCACCATCTGTAAAAGACGCATCAGGGGCTGGAGACGGCCATCTGGGAGGGCTATCCGCTGACAGCGGGGCAAAGCAGCCTGGCCAGCTGCCACCCCCGCCTGCAGTCTGTTCATCCCCAGAGTCTAGATGCACCACCTGGGGAGGCAAGCTCTCTTTCCCTTCCTAGGGGGCTTATGTGGGGCGTCACTCTACAGTCTTGGAAGACACGCTGTGCTTTTTAATCAGACCAACAGTCATGTGAATAAATTCCACAATTCTTTTTGTTTGTACTGAGTCATAGAATTTTTAAAAACCGTGTAACTGCTCATACCCTTGAAGCAGAGCATACAGACATAAGTCCACACAGAGAAGCATAGAGCTGGGGGAGTTGGTGTAAAGTGAACCTTCCCACATGTTATGGGCTGAATTGTGACCACACACCACCCCCCCCCCCAACTCATATGGTGATGTCTTCGCTCCTGTACTCAGAACGTGACTGTATTTGCAAGCAGGGTCTTTAAAGAGATGATTAAGTTAAATGAAGTCATGAGGATAGGCCCTAATCCAATAAGGGATGGGGGGCATCCTTGTGCAGTCAGGGTGCTCCATTCAATACTCTGCAATGACCTATATGGGAAAAGAATCTAAAAATAAAGTGGATATGTATACATCCAACTGGTTCACTTTGCCATACAGCAGAAAGTAGTACAACATTGTAAATCAACTACGCTCCAATAAAAATTAAGGAAAAAAAAAAAGACCGGTGTCCTTGTAAGAAGAAGAGGTTGGTGCTAAGAGAAAGTCAAGGCAGGGAATATGAAAGGCTGACAGGAAGGGAGAGAAATTTTAGACACGAAAGTCAGAGAGGGCCTCACTGAGAAACTGACTTAGACGAGATAGCACAGGATAAGAGAAGAAGCTGTAGTTACGTCTAGAGTGATGAGCCATCTGGGCAGAGGGACAGCAGTTGCAAAGTCCTGGGGTGGGAAAGGAGCTGGTGTGTTGGAGGGATAGTTGGGAGGTCAGCAAAGCTGTCTTGAAGCTGACAAGTGGGAAAAGAACAGAGGATGAGGTCGGATAGTCAAGGAGAGAGATGTACTTTGCATCCACAATATGATCCACAATGAGAAAAAAATTTTCAAATCTCGCTTGACTTTAAGGCACTAAATATTTAAAATAATCTTTTAGGGACTTCCCTGAAGGTCCAGTGCAAGGGATGCTGGTTCAATCCCTGGTCAGGGAGCCAAGACCCCACATGCCTGGCAGTCAAAAAATCAAAATATATAACAGAAGCAATATAGCAATATGGTAACAAATTTAATAAAAACTTTAAAATGGTCCACATCAAAAAGTAAAATAATCTTTTAGACTATTATTTAGGACAGGAAAACATTTTTCTCTACACTTCTAGATTCTTTTGATTGGTCTATTAATTAAACTGACATAAGGTAGATTAACAGAAGAAAATCAAATTTAATTATGTATGTATAGGAGTGCCATAAAAATATGAGAAAGAAAAAGTGAAAGTCGCTCAGTCATGTCTGACTCTTTACGACCCCATGGACTATACAGTCCATGGAACTCGCCAGGCCAGAATTCTGGAGTTGGGTAGCTGTTCCCTTCTCCAGGGAATCTTCCCAACCCAGGTCTCTCGCATTGCGGGTGGATTTTTGACCAGCTGAGCCACCAGGAAAGTCCAACAATACTGGAGTGGGTAATCTATCCCTCCTCCAGCGGATCTTCCCAACCCAGGAATCGAACCAGAGTCTCCTGCATTACAGGCAGATTTTTTACCAGCTGAGCTACCAGGGAAGCCCAAAAATATGAGAACCAAGGCCAAATGCAGCAGCTGACACCTCTATGCCATCCTGAATTAAGGAACTGGATACTGGCCTAGAGTCCAAAGGGGAGGAGAGTAATTCATAGGACAATAAGAAGAGGAGATGTTTGCTAATTAGATGTATACCCTGCCATAGAGTTAGGTCATTCAGATAGAAGTTATCTCTGCTGGGACTTCCCTGGTGGTCTAGTGGTTAGGACTTCATGCTCCCAATGCAGTGGGCCCAGGTTTGATCCCTAATCAAGGAATTGAATGCCACATGCCACAACTAAAAGTTTGTATGCTGCAACTAAGAAAAAAAAAACCACTACAATATTGTAAAGTAATTAGCCTCCAACTAATAAAAATAAATGAAAAAAAAAAAAAAAAACCAGACCCCATTTGCTGCAATGAAAATCAAAGATCCTGCATGCAGCAACTAAGACTTGGCACAGTCAAACAAATAAATTAATTAATTTTAAAAAATAATAGTAGATACTATTTTTTTACGTTATCTCTGGTAATAGCTCTCTCCCTGAGCCAGGCCCCCTATTTAATTATTTTAAATAATTAAGGGAGAGGTGAAAGTTTTTCTTGAGTCTGTCTGGTGGGCTTGAATGCCTTCAGCTCAAAATAATCTACACGTCAAAGTGGGGTATTTGAGGGTCACATATTCTGCTCCCCTTTGAGCTTCCCTGGTGACTCAGTGGTAAAGAATCTGCCTGCAATGCAGGAGACCTGGGTCCGATCCCTGGGTCGGGAAGATCCCCTATAAGAGGAAATGGCAACCCACTCCAGTATTCTTGTCTGGAGAATCCCATGGCCAGAGGAGCCTGGCAGGTTACAGTCCATAAGGTTGCAGAATTGGACATGACTGAGCAACTAAAATACCATAATCTATTAAATTTTTAAATAACAATTTAACACACAGTAATATTGATTGAGAAATGGGTGTTTTAATGAAATGGATGACTTTTCTCCAATTAGCTGTTTTACCTGTAAATTACTTTACTCATTGCTAGAAAGCAGAGTTCAGCACCCATCAAGGACCTAATCTGCATCTTCAGAGAGCTAAGTGCCATGAACAATTCTGTATACTTTTTCAGCAAATAAGCAGAGAGGCATGAAAGGAGTTTTATTAAAACTGTGTTGCTCAATCCTTTGAACTGCTTTCAATGTATATAACAAAAATCACAAGGGGATGTGTTATCAAAAAATGTTTCTCAATAACTCTAAGTAGGTTAAGACTGGAGCAATAATAACACTCCTCTTTTATTGAAAGCAAACTGAAAACCACTTGGCTTGTTTTCTGGACATTCCAGGATCACTCACAGACCATTTTATTCCAAGTCCTAGAGGTGATGTTCCAAGGCAAAGCTCTTGAGTAGGAACTGGGGCAAAGAGAAAAATGCTTTATAATGAAGTTCCGAAGAAACATTAGAAGAAGGTAAGGTGGTAAGGTTTGTGGAAGAAGCCACTCTTGAAAACAGGGTTCTGGGAATGAGAACATAGAAAAGTTGGAAATCAGTAAATGGTTACCCATAAAAATCCTATAAATGAACCCATGGATACTTTTCTTATAAATCTGCTGCAACTCACAGGACTCACAACATGGTGATGCATGGAAGATGAATCTGGATTCTGGGTCTAAATCCTGAGGCTTCCTCTTATTATCAGTGTGTTCTCAGACTGCTTAACTAACCTAAGTCTGTTTCCTCATCTGTAGAATGGGAGCAAGAATAAAGACATTAAAGAATAAGAAAATAAAGGGTTTGGCCATGTGGCACCCAGCACAAGGCAAGTGCTCAGAGGATCTTAGCTGCTATCATGATAAGACTTTGGTTTTGTTTTTTTTTTAAATATTATTTTATTAGTTGGAGGCCAATCACTTTACAACATTTCAGTGGGTTTTGTCATACATTGACATGAATCAGCCATAGAGTTACACGTATTCCCCATCCCGATCCCCCCTCCCACCTCCCTCTCCACCCGACTCCTCAGGGTCCTCCCAGTGCACCAGGCTCGAGCACTTGACTCATGCATCCCACCTGGGCTGGTGGTCTGTTTCACCATAGATAATATACATGCTGTTCTTTCAAAACATCCCACCCTCACGTTCTCCCCCAGAGTTCAAAAGTCTGTTCTGTACTTCTGTGTCTCTTTTTCTGTTTTGCATATAGGGTTATCGCTACCATCTATCTTAATTCCGTATATATGTGTTAGTATACTGTAATGTTCTTTATCTTTCTGGCTTACTTCACTCTGTATAATGGGCTCCAGTTTCGAAAATCCATCTCATTAGAACTGATTCAAATGAATTCTTTTTAACGGCTGAATAATATTCCATGGTGTATATGTACCACAGCTTCCTTATCCATTCATCTGCTGATGGGCATCTGGGTTGCTTCCATGTCCTGGCTATTATAAACAGTGCTGCGATGAACATTGGGGTGAATGTGTCTCTTTCAGATCTGGATTCCTCAGTGTGTATGCCCAGAAGTGGTATTGCTGGGTCATATGGTAGTTCTATTTCCAGTTTTTTAAGAAATCTCCACACTGTTTTCCATAGTGGCTGTACTAGTTTGCATTCCCACCAACAGTGTAAGAGGGTTCCCTTTTCTCCACACCCTCTCCAGCATTTATTGCTTGTAGACTTTTGGATAGCAGCCATCCTGACTGGCGTGTAATGGTACCTCATTGTGGTTTTGATTTGCATTTCTCTGATGATGAGTGATGTTGAGCATCTTTTCATGTGTTTGTTAGCCATCTGTATGTCTTCTTTGGAGAAATGTCTGTTTAGTTCTTTGGCCCATTTTTCGATTGGGTCGTTTATTTTTCTGGAATTGAGCTTCAGGAGTTGCTTGTATATTTTTGAGATTAATCCTTTGTCTGTTTCCTCATTTGTTATTATTTTCTCCCAATCTGAGGGCTGTCTTTTCACCTTACTTATAGTTTCCTTTGTTGTGCAAAAGCTTTTAATTTTCATTAGGTCCCATTTGTTTATTTTTGCTTTTATTTCCAATATTCTGGGAGGTGGGTCATAGAAGATCTTGCTGTGATTTATGTCGGAGAGTGTTTTGCCTATGTTCTCCTCTAGGAGTTTTATAGTTTCTGGTCTTACATTTAGATCTTTAATCCATTTTGAGTTTATTTTTGTGTATGGTGTTAGGAAGTGTTTTAGTTTCATTCTTTTACAAGTGGTTGACCAGTTTTCCCAGCACCACTCGTTAAAGAGATTGTCTTTTTTCCATTGTATATCCTTGCCTCCTTTGTCAAAGATGAGGTGTCCATAGGTTCGTGGATTTATCTCTGGGCTTTCTATTCTGTTCCATTGATCTATATTTCTGTCTTTGTGCCAGTACCATACTGTCTTGATGACTGTGGCTTTGTAGTAGAGTCTGAAGTCAGGCAGGTTGATTCCTCCAGTTCCATTCTTCTTTCTCAAGATTACTTTGGCTATTCGAGGTTTTTTGTATTTCCATACAAATTGTGAAATTATTTGTTCTAGTTCTGTGAAAAATACCGTTGGTAGCTTGATAGGGATTGCATTGAATCTATAGATTGCTTTGGGTAGAATAGCCATTTTGACAATATTGATTCTTCCAATCCATGAACACGGTATGTTTCTCCATCTGTTTGTGTCCTCTTTGATTTCTTTCATCAGTGTTTTATAGTTTTCTATGTATAGGTCTTTTGTTTCTTTAGGTAGATATACTCCTAAGTATTTTATTCTTTTTGTTGCAATGGTGAATGGTATTGTTTCCTTAATTTCTCTTTCTGTTTTTTCATTGTTAGTGTATAGGAATGCAAGGGATTTCTGTGTGTTAATTTTATATCCTGCAACTTTACTATATTCATTAATTAGCTCTAGTAATTTTCTGGAAGAGTCTTTAGGGTTTTCTATGTAGAGGATCATGTCATCTGCAAACAGCGAGAGTCTTTGTATCTCTCTTTGGTGGTGTTTTACCACCATTTTGCCATTATTATTCTCATTAATTAGACTATCTTGGGAGTAAGGGAGCCCAAGAGGTAGGATTTCTGAATCCCACCCTCCTCAACCCAAGCAGCTCCACTCCCATTGGTTTTTCTATTTGGGCTGTCCAAAAACCTTCATTCATTTTTTCATCTTGATTATGCTATACTTGATTATCACTAGTGGCTCAGACAGTAAAGAAACCACCTGCAATGCAGGAGACCTGGGTTCAATCCCTGGATTGGGAAGATCCTCAGGAGGAGGGCATAGCAACACACTCTAGTATTCTTGCCTGGAGAATCCCCAGGGGCAGAGGAGCCTGGTGGGCTACAGTCACAGGGTTGCAAAGAGTTGGACACAACTAGGTTTAAGCCTTTCTAATAGTACTTATTATTCCCTGGTGGCTCTGCAGTAAAGAATCACCTGCAATGCAGGAGACCCAGGTTCCATCCCTGGGTCAGGAAGATCCCCTGGAGAAAGAAATGGCTACTCACTCCAGCATTCTTGCCTGGAAAATCCCATGGCCAGAGGAGCCTGACAGACTACAGTCCATGGAGTTGCAAAGAATTGGACACGACTGAGCGACTAAGCACAATGATAGCTTATAGTGAATGACATCGGATTCATGATCTCTGAAGAAGGAGATTTAACTTCAGGACCAGGGACCAGGCTTGACCACCCAAGAGCTTTTGTGTAGCAGAGTTTTATTAAAGTATGAAAAGGGACAGAGAACACTCCTGACATAGACATCAGAAGGGGGAATGGAGAGTGCCCCACTCGCTCGTGTGACACGACTGAGTATGCATACACCTCAACTCACAATCCTTAGTACAGAGTTTAAGCTGAGTTGTTTTGTTGTATAATCATCAACTCTAGGCTTAAAGAAAAAACAAAGTCTGTCCTTTTCTCCTCCTTGAGAACTACAGACCCCTCTCTCCTCCTTGGGGATCCTGGACTTCTTATCAACCTACCTAGGAATTGACTTTCTCAACAACACAGCACATACTTGATTATACTATATTACACTATAGTGTGATGTGATCTCATTGAGGTTGATTACCTCAATCCTGGTAGTTATTCCCATCGGTAAACTAACTGATGAGACAGTTCAGTATGAAAACCCCTTGGTGCAACAATTATCAGCCTTATCCCCACCTCCTCTGGTTACTTTGCAGGACCCCATGTTGAGGTGGGTTTAAATGTCACCCCATCATCTCTGTGGGTTAGGTTGGAAGCGTGTGCACCAAAGTCAGGACAACCTGCATTTGAATCTCAGCTCTGCTCTTCCGGCACTGGGTGACCTCAAGTCCTCGCTCTGAGTCTCAGTCTCCTCATCTGTAAAGTGGAGTCAGTGGTTGCACCTGCTGTGAAGCACTGTTGTGATGCCCGAATGAATTGCATGCAAAGACCTTATCTCAGTGCCAAGCATCATCATGATGCTAGGCACAAAGTGAACTGGATCCACTGTTGTTAAGATTTGCACAAAGAACTTCATAGGCATGATCAGGAGGCCTCAGCTGCCATCGAGCCCTGCCTTTTCCTCATCAGGTAGCCCTGGCAAGTCATACCCATTCCGTGCCTCAGTGCTCCCCCTGTGAAATGGGAATCCCAAACCCTACTTCTCTTCATAGTTCCCAGATAAAGGTCAAAGGAGATCACAGCTACCACACATAACCCTCCAGTGGGAGAGAGGCTGCCCAAGTCTGGGAGGGGGCCCTGGGGCCCACATCTCCCAGCCTGGACAAATGACAGGACCCAGAGGCCACAGGCTATGTCTGGGCCAAGGTCCCAGGATGAAGCCTGGGCAAGGATTTCTGGCTCCAACTTAACTCCCCAGCAGTAGAGTTGCCTAAATTCAAGGGATGGTAGGGAGGGGAGGCTGTCCTACTCATGCACCCTGGAATATAGCAACTGCTTGGGAAATGATTGTTATATAAAGGATCAGATGTGCGGCTCAAGATAGGGTAGTGAAACCATTTACCACAGATTGGGACTTGAATCCACGTGCTGGCATTTGAACCCAGCCAAAACCCTGCTTGGGACTTGAACCCACGTGGATGGGACGCAAACCCAGCCAAAACCCACGGTACCTGATTTCAGAACCTAATGAAGCTCAGGTTTTTAATGTCTCATCGCAGAAAGAATTCAGCGAGAGACAAAGTGGTAGATAAGAAGTGGATTTATTCAGATACAGAGAAGCACACTCCGCAGACAGAGTGTGGGCCGCCACAGAGGGTGAGTGCCGCAGCTGTGAAATGTGGCATGGTTAGTTTTTTTAACAGGCTGGATAATTTCATATGCTGAGTGGGAGGACTATTCCAGCTATTTTGGGGAAGGGGCGGAGATTTCCAGGATTTGGGCCACAGCCTGCTCCTTGGTCTTTTAACAGTGCCTTGGAACTGTCATGGGACTTGAACCCATGTGCTGGCACTCGAACCCAGCCAAAATCTCTGAGTGTGTCATTTCACTTGCTGATTCAGGATCAAGGTCTAATCTTATCTGCTATCTTGGTCCCATTTGCTTCTAATCAGTTTATATTGTGCCCTTGGGCTATGTCTTTCAAAAATTGTGCCCTGCCCCTTTCCCTCCTGTTAGAGCAGTGACAGGAGCTGGGAGACTTTTCTTGGTCCAGAAACTAGGGAACAAAGACTGAACTTGGACAGGAACAGCAGAACAGTTTGAATGATCCCAGTAACTTGGAGGGGGTGGGTGGAGCAAGTCTGAGATGGGGGAAGAAGGCAAGTAAAGGAAGGAGAGAGAGCTCTGACAACGGTGCAGCCTGAGCAACTAGGAGAAAGATGCAGAATTCCCCAGAGGAAGATAAATGGTCAGCTAACAGGAGAGATGGCAACATTCAGGCTGGGGGTGGGGTGGGGCATGAGGTCAGCTCAGGGCTCAGAACAAGGGCTCTTTATCACTGGCCCCGCAGACCCCCTAAGGTAACTGCCTGGTTTGTCCTTATCAAGTCCAGGCCATGCCAGCTTCTGCAGTTGCTCTTTTCAGAGTCACCTCTTACCTGGAAAGTGACTGGGGCTGGGAGTTGAACGCTGGCCGACTCTGTCACACTTGGTTCATTCCTTGATGCAGGAGAGAGGGACAGACGTAATGCCTTGGGGGGATCACTTGAAACACCCTACAAAGAGGTCAAGCCCAACCGATTTAGGGCTGAGCTTCGACTACCAAACCTAACCCTGGCACCCGTTTGCTCTTTCCCGCCTCAGTGTCCCTGACTGCCCAATGGGGATGGTAAACTAAAGCAATATTTTTCAGTCTTTCTGCCAGTCTCTCTGTGAAGCGTATTAAATTCAGACTCCAGTCCCCCATCCGGAAGCTACTGAGTCAGAAGCTCTGGGGAGTGGGAGGCCTGGGAGCCTGCATCTGTAAATATTGCCAGGGTATTCTGTGCTCACCGGTATTTGAGCTGCAGTGATGATAGAGAAGGAGCTTTGACGTGGACTCAGGAGAAGTGGTCCCAACCCTGCCATGCTACTCCCAGCGTGTGGCCCGGGGCTGGTCCCTTTGCCTCTCTGGGCCTCAGTTTCCCCAGCTCCAAAGTAGCAAAGGCTGTGCTTAAAATCTGCCAGAGGGGTGGGGGTTGCATTTCTTGAGCACCTGCACCCACACCTGGGTTTTTAGGTTGACTGTGACAATGAATCACAGACACTGACTCTACTCCAGAAATCATCTTCAAAATGGGAAGTTTCATCATTTGAGAGGGAGACTGGGCAGCATTGGTAGAGCGCCTACATCCAGTCAGGGAGCCTCGGGGCCTGGCAGGAAGGAGGTGGTAACTGAGAGCACGGGATGGTTTTCTGTGCCTAAGCTTAGACCTCAGGGCTCAGTATTGGGAAACCTCAGGAGATCAGATTGGGTGGACATCCTCTTCACAGAGGGAAGTCCTGGGAAAAAGAAATGCCACTATCCAGGTGACCAGGCCTCTCCCAGGGGTCTCCCCTCTTTCTCCAAGCCCCTGACTGAGGCTCCAGCCTTTCCTACTGTGGTCTGCCTTGTCTACTTCGGCATGTCCAACACCAGCACCACGTTCCTCCCCTTCCTCAAGAACCTTCCACAGCTCCCCACTGCTTACAGGAGAAAACTCAACTCTTTGGCCAGCCTTCCGGGCCCCCATCTCCTGCTGCTCACCTTTTTCCATCAGACTATTCCTTTTTCTCTTCTCCAAACCCTCTGGGCTTCCTCACTTCTGTGCAGTGGAAGAGAGCCAGTGAGTTTCAGAGGTGGTAGGGCCACTTTCAAGGCTCTGTGACGCTGTGACATTTTGATGAAACTGGAAGGGCCCTTATGAGTGATTTGACTAAATGAGTCAAACAGAAATGACACCATGTGACTTCCAAGACTGGATCATAAAAACATTATTCAGTTTCCATTCTGTGCCTTTGAATCCAGAATGGGGACAGGCTGCCCATGTGCAGGTGTTCTGGCCAACGGCCACCGTCAACTGCCAGACAGGTGAATGAAGAACCCTCCAGGTGATTCCATCCCCCAGATATCAAGTCACCCAGCCATTAGTCCCAGCTGAGGTCTGACACCTTGAAGCAGAGATGAGCTGCTCTGATCCACAGAACCTATGTGGTAACTAAAACTGTAACATCACTTTGCTGACTGTATAGTCAAAGCTATGGTTTTTCCAGTAGTCATATATGGATGTGAGAGCTGGACCATATAGAAGGTTGAGTGCTGAAGCATTGATGCTTTAGAACCGTGGTGCTGGAGAAGACTCTTGAGAGTCCCTTGGACAGCAAAGGAATCAAACCAGTCCATCCTAGAGGCAATCAACCCTGAATATTCATTGGAAGGACTGATGTTAAAGCTGCAGCTCTAATACTTTGGTCACCTGATTCGAGGAGCCAGCTCATTGGAAAAGACCCTGGTGCTGGGGAAGATTGAGGGCAAGAAGAGAAGGGGGTGACAGAGAATCAGATGGTTGGATGGCATCACTAGCTAAATGGTCATGAGTTTGAGCAAACAACAGGGAGATAGCAAAGGACAGGGAAACCTGATGTGCTGCAGTTCATGGGGTTGCAAAGAATTGGACACGACTTAGCAACTGAACAACAACAAAAAAAAAACAACTGTGCTTTATGACACAAAGTTTTGATATGGTTTGTTCAGATTAGTAGCAGAAACATCTATTAAGCAAGCTGTTTGAGGGGGACATCTGGCATTGTTGTTTGTCCACTATAACTGAAATAGGACATCATGTAGTTACCTGAGAAGTCTCATTGCATGTCATGCCATGAAATCTGCTGCCTGCCCCCTAATGCTTCAGGGAGCCCTCTCACTCACATGCATAAACCTGGAATCCCTGCAATTTTGAGGAGCATCCTCGGTTTATCAGGGAACCCTCAGAATCATCCAAAACTGATGCAGATGCTTAGTAAAGCCTCTTCACACTTTTAAATTTAAAATAACAGTTTATTTGGCTTTTGTCATTGTCAACTCAGGATACAGTGATGGTTTGGTCCATCTACCATGAACAGAAGGGGCAATGTGATGTGAGGCCTGAACAGTCAGGCCAGGTGTTGAAGATCCTCTCTTGAATCAGCAGGGCTAAGCCCACCAAGCATCACTCCTCTGTTATACACCTGTCACTAACCCAGAAGCCCCAGTGTTCTAGACCACCCATTATCATTTGGACCATCCACCCAAGCTTCTCTACCCAAATTCTCATCTGATCCAACCTCACCTCCTTTTCCTTCTCTAGTTTTCCAAACCTTTCCATCTTCTCACTTTGAAAGAATGCCTGAGCATATCCTTTGACTTCTGAGAATTCATAGCCAATGAAAAATGAAATGAGTTGCTTATGATCCCCAAATGTACCCCCCACAAATAGTTCAATTCTTTCAAAAATTAAATAGCAGAAAAACTTAAACTTGTTGAAGGATGTGGGTGTTCTAAAGTCTGAGAAAGACGTGAGAGACGTACGGAAGGCTTCACTGCCCCTCCACCTGCACAGGACCAGCTGTGGGGCTGGAGAAGTGGGTTGGGGCAGACCCTGCAGGGCCTTGTGAACAGTGGTGAGGGGTCTGGATTTCACTCTGGGTACCACAAAAAGTCCATAGACGAGATTGAAGCAGAGAAGGTAGGTGATTGGTCGTGCAATTTAAAATACCCAAGCCAGAAAGATAAAGACCATTACAGTATACTAATACATATATATGGAATTTAGAAAGATGGTAACGATAACCTTATATGCAAAACAGAAAAAGAGACACAGATGTACAGAACAGACTTTTGGACTCTGTGGGAGAAGGCGAGGATGGGATGTTTCGAGAGATTAACATCGAAACATGTATATTATCTAGGGTGAAACAGATCACCAGCCCAGGTGGGATGCATGAGACAAGTGCTCGGGCCTGGTGCACTGGGAGGACCCAGAGGGATAGGGTAGAGAGGGAGGTGGGAGGGGGGATCAGGATGGGGAATACATGTAAATCCATGGCTGATTCATGTCAATGTATGACAAAAACCACTGCAATATTGTAAAGTAATTAGCCTCCGACTAATAAAAATAAATGGAAGAAAAAAAAACACCCAACCCTCTGGCGGCTGAGTGGAGAATGGTGCAAGATTGGAAGGAGGCAGACCAGTGAGGACGCCAGAGCAGGGGTTCATAGGAAAGATGATGGGAGGGGGACCAAGGTGGAGGTGGAAATAGAAACAGTGGATGAATTCAAAAGGATTTATAGGAGGTGGTTCTAACACTGGAAGCAGGAACAGAGCAGCCTTAGCCACTGGCCTGGGAATCAAGTTCTGGTCACCCTCTTGAGGCACCGCCCTTTAAGGTGGGACTTCCTCCCCTCTAACCCTTCCCAGGGCAGGCTGGACAGGAAGTCCCACCCTACTTCTTGCTGAGCCCCCCTCACAGGAGCTAAGGTTTGGGTGTTACCAACGGATCAAGAGAGAAAGAGACCCTGGATCCCGGGGAAGGGTAATAGGTTGTGAAGGTCCCTAGAGGGGTCTCTGATGATGCTTCCTCCTAGAGAGCCCTTCTCTGACCACCCAAAGCTGCCTCACCCTCCCTCTTCCCTCCTTGATATGTATCCGTGTTTATCTTTTTAACCCTCAAGACAATCTCAAAATAGCCTTTTTGTTTGCTAGTTTACTTATTATTGTTTTCTCAGAATTTATTGTTAAAGATCTGTCTTGTGGAGTAAGACTGAAGCTCCAGGAGGACAGAATTGGTAGCCACGTAGTGAATGAATGAATGATGCAGTCAGGAATAAACCCAATACATTGGGTTACAATAGACTACTGAGAATAAACTAAATAATTTAACTTCCTGACATTTAAGTGAAAGAGAAAACAAGACATGGAGGGGAAGTTCTTTTTAAAAATCACTGGGAGGAAGATACAAACTGTGTAAAAAGGACTTTAATACTTCTATGCCCCTCAAGGCGATAAGCTGGCATCAAATAACTCTGCTAAAACTGCTCTAAATGTCCTCTGTGGCTCTGATGGAGCTGTTTGGGGGGAAAACTCCTGCCTTCCTCTAGGAAGGATCCATTGGGCATCTCTTGCTAGCAATGCGAAGTACCTTCCTTGGTCTCAGTTTAGCTCTGACCAGAGGTGCACAAATTAATCAACAGAAACTTCAACAGAATTGGGAGACCAGAACAGGGAATTCTCACATCCCATGACAATAGCCAAGCCCTGACAGGAGGAAGAAAGCCTCCTCTCCTCTCCTTGCAAGGATTCAGCCAATGAAAAACCAAGGACCCTTTGTTTACTATAGCCCTCCCAACTTCCTGTCCCCCTCTATAAAAGTGTTCTCCTTCTCTTGCCATGGGGGGACATGCACACGGCTCACCATGGTTGCAGACCCCGAGTTACACTTGTCTGCTGGTCTTGAATAAGCTCATCTTTGCTGAAGAAATAACTGGCAGTCTTTGAGGCAAGAGGGTCCCAAAGGCTCACACTCTAGAAATTCTAACCACAGCAAGCAGAAATTAAGCACTTACTGTGTGCCAGCCTTGGTGCTAATAAGCACCTCAGAAAACAACAACAAAAAAAATGATCTCATCTAAATAGCCTCACACTCATTTTAAGGTATTATTATTATTATCCATTTTACATATAAGAACACGTTAGTCGCTCAGTCACGTCCGACTCTTTGCAACCCCATAGACTGTAGCCTGCCAGGCTCCTCCATCCATGGAATTCTCCAGGCAAGAATACTGGAGTGGATTGCCTTTCCCTTCTCCACAGGATCTTCCCAACCCAGGGATCAAACCCGGGTCTCCCTCATTACAGGCAGATTGTTTACCATCTGAGCCACCAGCGAAGCCCACAGATAAGAAAACTGAAGAATAGAAGGCTAAGGGCCTCACTAAGTCAACCAGTGACCGTGATGGAATGTGAACACCAATTCTCCTGACTCCAAAACTCTTGCTCTTTAATGACCTCCTGATGCCAGAGTTAAGCTTGGTGATGTATAAAGCTGTCCTGTGGCAGGGAAACCTCTCTGTAGAATGCTATCTGATGGTTCTCAACATGAAGAGATTGGCCATTTCCCTCACTGTCTGGCAGAGAGGGTTTCCAGGAGCCTTGGGGTGGGGCTTGGGGAGCAGTTGCTCTCAGCAGACAATAATTGGCCAGAGTCTAAGTTTCAATGGACATACAGTCATTGGGCTTTATTTCTAGAAAAATAGCTTGTTTGTAAAGAACCGATCTGGGGGCATCCTTGCTCATTTTTTGGACTGCTGCTGCATCTGTGCCTCCTCAACTTGGACCTGAAGGCATGCGATGCCTAGTATTTCTGCAGAATCTCTATGGCAACAGAAGCCTCACTGTCCCTTAGCTCTAACCACAGATAAGACATCGATGGTTAGACATCGAAGATCTTACCATGCTCATGCATATACCTGGTTTCCCCTTCCTCCTGACCACACTTCCCTACCCCTTGAAGTCAAGCTAGATCGTGTGACCTGCTTTGGCCAATGAAATGTGAGTGAAAGCGATGCTTCCTGGTGGAAGCCTGGAAGTGCTGGTGCTTGACTCCCTCCTTATGCTTTCTTTGCTCTGGGGACTGTGCAGATTTGGGGACAAATTCAGCCCAGGGCTCCCCCCTGCAGCTTATGAACAGAGACAGTGTGATAAGTGGAGAGGGCTGAAGCCCTGCAGCTAAATCATCAGGTTTAAACCCCAACTCTGTCATTTTGCAGCTGTGCAACCTTGGGCAAGTCACTGCAATTCTTGATGCCTCAGTTTCCCCCACCTGCAACATAGGGAACTATCCTGATACCTACCTCATGGTGCTCTCATGAGGTTAAATGAGACCAAAGTCTCAGTGCCAGGCTCAGCAGGTAGCAAGCACTCCATAAACATCTCTCAGGAGGATGAGGCAGGAGGATATCTTATTTTTGCCTCTTTCATCTGTCCCCTGGGACCTGAGATGCACCCATCCACCGCCCTTCTGGACGGAAGTAAGTCACACGCTGGGAACACAGAGAAGATGGGGAGGGGCGAGGACAACTGAAAGCTGAGACCAGAGTGGAGAGCTTTGTCATCTTGGCGAATGGGAGTTAGGCCAGAGGGCAGCCCTCCAGCAGTGCAGTCAGTCTAATGACTGAACTTGCTGCTTCTGAGTGCTGAACCTCCCCAAGTGCTGTGGAGTTGGGGGTGGGGAAACAGGAATGAGAGATCAGCCAAACTGAGAGCTGAAGAAGGCGGTGAGAACTGAATTAAGGTCCCCTCCCCACCCCCACCTGCCCCCCCTGCCACCCATCCACAGGGCCCTCAGAGGTGTCTGGCATTTTTCAGTCATGGACTGAACCATCTTTCATGAGGCTGTAGCTACATCTGCCAGGTGCCCCCCGCGAAGTCTTGAACAAGGAAAGAAACACCCAGACCCTGAGGGAGGGTCCTCTGGGGAGACTCGCCCCAACTGCAGGCAAAGAGGAATCTTTTATTGAAAGCATAAAGTTCTCAGCTTGGGGTCTGGCATGGAGCCTGAGAGGCCTCGGTCTTCTAGGAGAACTCTATGCCCCTGCAGGGGGCTGACCATGGATGGGATTGTTGGTCGATGGGGGCAGTGGCTGGACCCTTTCTCAGAGCAGCAGCAGGTGAGAAGAGGGTTGGAGGGGTGGGGAGGGACCTGTTGAAGAGCTGAAGAGACTTGGAGCGGGACCGTGGCAGGCCAAGCCTTCCCAGGATGGTTCCGGCTTCTCCCCAGGCTGTGGCAGCAGCTCTGCCTCCGTCATTCAGGTGCTCAGCACCAGAAGGTCCTTGGAGGGCAGAACACAGAGCTGGTTAGTGCGTGGGGTGGCTTCTGGCTGCAGCTCAGCAGACAGCCACCTGCCTTGGGGTCAGGCCAGCCGCATTTCTTGGCAGCAGTAACTCTGAACAGTGGAGACAGCTGGGGCCAAAGGGGCCTGAGAATCACCCTGGCTGTGTCATTAGCTTGCTGTGAGCAGGGGATCTTGGGCAAGATGCTTCATACCCTACCCCTCATTTGCTTCTTTTCCAAATAAAGAGAAGTAGGCCTGAGCCCCTCTCCAAACCCTCTCCAAACTCCTCTTCCAAACTCCAGTTTTCATAATTAAAAAGATCTACAACAATAATAAAAGCAACAGACTTAATTCATAGCAGAAATGAATACCCATGTGCCCATACTGTTATAAGTAATTGAGTAAATAAATAAATGAGGGAGAAGGGATAACTTTTCTTTACAGCAGAACTCCAACTAGTAAGTGTGAAAGGAATTGCAGAGATAAAAAATCACCATTCAGGCAAACAGCACAGTAATAACTGCTGAAGGCAAAAATCATTAATGAATGACAAAATTAATAGGAAAAGTGTGGTGAGAAGCAGAATATTTGCATAGAGTTGAAGTTTAAGCCCCACACGATATTAATTAGTTATAAAGGGAAAAAATAGTAACTTGGTGGAGAAACTGGCAGGATCCACCTTAACCACAAGATCAAAGCTGAACATTTCCGAGAAGGAGATGCTGACATCACGTGCCCTGACATGGTACCCTGACAAGGGCACAGCATTGTTTGGCAGCATTCTTGCCAAAAATACATAACCTCATCTAATAATGAGAAACTATCAGTCAAATCCAAACTGAGAGACATCCCACAAATCCAGCCCAACTCATCAGAAATGTCAAGGTCGCAAAACACAAGGAAAATTGAGGAACTGTCACAGATTGAAGGGCACTAAGGCGGTGTGACAACCAGCTCTGAAGCGGGAGCCTGGATCCAGAACCAGACAAAGGACATTAGTGGGAAAGCTGGTAGGTGAGGCCTGAGGATTTGTATTAATGTTAATTTCCTGACTGTGATCATTGTACTTGGATTACAGCAGATGCTGACACTGGAGGAAGATAGGTGAAGAGTGTTCTGGAACTCTCTGTAATATTTTTGCAACTTTTCTATAAGTCTAAAATTATTTTAAAATAAAAAGTTAAAATAAATGGCTAGACCCATATAGTAGTAGTAATAAGAAGAAGAAGAATAGCTACCATTTACAGAGGGCCTATAAGACTCTTGAGGAGTCCCTTGGACTGCAAGGAGATCAAACCAGTCAATCCTAAAGGAAATCAATCCTGAATATTCACTGGAAGGACTGATGCTGAAGCTGAAGCTCCAATATTTTGAACACCTGATACAAAGAGCTGACTCATGAGAAAAGACCCTGATTCTGGGAAAGATTGAAGGCAGGAGGAGAAGGGAATGACAGAGGATGAGATGGTTAGGTGGCATCACCAACTCAATGGACATGAGTTTGAGCAAGCTCTGAGAGATGGTGAAGGACAGGGAAGCCTGGTGTGCTGCAGTCCATGGGACCGAAAAGAGTTAGACACAACTGAGCCACTGAACAACAACAGAGAGCCTACAAGAGCCTCTGAGTCTTTCTCTTTTTTTTCTGAATCTTTCTTTAAACCAGTGATTTTTCACCTTTCAGACCCAACACCCATTTTTCATTTTATTATAGGTCTTCATATTACTTCCTTTATTCTGAAATGAATCTCATAGATTACATAATCTACTGATACATATATTTTAAAAGCTTGTATAATTCTTTTACTGGAATATACAGAAGAAATAAAAGATAAATAATTTATAACAAAATAATATGTATTGGGTCAGCCAAAACGTTAGTTTAGGTTATTCCATGAGATGTTACGGAAAAACCCAAATGAACTTTTTGGCCAACCCAAGATTTTGATATAAAATGCTCAAGCGTGATTATTCAGGAAAGAAAATTCACCCTTACTCATTTCAAAATCCCCTTCAGGCTGGGGAGGTGGGTTGCAATACAGCCTTGGTTGAGAACCACTGGTTTGAGCTGTCTCTGTTACTTCAGGACAAATCCTGCCTCTCACCAGCTGAGTGACCTTGGGCAAGTGGCCTACCCTCTCTGACACTCAGGTCCTTCACCTACGATGTGAGGCAAATATTGACCGGAGTCCTGGTAAGGCCCAAATGCATATAACACAGTGCATGGAGCACCGCACATGCTCAGTAAATGGTAGAAATGATGACAGTGGTGATGATGGAGATAATAAATTGCTGCCAATCCTGTTCACATTTCCTAATCCATTTTTAAAAGTGAATGATGACCGTTAACACTGAAATGCTGTATCTCACTTAATCTCTCACTGTCAGCTCCATGAGGTGGGTGGTGGCGGTGTTCCCCATTTTCAGATGAGGAAACTGAGGCTCAGAGTAGTGTTGAGGTCCTGAAGGAGCTCAAGAGAAGGGACCATGACTGGCACCCCTAAGGACTGCCCAGAGCTGGCATCTGACCCACATTGCCCATTCAAGGTCACTGCCACCTCTCTTGACTCTTCCCCAAATGTTGGGGGGTGGGCTGTCCCCTGGGCTGAGGCCCAAGCCTGGCATGAGTGTGAGGAGCTTGGCTTTCGGCACACAACTGGTGGCTATGCAAATAGGTGCCACCTTTTGAAAAGGACTTTGTCAATCTGGAATCATGTTCCGGGATCATGTTCTAAGGAACTAAAGCCTGAAGCCAGAACAGTTTGTGCACCAGGATGTACACTGCACCTTCTTTATTACAGTGATGCTGATAATGACAGACACTTCTAGAATGCTGACTCTGTGCCAAGGGCTGTACAAGGCACTTTATGTGCAGAACCTCTTTTATCCTAAGTGCAGCCCTGTAGATATACACTATGATTAGCCCCTTTGTATAGCGGAGATAACAGGCCCAGAATCACTCAGCTGGAAACTGACAAAGTCAGGATTTAAACCCAGGCCAGTGGATGCCAGGACCCTTATTCTTTAACTCCGATGCTCTACTGACCAACCCCCTGATTAAGCCATGTTTAAAAATAAAATTCCAGAGAGATTGGAATGAAAAATAACAAAATGTTCTAAGTAATAATTTCTGGGTTGCAAATATATCTAGGAAGATAAACGTGTGCTTGTTTCATCTTTTTTGTATTTTTTGAATTTCAGATATTGAACATATGTGTATTTTGGTAGTGGTAACAAGACCCCCTCCATGGCACTAGCCATGATTCCAATTAGTAATTATTTCAGGAATATTTTCCCAAAGACCCATCTACCCACTGGTTGAAGCTTTGCAAGGGCCAGGGTTTTTGTTCACTACTGTTTCCTCAGCCCCTTGGGCATTGTCTGGCACATATTAGGTGCTCAATAAAAATTTTTATGATGAACTATGTCACACTTTCACTTTGGACAAGTCCTTTACTGCTTTGAGCCTCAGTATTCCCATCTGTGAGATGGGGGCAGTGATGAAAGCTTCATTTAAGGCTCCTAGCAGCTTTGTTTCTTGTTCCCTCAGCCCCATCCTTTGAAGGTAGAGGCTGCTATTGTCTCACCCTTCCCTTCCCTTCTCTTCCTCCCAATTCCTGGGTTTGCCGACGAAGGCAGAACAGAGTTCTCTCTCTCCTTACCTCCAAGATGTCAATGTCTGCATTGCTGAAGTCGATGTTGAGGATTTTGGGAAGAGGGACACCAGAGCCCAGCACAGCTGTCGGGAAAAAAAATGACCAGGTACAATCAGCATGGCCAAGAGCCATCAACCTTCCCAAAGCCTCCAGTACTATGTCTTTCATACCTCCAGGACTTTGTCCTTGCCTATCCTTGTGCTGGGAGAGCACAGCCTCACCCTTGCCTGCCTGCTGAGTTCTGAGATTTCCCCGAAATTCTGTTCGGATGTCACTTCTGTGAGGTCTCCTACCCACCAGACAGAGCAACTCTGGGCTCCTGCCACTCTTCCCGAACAACTCCATTACGGAAACTACAACATACTAACGCCCTGTCTTCACATCTGTCACCACCACCAGATTGTGAGTTTCTTCGGGCAAGGACTGTGTCCCCAGCATCACCCAGACCTGGGTGGAGCACAGAGGAGGAGACAGAGGTTTGCTGAATGAAGGCACAGAAGGAAACACATGGGACCCCAACAAGTGACTTCCACGGATGGTCTAGATCATCAGATGGTTTAGATCATTGGAGCCTAAGCAGACCTGCTGATTAACATTCTAGAAAGAAAGAAGGAAGAGAGTGGATGAGGAAGGGAGCCAGCAGAGGGTGGGAGAGGCAGGTGGGGAACACGGCACTGAGTGAGGTTGAACACACTACCTGACTCCAGCAGGATTTTTCAGAGGACTAAGGACATTGTGAATCTACCCCCAAGGAACCTATGCAGTATTTCCCAAACTTGCTTGGTCGTGGAACCCTTTTCTCAGAGTATCTTGTGGGACTGATTTTCTATGGGATCCTTCTTGGGAATCCTGGATCTAACAACCCAACCTCTCACTTGTGAGAATGGTAAATCGCAATAGAGTGCGATTGAGGGACTTGCTGTCAAGCTCACAGCTCCTCCTAGTGGTGAAGCCCAGGTGAGCATCTCCCTCTATTGGCTCCCAGGTCAGCCCAGCCCCATCCATCTCCTGACATCATCCTCTCCTACCAGGGACCGAGCATGGGCTTGGTGACCAGCGCTTTTCTGTGGTTCTGATTCAGTCTCCTCTGGTGACAGTCCCCTGAAAAAAGGTCTGATTGACATCAAGAGTTCTCCAAACGAACTGAGCTGGTACAGTTGCTGCCACCCCTCTTCATCCCATCTTCCAGAATGCAGAAGTGGGGAGAGTGGTTGGGGTCCAGTAGTAATGAGACAAGCTGGGACCTGGGACCCTTTGCTGCAATGCTTGCACCTGGACACACCTGTCCTCAAGCAAGAAAATACAAAGAAACTGTATGGGACTAAAAATAACAGTTGGGGCAAATTCTGGACAAAAGATAAAAACAAACCAAAAA
The DNA here is from genome assembly GCF_963930625.1 of Muntiacus reevesi. Classification (NCBI taxonomy): domain Eukaryota; kingdom Metazoa; phylum Chordata; class Mammalia; order Artiodactyla; family Cervidae; genus Muntiacus; species Muntiacus reevesi. The sequence continues at coordinate 60,697,901 of NC_089250.1, read as the reverse complement.
CCTAACTGCCACTTTTGAAGAGCCTGGAGCAAAGAAGAGGAGGTCGGGAACACAAGCAGGGTAATGTGCATGCCCTGTACACACAATACCACCTAAGGGGTGGACAGATCACTTAGGTCACCCCTCCTGCCTGACCACTGGACCACCCTTACCCTCACCACATATAAGAAGCAAGCTTGCCCCACTCAGGGAGACAGTAAGCAAGGGAATCTGTTTGTTCTTGCTCCCCACTCGCTGCAGCAGGGACCCCAATAAAGCCTTGCTTGCATTTCTTGTCTAGCCTCTGATCAATTTCTATTGATTAAGGGAGCCAAGAACCCTGGTTGGTAACAGCTTGAGGGCTGTGGTTCTTGATGGAGCAGCTGACCCAACCTCCAGTGGCCCCAGGGCTCAACATGGAGCCACAGAGATGAGGCACCACTCTGTTTGATCTATTTATAAATTTAGGCAAGAAAACCCTCTAACTGACCATGTAACTGTCTAGGGGGTTAGGAGGCTGGGAATATTGGTAACAGCAACTTTAGTTCTGTCTGTACTGATTGAACTTTTTACATTAATAAAATACAAATGTGGTCCCTGTGCAAGTAAAAATAAATACACAATTAAAGATAAGTCAGAAAAAATAAGTCAGGAACACAGCCATGTGAATTAAGTTAAAAATGGTTAGGAAGGCAAATTTTATGTTATATATATATATCTTACCACAACTGAAAAGAAACCCAATGAAAATAAATATAAAAAATTTTTTAAAAAAGGAAGAAGAAAAGTTTAGAAGGAAGTATACCCAGATATTGGGATTAATTGTGTCTGGGAGGTGAGATTTTGTTTTCTAACCTCTCCGGACTTTCTAAAATGTACACACATATAATTTTCACATATAATAAGAAGTTCACAAAGATAATCAGAGAAATCAGTCAAGTAAGGTGGGGCAGGAAACTAATACAACAAAAGCAGCAAATAAAGAAGTTGATGGAATCTTGGGGCAATATTTGCATTCAGAGGCTGAGATAAATTAGCTTAGAGTAAAGGTCTCAGGAATGCTATTGAGGTGGAACAGCTGTGTATCATATATGCCCAACAAACCAGTAACCTGCTGATCCCCAGGCCACGCACCCCTGGGGCACCCTCTCTCACCATTCATTGCAGGCATGAACGCCAGGTCAAAAATCTTCCCTACCAGCACCTCCAAGAGGCCAACCTGCAGAGGAAGAACCAAAAGGCAGAGATTCACTCAGGTTGGAAGGGATCCTTGAGCTCCCAGCTCCCCGCCACCGTGGCTGGAGAGGAAGTCGAAGAGCATCTTCGGAAGAATCTGGGAGCTGCAGCCAGAGCCCCTGTGATTCCAGAAACACCAACCCCAAGGCACATCTGGCCCACCTGCTCCTTGCACAGATGGGCAGGCTGAGGCCCAGTGCCCGGCAAGTGCTGGCCCAAGGCTCATGGTGAGGCAGAGACCGAGGGAGAACAGGTCTTCCCAAGGGGCACAGAGCAGGGGGTCTTTGGTGGCTTGGAAGGCCATTGCGCTTTGTGACCAGCACTTCCGCTCCCCACCCCAGCTCAGCTTCCATGGACTTCCAGGCAGCTTCCCTCACCTCTCTGACCCCCAGTTTCCTCAGCTGTAAAATGGGCCAACAAGTCCAGCTTGCAAGGAAGCAGTGAGGATTAGGAGCAGATCATGTAAAATGCTTGGCCTTGAGCCTTTTCATATAGCGTGTGTGCGCGCTATAGTTGTGTCCAACTCTTTGCAACCCCATGGACTGTAGCCCGCCAGGCTCCTCCGTCCATAGGATTCTCCAGGCATGAATACTGGAGTGAGCTGCCATGCCCTCCTCCAGGGAATCTTCCTGACCCAGGGATCGAACCCGTGTTTCCTGCTCTGCAAGCAGATCCTTCACCTCTGAGTCACCAGGGAAGCACTTTTTCATATACAACTACTCTTCATGTCTCTAAACCTTGCTTTCTACATCTGAAAACGTGAGTGGACAATCATTACCTCAGGGAGTACTTGTCCAAATCAAACACAAGCTCTTCTGTGTAGAATAGCTGCCATGGTGTGCTGCCACGTGATACCATGGTGACCGAGCATGGGATTCAAGTCCCAGCACTGCCTCTTACCTGGTGGCTCAGTTGGTAAAGAATCTGCCTGCAGTTCAGGAGACCCCGGTTCAACTCATGGATCAGGAAGATCCCCTGGAGAAGGGAATGGCTACCCACTGCAGTAGTCTTACCTGGAGAATCCCCATGGGCAGATGAGCCTGGTGGGCTACAGTCCATGGGGTCATAAAGAGTCAGACACGACTGAATGACTAACACACCGCCTCTTACCAGCTCTGTGACCTTGGGCAGGTCACTTAACTTCTCTGTGTTTGACTTTCTTATTTGGAAAGTGGGCCAATAATTGCACCCAAATCATAAGCTTGACTTGAGAATCAATAGAGAAAGGCTTGATTTAAAAATAAATAAATAAATAAATGGTTAATGTAGTGCCTGAGGCCAATTTCTATTGCTCCAGAAATATTCATTAATTTCCCATTAAGTACTGGTGTCTTTTTCCATTTGGAGTCCAGAGATTTCCATTCTAGTCTGAGCTCTGCCCCAACCAGCTGTAAAGCACGTCACTGCCCCTATCTGGGTACCAATCTCTCCATCTATAAAATGAAGCTGATGATACCAATCCTATGAGTTGTTTGGATAAGAAAAGCACCAGATGGTTTGATTGTCTCTGCATAAGTGGAAATCTCACCCAAACTTGCCCCAGAAAGCAAGCATCAATTTCATTGCCAGTTTATAAAATCAGCAGTTCAGTTCAGTCACTCAGTCATGTCTGACTCTTTGCGACCCCAAATGGGCATTTTCAAAGTCTTAGGTGGGGTGGGGGACACAATAAGGAAAAAATTGATGAAATAAGATCAAATTCTAGAATATAAGTGTCTCAGATTCATGATCCTTAGAAAGGCAGAATTTCAGAACGTGGAGGTTTCAAAAGAAATTCAAACCTGTTTGCCTTACAGACGAGGAAATAGGCTCAGAGTGGGTAGGTATAGCCAAGGTCACACAAGAGTCAATGGCAAAGCTGAGTCCCCCCAGTCCAGGAAGGAAGAGGTCCCAAAGGTCATGGCTGCTCCCACAACCACCCACCCTTGGGTGGAGGATTTGGGCCACGTGATCCCCATGGGGGCAGTTAGAATGGGACGCCACAGGCATGGTAGAAGGAGCTGTGAATCAGGACTCTGTCCCTCACTTGCTTTGTGGGCCTCAGTTTTTCCATCTGTAAAACGAGGCCTGACAGCACTGATGCCAATCAACACCTTGGAATTCACTGACATCCCAGTCCCCGGCCAGCCTCACGGGGTGCCATTCCCAGACTTAACTCTGGGGCCTGAGCTTGGTACTTACGTCAAAATTGCCCACGTTTGAGGTTCTGAGGTTGAGGCTGGTCCTGAAGATGAAGAAAACAGCTCATTAGAAGGAGCTATTGGGACTTCTCTGGTGGCCCAGTGGCTAAGACTCCAAGCTCCCGATGCAGGGGGCCCGGGTTCAATCCCTGGTCAGGGAACTAGATCCCACATGCCTCAGCTAGGAGTTTGTATGCTGCAACCAAGAGTTCGCAGTAGACCACAACGAAGATCCAGTGCAGCCAAAGAAAGAAAGAAAGAAGTAGCAATTGCCTGAGAATCATAAGATGCTCACATTTCAGCGAGAAGACCGTCCACCAACACCCTCAGGGAGCCCCCTCTGGATCTGGGGGAGTTAATATGAGTATGACTGGTGTCTATTATGGAGCATTAACCATGTACCAGACACGATGACATGTGCATAAGGCTTGCATCGCAGCTATGTGTCCTTGGCAAAGTACTTAACTTCCCCGTGCTTCAGTTTCCTCCTCTGTAGAGTAGGTGTCTATAAGCACTAAATAGGGTAATTCAAGTAAATCCCGTAGAATCACCCCTGGTACCCAGTGAGTGCTGTGCCCGCATGAGCATCATCACTACCTGGCAAGATCCTTCAGGAACTCCAGGAAGGAGGAACCAGAGGCTCCCAGGAAACCGGCCAAGGCCACAGAGCTGGGAGAGGAAGCCCCGGACTCACGCCCTGAGATGCACTCATGGCTGCTGGGCTGTTCTGAGCAGGGAGGCCCGAGCCTTGGTTCAAGGTCTTTCCCTGCATTGTGAGGGCTTCAGTCTTGCTGCACCTGAATCTCAAAGGCAAACCAGCAGTCCCACCTGAGAGAGGCGGGACCAGACCCGCTCATGGGCAAAGAAACATTGGAGCCACTGACCTCCAGGGGGAGCAAAACCAATGAACAATAGAGGCTTCTCAGGGGAGAAGACTGCTTCAGAATGTGGGAGTCCTTCCCAACTTCTACTCCGTCCCTCCTTCTTCCTGCTCCATCCAGGACACCCAAGCTCTTTCCTGCCCCTGGAAGTTTTCAGGCTCTACTCTACCCCTTCTCTCCCTCCAGGCCTTGGTCTCAGACCTCCTTAGCAACTCCTGAATGGCTCCAATTAGCATCACAGTAGGAGTAGCTCTCACTGTTGAGCTTGATAAATACTTGTTGCAAGACAACAACCTTACAATGAACTAGGCACACACTGCAAGTGTTACATACACTCTCATTTGTCTTGAAGTGGGACCCTTCAAGACAATAATAACAATAATAATAACCCTTGCGGCCATAGGCTGATGTCAAGAATTAAATGAATGAAGACACCTTGAAGGCTTAGCTCAATGCCTGGCACATAGAAAGCATCCAATAAATAACAGCTATTATTGTGAGTCCTATAAGGTAGAGACAACGATGCTCATTTTCAGATGAGAAAAGTGAGTTTCAGAGAGGCAAGGTCACCTGGCTACATCACACAGCCAGTCGGGGTTCGTGGGAGGATCTGAACCCATATCACTGGCTCCATAGCTGCTGGTTTTAACCATTAGACACAGCTCCAAGTCAGACAGACGTGGGATGGCTCACAGCCCCACTCTGTTCTCATACTGTAGCCTTCCTTGAGTAAATAAATCCACCTCTCTGAGCCTTAGTTTTCTCCTCTTTAAAATGGGAGAATAATAGCCCTGCCTCTGCAAGGCTGAATGAGATCAGACACAGAAGGAGCCAGCACAGAGCCCGGCTAATCACCAGCCGCAGCGGTATCATTACTGCCCATGCTGAGGTTGGCGGCAGGTCCTTCTGTGAAGCTCACGGCTCCACCCTCCTTGCCCTGCTCACACCAGTGGTTTTGGCAGTTATGGCCCATTTTCCCGTGTGCAGTCCCTTGGATTTACCCAGCAGCCAAGTCCAGAGACCTCTAAGCCCTCCCTGTGAGTTGGCACCAGGCATAAGAATGCCAAAGAGGTCTTTATGAAAAGCGAGAACCCTCGGCAGCAAACCCGCTTACTTGTCCAGCTTGGCGTCAATCATAAGCTTATCATTCTCCACGGAAAACATGGCCAAGAGTTCTGTGTCCTGGAAGAAAGGGAAGGTGAATGGAGCCTCACTGCCATCTTACAGTGTTCATCGCTCGCCGGGGGCTCCCTCTGAGACCCCCAATAACACACAATGTAATGGATTTCCCCCACCTCTGGAGGAAAGGAGTTGAGAATCATAAATTGCCTGCGTTAACTGTTGTTCACAAGTAAATCACAGCAAAGGCTGGAGGAACATTCTTAAGAAAGGAATAGTCATAGGAAGCCAATGATTGGCACGGGGGTCGGGGATGTTTATTGAGTTTCTCTGAGCTGTCTCAGAGGAGGCGGGCATGGCCTGCAGCCTAGGAGACCTGCTTCAGAACAACTGTTGTAGTTGCGATTGGGCATCATCACTGCCAGTCATAACTGCCCCGTCCCCCCAAGAGAGGGCATAAAAGGTTCAGACTCATCCCCTTCTCTAAGCAGAAGCCTTGTTGTCAGAAGACCCCTCTTAGCTTCTCGGCCCTCCTCCCCACCAAAATAAAATAAAACAAGTTGGTCTTGTGAGAAAAGGGAAACTTCCAACAATTTCAGGCGATGCTATTAGTAAAAACAATAATTAGGACGATGGAGAGCAGCAGGAGCACTGGATGTATGTGGCAGAGACCGATCCAGGCGTGGGAAATTTTCCTGGGGAAATGGCACTTTTCAGCTGAGACCTGAAGGGTATGTACGACTTGGCCAGATGGAAAAGAGGGTGTGAGAATGATCCAGGCAGCAGGAAGGGCATGTGCATAAGAGCTAGGGCAGGAAAGGGGTTGGCAGAGGGACAGAGAAAACCAGAGTGTGAGGAGGGAGGGGACTCCTGGAGGCTGGAGTGGGGGTGGGGCCAGACCAGGCAGGGCATGTGGGCTGGAGCGGAATCAGGGCTGATCCTGGAGGCAGTGGGGTCACGGCAGGGTTCTGAGCTGGATCAAATATATGGGCTATTGATGGAAAAAAATTCCCGCATGGCTGGGACACATAAACCGGGGACTGGCTGAGGGGCAGCCATCTCCACTCCTGGGTGAGAATCAGCCCTTTAAATTTCTCATCTGACGATGCCTAGCATGGACTCCATGTGTGCTCCAGCCGAGAACATCCACCTCCCATACTAGAGATGACTCACCACATCTCCAGCCCTGGGAGGAAAGACTGGAAAGATACAGCAGACAGGACAGGACCCTAAGTGTCTGAGTCTGAACCTTTCACCACGGAGGGGGAAATGGCCCCCAACACAACTGAGCACATTCCTTCCACAAATATTCACCAAACACCTACCGTGTGCCAGATTCTGTGCTCGGCTCTGGGGATCCTACAATGAATGAAATGGTCTGCGCCTCTGCCCAGTAATAAACTAACCAATGAATTCATTTAATAATATCACATTAAGGCTATGAGCAATGTAAAGCAAGGGAGACAGGGAGAGAGATGGGAGGGGTGGGAGTATTTGAGACAGGTGGTCTGGGAAGACCTCCCGGAGGAGGTGACATTAGATCAGAGACCTGATGGAAGTCAGGCTTTGAGCCATGCAGATGTCTGGGAGAAGAACATTCGAGACAAAGTCCCCGAGTGGGACCATGCCTGGCATGTTGGAGGAACACTGAGAAGCCAAAAGGTGACCGGAGGATGCTCAGGAAGGACTTTGTGGATGGTAGAGGATGGGCTGTGTGTAAGTTTGAGAGAAAGACTTTCAATCAAAGGAATTACATCATTTTAAGAGGATTCCCCTCTGTGAAATAATTGTGGAAATTGTTGATTTGTATCTTTTCCTCCTGAGTACCATGGACAAGAAAGCCAGAACTATCTGTTTTGTTCCCCTTTCTCCAGCCTGTAGTAGAAAACATAGCACATAGTAGGTACTCAATAAATATTGCTGAACAAATGACTGAAGACTGCTTTAGCACGGGGTGTGGTACACAACCTGTGAGAATAATACCAGCCAGCACTTTTGGCTTCCTTCTGGTGTTTCTGGTACTTCCCTGAGCGTCTCATTAATGCCCTGCTGCCACTGTCGTGGGGTACAGAAAAAAAATCAAGCCCGAAGGTCACACAGCCACAAGTGCCCTTAAAGCTTGGATTTGAATCAGGTCATCTGCCCCCAAATCCATCTCATAGTCACTATGGGGGGGGGGGGGGGCGTGGGGGCCTCTGAAGGTGTCTGCAGGCTCCCAGAGACCACATGACCTCCAACCCCCACTCACCACATCGATGAGGCAGATGGTGGTCTCGACGTCATTGGGCTGGGAGACCATGACCTCAGAGGTGGCGAACACCTTCACCACCGCCTGGTCCTTCTGCAGCGTCACGGAAGGTGGGTTCGGTACCTGGATCCTGATGGTGAGGGGGCGGGACTCGGGGTACTGCTGGAACACCTGTGGGCAGATACCAGGTGGGGTGAGCAGGGCCCTCCATAGCAGAGGGGAACTCAGGGGCTCATCAGCCAACCTCTAAGCACAGAGCAGGGGGTCCCACACTGGATCCTCTCAGACTCAGCAACATTGCTTGAGTCCTACAAACCACATGCAAAGCCTCCAATCACTGTGGGGTTTGGCCGGGGGCAGTCTTCTCCAAGCCTCTCACAAAGAGATATCGTAAGAAATCAATGTGATCATGCCAGCAAAGCTTCAAACTCCATACTTGACACTGATACTGTGGAAATGCTCAAAACCCAGTCCTTAGGGAGATAGGGTCCTGGGGTGGGGGGGGGGGAGGGGCACTGAGCTTGCTGTTGGACACTCATGATTTCATTGACTCGTCACAGCTCCATACATTGCTTTTCTTCTCCATGTTACAGATGAGAAAACTGAGGCTCAGAGGGGAAACATCAAGCAAATTGTCCAAGGCCACCAGGAGAACTGAGATTGTAGGCCAGGTCTGTGTGACTCGGGAGCCCAGGACCTCTCTCCCTTCCTACTGACTCCGGATGTCCCACCTGGAATGAGAAAGTCTACAATTCCAGGTGCCTCACAGTGAAATTCCCAGAGCAAGGCACAGCCAGCCCCACCCGCCTGGATTTGCTGGGGTCTCTGGAGATGTATGGTGGGAGGGATCAGAGCCTGCTTGCTGCTAACTGATTCCTCCAAATTGGCTAAAGGGACAAGTCATCAAACGACCAGCCCCCATATTTACTAAATAACTGCTTTACCAAAAAAGTTTAAGGAACATTTTTCTTAAATATGTTAAGTGAGCATAAATATATGGAAAAAATCCCAAAGTTACTTTAAAAGGAAACCAATTTAAACGTCAACTTTTCTATATCCAGTGCAGTAGTGTATGTCCTGATCCTAAGAAGGCGTTCATTTTCCTGACCACATTCAAGGTGAAACTCTTCTGGAAAGCTCCTCATCTAACAGCAAATCTAATAAATATAACCAATTGGCCACTCAGTGGACTCACCTTTGGGCAAATTGCCTCTCAACAAATCGATAATTTGGCTCATTGACTTTTTACAAAAAGGTTTTCAGGATATTTCCACAGAGGGGCCCAGTGTCCCAACCACCTCCACCCCAACATGCAGAATCTCCAAGAATTCACAACTCTCCATTCACAGGAACCCTGAGTGGTTACCCTGAATTCTCTCCACAGCAGCAGAAAACTCTGGATACCTATCCTGGCTCTGGTCAAGCACCTCCTGGTAACTCCGGGAGACATTCCTCCATGTCTAGCCTCAATGCCCCCCTGCTACAGGCCCAGCCCCATAGCCTGAGTCTTTGCTTCACTGAACTCAGCTGGGCTGCCGCCACGTGGTGTGGCAGCTCTGAACTGGTTTCCCCACCTGTAACTGGGTTTCTCCTCCCTTCTGGACCCATGTATGGGAGGAGGATTAAAACCACATGAAACTGTCTATTCTTAACAACATTCATGAACCATAAAGTGCAGTGCATGTAAGAAGTGGTCTGATAAACAAAAGTCCAGTTGATTGAGGAGTCCGCCTGCCTCCTGGTGATGCCTCTGTTTGTGTTAATGGTGCCCTGCCATTCAGCGTTCAACCACACAAGGGCGATAGTGACCATTTGTTGAGTGCAGTTTCCTTTCCTTTGAATTCCACCCAGAACAAGATGGGACAGGTAGACAGGAGATGAAAAATGTCTAAAATGGTTGTCAATTACAGAAATCTTTGGCGCCTGTATTACACCATTTAAGAAGCTCTTTGCTGCCAGGTTCAGGGTAGCAGGCCTGGAACCAGAGGTAGGACAAGAACTGGGATCAGAAAAGCCTTTGTTCCACTGTGCATGGCAGCTGATCCAAGACTGCATTTGCATTTGCTTTTTTTTTTTTTAATGTTATTATTAACAAGAACGATCATAGTTAACATTTCAGTTCAGTTCAGTCGCTCAGTCGTGTTCAACTCCTTGTGACCCCATGAACCGCAGCACACCAGGCCTCCCTGTCCATCACCAACTCCCGGAGTCCACCCAAACCCATGTCCATTAAGTCGGTGATGCCATCCAGTTAACATTTATCAAATGCCCACTCTGGGCCTAGATTCAAATCCCAGAGCTGCAGTCACCCTGTGAGGTTGTCATTTTTGCCCATTTTTCCAGGTAAGAAAACCAAGGCTCAGAGAGGTCATTTGCCTAAGGGAGAATGGTTGGGATGTGCTGAGCTGGAGTCAAATTCATGTCTGTCAGCTCCAAAGATGAGGCTCTTTCCCTCTAGGCCTCCATGCTCTCCACCGCCAAGCTCTGCATCAGTATCTTTATGAGCATCATCCCCTTTGCCCTCCTGGATGAACCTGTGTAATAGTTATTAGCATCCTCCTTTGACTGATGAGGAAACTAAGGCTCAGAGACATTAAGACTCTTGCCCAAAGACACACAGCGAGGAAGTGACCAGGCTGGGATTAGACCTAGGCAGGCCAGTCCATGACTAGAGCTCAGGTGCTTTCCACCTCAGTGCTCTGCGCCCACACACCCCCAGGGGTCTGGTCTCCAAGCCTTTCTCACTGTACTTTCAAGGTGCGGGGAGAAGGTTGGATCTCCCACCCTAGTGCTGAGTGTCTTCCCTTCCTACCCAGCTCCTGGGACAGTGAAAGGGAACGTGAGGCTGAAGGCAAGGGGAGGCACCACCCATACGTACCTTGGGAATCAGGGCTCCCAGTGTGGACGTGGTGAGTGGAGGAAGCTCTTCAAACTGCAGGGAAAGAAGAAGGGTTGTGTGGGTCCCCGAGGCTATGGAGACAGACAGGAGTTGCTAACACAGTGATTAAACCTCTACCCCTCTCAGACAAGCAGTGGAGGCATGTCCTCTCCCTTAAGGACTCTGCGGAGGGACCACAGGTCCAACAGGGGCCACCATGCAGAGCGAGGTAGCCATTTGGGGGTTAAGTGAATGGGGCAGTCGCTGAAGCTTCCACAGACAGGACTTAGTGCAGGAGGCAAGATCTGAACCTTTCTTCTCTAAAAATGTGAGTCTTTATGAAAACAAGATGGACATCAGTGGGTCCATGTGTGAAACCCAATGTCCATTAAGTGCATGATGCCGCCATATCCCTGAACTACCTATGTTATTATTTAGCTAATATCTAGCTTTTAAAAATTATCAAATACTAAGAAATGGAAAGCCAGTACCACTTGACAGAAGGTGATGGCATCTGTAAAACTAAATGCAACAAAAACAAAACAATGACCTCACACTGTGCGTGGATACCATTGTCTGTGGGGGGTGGGGGAGTTCTGTTCTCCCTGAGTTAAAAGAGGACACCTAAAAGTTTAAGGGAGGGTCACATCAGACTGGCACCAAATGGAGACTTTCCTCTTGGTAGAATCAAGGTTGACATAAGGCACATGATGGGGTTATTTTGAGAAACTCTTGTTCTTATGAGATACACACCGAATTTTATGGAACAAAATGTGATGACTCCAAACACTCAAGCTGTTCAACAGCAGATAGAGGGATACGTAGATAGATAGACAGACAGATAGATAGATAGATAAAGATAGGTGGATGGACGGATGGATAGATATAAAGCAAATGTGGCAAAATATTAACTGGTGAATCTAGGTGAAGGATATTGTGACATTAATTGTATTATTTTGCAGCTTTGATGACAGCTTGAAATGTTTTAAAAGAAAAGATTTGGAGAGAAAATGACTCTGGAACATACCTAAAGGTGATATTTTATTCTTATGTCTCTTAGTTATGCATTATCAATGTTTACCAAGCAAAAGGATTCAAAACACTTATACTGAGATACAGACATATGGATTTATACTATGCTTTTTTAAAGGTTTGGAATAAAATTATGTAGAATTGGATAGGGAGCAACGTTTCAATGTTGTTTAGTGTCATGAGTTAAGGAATGGACTGTCCACAGTCTGCTTTCAAGCCATTTCCCAGGACACTGGGGACTAGAGAGAATCAACAGTGAGCTGAGCGCTGCCCCGCCGCCTGGTCCCGGGGGCCCTGACTCACCATGCCATCAGTGATGTCAACATCCAGGGCCCCTTGCTTCTGCAGGAGAGTCAGCACCGAGCCCAGAAAGTTGGCAGAAATGGCCAGTTGCGAGTTGGTGTTGTCGCCCATGGGGGGCAATTCTGGCATCTTCTGCCTGGGAGACAAGGCTGGCCGCCCCAGTGGGTAGTCGATGAGGTCTCCTCCAGCTTCTCCAACCAAAGTCTGGGGAAGTAGAGAAGAAAAGAGGAGGAGAGGTGCAGAGAGAAGAGTGGAGGAGAGGGGCTAAAGGCTGGAATGAATCCCTACATTTGCCTACAGGCAGCCTTCCTTGGTTAAACCACTGGGTCTGAGTGACTTTCATGTATGGTCCCATAAATTCTATTTGTGATGGAATAGCATCTCTCGATGAGATGGTTAGTGTGCATCACCAACTGGATGGACATGAATTTGAGCAAACTTCAGGAGATAGTGGAGGACAGAGGACCCTCATGTGCTGCAGTCCACGGGGTCACAGAGTCAGACACGACTTAGTGACTGAACAACAAACGTCTCTTGCAGTTCCTGCTCTATGAACACTTATAATTAAGCCATGGTTCAGTGCCATATATTTGAAATAGAAGAATGAGAGCCCTCCACTAACAATGTAGCAAGCTGATGCACCCTCCATATACACTAGAGTATCTACTCTTTAAAGGCCAGACTACTCTCCATAGCATAAAAGGTGTTGTGCGGTCTGCCTCATCTGGAGTCACTCTGCCTCCCTCACCCCCCTTCCTCGATGCAGCCACCAGGGTCTTGTCTATCTGTACCTCCACTTCAGCACCCCTACCATCCATAGATGCTTCCTGCCTGCCGTTTCCTCCCACACACTCTTCTTTTGTTCTGTCCCACTCCGTTGGCTGGTCTCAGCTCAAGTATCACCACCTCCAGGAAGCCCTCTGTGACCTCCCTGGGTAAATCATATCCCCTGCTTTAGGCTCTGATAGCCCAGGAATCCCTTTCGCAGAGCTCAAGATTTCTAATCGTTTGAGTGATTCTTAGATGGCCCATCCACTCCAGTAGATGGTCACCTCCCTCAAGTCAGGGATCTTGTTATGTTCACCACCAGTCCCAGTCCAGAGTCTGGCACACAGTAGCTAACTGATAAACATCTCCTGAATCACTCTGTGCTTGTGGATATACTCAATGTCCACATACATTTGTGCACAGGTGTGCTGTGTCTTTGAGAGCTTGGGTGTGCCTGCTCTGGGTCTGATGCAGGAAGTGGAAGGCACTTGTGTCTGTGCAGCCCAGGGTAAGTACGTGTGTGTGTGTGCATGCACGTGCACGGTTATGGGCCTGATTCAGTGGTGTGCTTGAGCTAGCGCGCATCAGCTCACAAGAGCCAATTCCAGGCATCTCTTTCCAACCCTGTGTTTAGGGAGTCATGCTAGTAGCCTGAAATTGGTCAGGGTAGGGGTAGGGGTACTTATACCATGGGAATTCGCACACATTACAAATTAGGACTTTTTTAAAGAATCATGAAGAATCAGGTGTTAATGTCTACCAGCACACAAAGAGCCAGATTCACTCCTCCAACAAACCCAAGCCCATAGCAGCAGCTCCCATGGCTAGATGCCAGACTGCCTGCTCCAGAGCCCGGGTTCACATTTACTAGCTGTGTGACCTTTGGCAAGTGGCTTAATCTCTCTTACTTTCCTCAATAAGAGTGCCTACTTCGGGGTTAATCTACATAAAGTTCTAGGAATGTGCCTGGCACACAGCAAGCACTAGGTGAGTGTTGGTTGTGATTGAATTTCCCAACACAAATTCTTGAAGGTCCTCATCCTAGCAGGAAAAGGTCTTGTTCAAATGTTGCCTCCCAGGCATTCAGCAGCAGTCCTGGTGCAAGGGGTGGGGGGTGGGGGGGCCTCGGGGGGGAGGGGTCAGGGGAGGTGGGGTCCTCGTTCACACCTCCCCCACCCAAGCCCAGGCACTCACGTTGAGGTCCAGCTCCAGGAATTCCCCAGTCACAAGCGGCAGGCTGGAGAAGGTATACTGGACACTTCCCAGTATCCCCAGAGGAATCAGAGCTGCAGGCAAAGGTGGGGGTCACAGGAGGCTCCCCCGACCCACCCACCCAGACACCTTCTTTGTGACCTGAGAAGAGTGGGGCAGCAAGGTTCTGGCTCCAGACACCATGGAAAGAGCAGGCATTCTGGGTTCAAACCCCAGCTCTGCCTCTTCCTTGCTGTGTGATCTTGGTCAAGACACTGCACCTCTCTGAATCTCCATTTCCTCCCCTGTAAAACAGGCTTAACAGAACTCCTCGGACCATATTGGGGGTTGGGGGTGGGCAATGAGATTCTGCATATTGATAAGCTTTGTAAGCTGTGAAGTGCTGTACTGGAAAGAAATTATGGGGCTCCACAACGTGGTGCTTGATTGAGTTTGGCATTTCTCTGACTGCTTGTGATAAAGGGCCCTAACTTCTGGGCTCTTCCAACCCTGTATGGCTGTAGACACTGTGTACTGCCCAACTGGTGCTCCCATTACGCTGTGATCTATCTGGATGGAGGACCCTGGAATCATGGAGTGCACGACCTGTACAACCACGCGGGGCAGACTTGCCTTCAGGAACGTTTACTCTGAAATCCTAGACCAAGGGTGAGTGTTGGAGCCTGAATCTGAAGACCTGGACGGTCTCCATGGCATCTGTCGCTCTCTAATCTAGTGCTAGTCACTCCAGTCTCTCTAGGAGTTGAGGCCAACTCCCCCATTTTAGAGATGAGGAAACTGGGAAGAGCCTCTCCAAGTCCACACACTGCCTGCGGGCAGTAAACCCAGCATCCCGACACCATCTGGAGCCACAGCTCCTCCCTCTGGGGCTTGGGCGGAGGGGTGTCCGGGGACAAGAGGAAGGGCCAGGCAGCCCCTCTCCCCTGGCGTCAGACGCCTAGCACTGCATGCACCACACAGGGCCCTCCTTCCAGACCCTGCTGTGTCCCTGATCCCTTCTGAGGGCTGGACCCAGATCAGGTACTAGAAGATGTTGGGTGAATGAAGCAAAGAAGGAAGGACTTACAGTCCACGAGACCCAGCTGGTCATTGACAAGTCCCAGCACCACATCCACGATGGGGCAGAGCTGCAGGGGAGAGAGGGCATGGAATCCTGGTGACCGCGCAGGGGGTTGGGGAGTTATACACAGATGAGAACAATGATACTAGCAACTGTACTGACTGCCTTTCTGTGAGTGGCCCTGTCCTGTCCTCCCCGCAGCCCTGTGGGGAAGGCTTTCTCATGATCCCCATTTTACAGATGGGAAAACTGAGACTCAGAGAGGTGATGTGACTGCCACCCAGCTTGGAAGTGACGGAGCTGGGTTTCCAACCAAGAACTGTGTGTATCTCAAGCCTCACTTCCTTATCCCCTCACTTATCTGTCCCTCCACATTCCTTAGGGCCCTTTCCAGACCCCCCAAGGACACGTCCCAGCCCCCTGGCTCCCTCTCGCCTTCTGGGTCACCTCTGTGCCTCCAGGAATGGAGGCTGCACTGTGGCACCTCGCTCAGGGGAAAGTTTGTACTTCCTGCCCCTGGTCCCGGGATGGATTCTTACCAAATCAGGGAGGACATTGGCCAGGACTCGGTTTACTAAGTTGTCCACGAGGTTGGGGAGAAGCCTGAAGAGAGAGCAAATCAATGACAGTTCAATCAAACAGTGGAATATTACACAACCATATAAAGGTAAGCAAAAGGAAACTTCGTGTTTGGTACAGAAAATTCTTCCAATAGACCAATGATGAGAGAAAAGTACAAAACAGTGTTTCCAGTATGTGCTCACTTCTGTTAAAATGACAGAGGGGAATGAAGTTTACATTCTTGTTTGCTTCATTTATTTAAAAAAAATTGGGTTGAAAATCAAGAAACAAATAACCAAGATGAGCTCTCTGGGAAGGGGGAAGATGGGAGATGGAGAGGGAGGGGGCCATGCCTTTTTATCATTTTATATTTTGAACAATGTACCACCAGATATTTTTCCTTGTGAAAATGTGAATTAAAAGTCTGTGAAGTTTCTGGGTTTCCTTCCCCCTCCTCATCTCACCAGAACACCAGGGGCTGATTTCTTCTGCCTCCACCCACCCTGGAGCAGAAAGACTCAGAGAAGCCCACAGGAATAGGAAATTTGGGGCTCAAATGAAAATTTGCTGTCCCTTCATCAGTGAATTTCTCTGATCCCACAGTCTAGATAAGATGAGGGCCAGGGAGTGAAAAGAAAGTTATGAGTGGTCCTGATGTGCCCTCATCTGAGACCATCATCTTGGGGCAGCATACTGGCCACACCAGCCAATATCTAGACACTTGAAAACCCCTCTGGACACAAGGTGTGGACTCAGCCACTTTCTGGGTAGAGTGTAATAGAAAAAACTCAACATCTGATTAAGATCACATTGAACAGCATCAACTGGGAAATTTCCCTGTGAGTTAGAGCACCATTAGACACAATACCCATGTTATTCAAGTAACGTAGACTCTTAAGATGTGCCAGATTTTCACTAGGTGTTTACATTCACCATCTCAATTCCAAAGGGGAAAAAATTACCTCCATTTCACAGATAAAGTGGAGCTCAGAGAGGGCAACAGAACTGTCCAAGGTCACACCACAAGCAACAGTGAAGCTGAAGAGGTTGGAACCCCAGGCTGCTTCCAGAGCCTCTGTTCTAAATTATGATTTGCCAAAAAATGATCACTCTACCATCTGCCAAGGCACTCCACAGCCTGCTGGTACTCACCCTCGCAGCAGCCTGACTTTGATACCTCCCAGGAGGGTGTCACATCGCTCAATGACCAGCCTTGGGTAACCCGTGCGGTCCATGGTCAGCCGGACTTTGGCCGTAATGTTCACCTCCACCGCGATGTCCAGGAACCCAATAAGACTAGAGAGAGGAGACCACGGTGCCAGGGAGACCGTGAGTCAACCCCAATCACCACATTGCACCTCGGCTTTTGCCCTGGCGGTTCCTGCCATCTACTATGCTGCTGGTTCACATCTAGGGGTCCCCAACCAGAAGGCTTCCCTGGACCCTCAAGTCACCTGTGAACAAATCTATCCCCACTTAACTTAGGAGAGCTTCAAAGGCTGGGGACAGAGATCAATACATGAACCTTATGTCCAAATTCTGGTTTCCAAGGCGATCACTCAATCATATTGCTTTATAGGCATGACCTCATCCCATGGGGATAAATCAATGCAAAAGTCCAGCACCTGAGGTCCCCTAATGAGCACCACTACTTGGCAGACACTATTCAGGGAGACCATCTGTCACAGTGGCTGCAGCCACCTGGGAAAGGATATGTCTTATTGTGCCCATTGCAGGTGAAGACATTATGGCTCAGTGATATTAGGAGAACTGGCCCGACTTCACACAGGTTAAAAGAGAGTCAGGATTTGAACCCAAGGGGCCCCCAGACTCCAACCTCCCAGGATCTTAACCTCTGCATAGGCTGCCTTCACTGCTAGCTGCTCAGGAGATGACCTGAGCCCAAAGGTATAAGCCCTGTGTGTGCTGATGACACCTCAAGTCTTTTAGTCCCCACATTATGGACAAAAAGGAGAAATGACCTGCCCCAGATCTCCCAGCCAGGATGTAGGGTGGCAGGGACCCCTCTGGAACCAAGGGCACACACCTCTTCCCGTTGATGGCCACGCGGGTGTACAAGCTCAGGTAGACGCCCACGCCGGGCAGGAGCCGCACGGACACCCGAGGGAGAGTCAACTCCACGATGCGTAACCTGCAGGGGACCAAGAGCAGTGAAAGGGCAGCCACCCCCACTGCCCGGCACCCCACTCCCCAGGGACCCCCTTCCCCATACCCCCCTCCCCTGCGCCTCATTCATTCTTCTCAACTCTAGAAAGACCTATGATTTGTGGATAGAGTTTGGAAAACACAGAAAAATTATAGGCAAAAAATATGCCATGACCCAGTCTCCCACTGCCTGGAGGTCTATTGCTTATATTTCCATATTTTGCTTTGATCTTTTTTTTTTTCCATGTAAAAATGCTACTCCTTCTGCCTGTCCCTGCCCGGCTTTGTCTGGTTTCTTCCCACACATTCTTTAGATTTCAGGTCTATGCTTTCTTCCTCTGGGAAGCCACCCCTGGTCTCTCCACTGTATACCTCCTCACTTCTCCATGAACTTCTTAGCATTGTAAGTGTTTAATTGTTTCCAGGCTTCTTTATTGATGCCATATAACCCACCAGCCTGCAAGCTCCATCAGAACAAGAGATGTGTCTTGTCTTGGCTCACCATAAGGTCATGCCCCTAGGGACAATAAAGCGCCCTTCACGTAATTGATGCTCTAAATATTGGTCAAATTAAATAGTGAATATGAGGAGGAGGCTGAGCATAGTTGAAATTATATATGTATGCACAATCTTGGGTCTTTTCCACCTTGACTATATTACTATGACCATTCTACAGAGGAGGAAACTGAGACTCAGACAGAGGAAAAGAATGGCCCAAAGTCACAGGTTAATATAAAAGGCTGAGCTGGGACTCAAATTCAGGACTTTTAATAGCGAGATCCCAAATTATACAAGACATACAAGATTCAAGACATCCAGTCCTGAGGCCAGGTCTGAAAGTGTATGAGACACTGAAGACCATCCTTATTCCAACTCCAGGCCCCTGGGGGTAATTAATTCTGTTCGGAGATCATTATGGAGCTTGACAGGGAGACCCCAGCCCCTCCTTACCCAGTGATGCCCTGAACGGTGCTGATGATGCCGCCCTCGCCAAGTACACCCAGGACGCCCCCTCCTCCAAGAAGTCCTCCATCACCGAGGAGACCACCTCCGCCGAGCAGGCCACCTTGGCCCGCTAGGATGCCATCAGCTGCCAGCATGCCCCCAGTGCCTAGCAAACCACCCGGGCCCAGTGCCCCAGTGGCTACACCAGGCGGGATCTCTCCAGGCCTCAGTTCTCGCCGGTGAAGTCTGCCCACGGGCGCCGCACCTTCAGCAGACCTGTACCGCCCATGGTCCCTGTGGCTGCCGTGTGCATTCTCAGCATTGCGGTAGTTGCTGGTTCGGAGGTCCCTGACGCTTCCGTCGGACTCAAGGATCTCACCATATCGGTATTTGCCCCCCAGCTGAGCGGTGTTGTCACTGGTCTCAACGTGACCGTACTTGTAATTACCGCCCAGCTGGCGGCCATTGGTATACTTTGGGGGTGGTTCTCGGACGTGGAAGTCATTGTAGGGAACACCACCAACACCTCGGGGGAATTCAGCACGTCTGTAGTCATCGTAACGGTGTCGGCTACCGCCCAAAAGACCACCACTGCCACCCAAGAGACCACCACCACTGCTGCCCAAGAGCCCCCCACCACTGCCGCCCAAGAGCCCTCCACCACTGTGGCCTCCACCACCCAAGAGTCCCCCACCACTGCCACCCAAGAGCCCTCCACCACTGTGGCCTCCACCACCCAGCAGCCCCCCACCACTGCCACCCAGCAGCCCACCATCACCACTGCTACTCCCACCACCAAAAAGCCCCCCATCACTGCCACCCAGGAGCCCTCCACCACCGCTGCTACCGCCACCCAATAAGCCTCCTCCAACTCCGCCCAACAGATCACCGCCACCCCCTCCACTCCCGCCACCAAGCAGGCCCCCCAGAAGACCACCTCCCCCACCACCTCCACTTCCACCAAGCAGACCCCCCAGGAGAGGCCCACCACCATCACCACCAGCTTTACCCATGGGCACCTCTCTCAGGGCTGAGCGAAGAGCATCACTTTGCTGCAAGGTGTCTGAGATGGCTGCGGAGAAGCAAAGGTCTCATTCAGAGGCTCGTTCCCCCTCCGGCCCCCAGCACTGTTCGTTCCCTGGTCCCCCTTTCCCCACGTAAATGCCTGAGGTTGAATGGTAAGGCTCCTCTTGACCAGCCCTGCCATCCCCGTGAACTCATTAGCGACTGGCTTTGACCTCTCACACTTTAACTGGATTTTGACACCATTCAGCCAAACCTGGTAGATTTTCTTCATGATCCTTCCTTCCAAACATTCCACACTTTACAGTGTAAAAAACAAATAAACCAAAAAACCCTACTTCTTAGCGCATTATTCGAATTTATTCCTGGAAAACAGTCAAGGCCAGAATTATTGTCCCCACTTGATGGATAAAGAAATTGAGGCCTGTGACACTGAGGAAATGACCCCTTTTTTCATTCTATGACAGCCTTAGACAGGAATGAGGGCAGGAGACATGTCCTGCTTTGCCAGGTGACAAAAGCAAGACCCTAAGAACTGAAGGCAGGATCAATGACAGCTCCCACTTTGAGTGCTTTCTATGAGCCAGGAACTGTGATGTTTTCAAAAGGTCATTCATCTCATTAGATTCTTTTATCAATCCTCTGAGATGGGGACCATAATGACACTCTCTTTGCAGGTGAGAAAACTGAGGCTCAGAGAACTCAAGTCATAGACTTAAGGTCATATAGCCAATATCTGAACTCTAGGAAGGCTGACTCCAAGACTCAAGCTCTTAATCGCTGCTTTCTACTGCCTCAGTCGTAAACTCCCCAGCATGGTATCTGGCCCCTAGCAAGTGCTCAGTAAGTGGGAGCCTACGGAAAAGATGAAACTAAGGCCCAGAGAGAAGCCACCCATCCTTCTGATGTAGAATCTGCCAGTGAGCAAGAGAGTGCTTGGGAATTTGAGAGTTGGCTGAACTTCCCTACCCACCCCCTGCCACTATCCACCCGCTGCAGGGCTGGACTCACCATTGCTCAGCACGTCTTTGGAAACCCTGAGGACGGTGTTTGTATCTTGGCGGACGCCACACACAGCCGCCACCGACAGAGCAGTCACACACCACGCCGTCCACATGCTGGCACTGCTTCTCTGCTAAGGAGACAGCAGGTCATAGGGTCATGGCTGGGTGTCACCACCCTGCCCAGCAGCTGGAGTTAGCACCACCCCTCCCCAACCCATCAAAAGTCACATCAAGACCTTGAGGCCCAGAAACAGGGGAAACCACCCAAGGGCATAGAACAGAGCAGGTTCAGAGTTCCTGAAACCACCTTCTGAGTTTGTCAAATTGCAGTGACTCTGGAGATACCATTAACCAAACTGTCCCATAACATAGATGTTTTATTAATATCTCCCCAGATGAAAATTTATAAATGGAGCTTCAGGAATAGAGAAAAAATACTCTGAGTATTGGGGATTCCAATCAAAATAGCAAATTAGTAGAGGGCAGACTCTGGGGAAATTTCTCCAGAGATTTCTAGAGAAATCTACTCATCTGTTCACTCAACCACTAACCCATCCATCCTTCCATTCACTCATCCATCCATCCATTCACCCACTCATTAACCATCCATTCCCCCTCTTATGCATCCATCCATCCATCTATCCATCCTTCTTCCCATCTATCCATCATTTATCCATGACCCAACCAAGCAGCAAGCTGATCTTATATCCATCCACCTATCCGTTCTTCCTTCCTTCCTTTCATACATCCATCATCCATACATCTTTCCATCAGTCCATCCACTTGTCAATACATTCACCAAGCCACACTTGCATGCATCCAGCCAGCTAGCAAATACCCCTTCCCATCTCTTTGAAGGAGACTGTTCCATCATCATGTCATTAAGATTAAGGGCCCCAGATCAGACCTCTCTGGATTCTAATGCTTAGAAGAGAGATTTGACCTTTTGAATTACAGCTTCCTAGTCACCATCATGGCTTCCCAGGTGGCACCAGGGGTAAAGAATCCACCTGCCAATGCAGTATATATAAGAGATGTGGGTTCAATCCATGGGCTGGGAAGATCCCCTGGAGGAGGGCATGGCAACCCACTCCAGTATTCTTGCCTGGAGAATCCCATGGACAGAGGAGCCTGGTGGGCTACAGTCCATAGCGTCACAAAGAGACAACTAAAGTGACTTAGCACGCACATACATGCAGTCATCAATACTTCATATGTGGTACATAGCAGACACTCAACAAACAGTAGCTATTTTGGGGGGACTATTATTTCACATCCCTAAGAAGTGGATGTGAAGTATTATGAGATTGGGGGGGGGGTGAAGCATGCATTTGGGGATGAGCAGATCAACCCCTAGGAAATTTTATTTTGCTGCCTTCATGTCTAATAAACTTCTCTTACTCCACCAAACCAGTCTACCCATTCGCCAGCCTCAGAGAATCAAAACAGAACATGGTTCCTTCCAGGCAAAACTATGAAATTGTTGGCCTCAACCCCCTCCACATATGCACCTCTTCCCTTTCTCCTGCCCTCTACATCCCCTGAAGTTCACACAGCCCCTACATTGTTTCCCTGCTCTTCTAGGAAGAATTTCAGGGGAACTCATTCATACAAGAATATTACGGTCTAATATATTCAAGAGTTTTTTCCCCCTGGCTTCCTCACCTCATCCTAACCCCGCTGCCCAGAGAATTCTCTGTTCAAAGAGAGATCACAACCTTCAGTTAAAAAGATGGGCATCCCATCAGCAGACGAATGGACAAGGTAGCTGTGGTACATATACACCATGGAATATTACTCAGCCATTAAAAAGAATTCATTTGAATCAGTTCTAATGAGATGGATGAAACTGGAGCCCATTATACAGAGTGAAGTAAGCCAGAAAGATAAAGACCAATACAGCATACTAACGCATATATATGGAATTTAGAAAGATGGTAACAATAACGCAATATGCAAAACAGAAAAAGAGACACAGATGTACAGAACAGAATTTTGGACTCTGTGGGAGAAGGCGAGGGTGGGATGTTTCGAGAGAACAGTATCGAAACATGTGTATTATCTAGGGTGAAACAGATCACCAGCCCAGGCTGGATGCATGAGATAAGTGCTCGGGCCTAGTGCACTGGGAAGACCCAGAAGAATCGGGTGGAGAGGGAGGTGGGAGAGGGGATCTGGATGGGGAATACCTGTGAATCCATGGCTGATTCATGTCAATGTATGACAAAAACCGCTACAATATTGTAAAGTAATTAGCCTCCAACTAATAAAAATAAATGAAAAAAAAGTCAATGTATGGCAAAACCAATACAATGTTGTAAAGTAAAAAAAATAAAATAAAAATTTATAAAAAAAGAGAAAATGGAAAAAAAAATAAATAAAAGTCTATTGTATCTGGAAAAAAAAACAACAACCCAATAAACATTTACTATGATTTAAAAAAAAAAAAAAAAAGATGGGCATCAAAGGAGGGGTTTCTGGCATCAGCAAGCAGCTAACGAGTCTCAGGGAGGTAGCAAAGGTCCCAGGTACCCAACCCCAACATTCCTGGGGAAGATAAGTGCAGCTCTGCTCACCCACGTCATTCAAGGGACTCAGGCCCTTCTGTTGATCCCTGAGAGGTCTCCTGACTATGCCCATGTTGCAGACAAGATCACTGAGGTTCAGAAAAGGGTTACCCAGGCAGGTCTCCAGTCTGGGACACACCTCATTGCCTCCCCAGACCTCAGGCTCCCCCTGCCCAGACTCTGAAGAGGGAGGGGGCACCTCCTTACCCCCCAGGAGGTCGCTGCAGCTCAATCTTGAGAGGTCCCATTCACCGGGCCCTCTGCTTTGGCTGAATCTGGTCGCAGGCTGGCCTTATATAGCAGCAGGAGTCTGATCCCTGACCCAGGGAGGGAAACACCATGTAATTATGAGAGATCGGAATCTAGATTTGCTCCTCACATTGGGCACTAAGACTCAAAACCACAAGGGTTTGCGGTTTGTGGCTAATTCTGAGAACTTGTTCAGCCCCGGATGGTGTCACATGAGCTGGGGCTTATCAGCCCCTGGTCTGGGCACATTATTGGAGACCCTAGCTAGGACCCCAGATGGGGGAAGTGGAAGCACCCCCAGAAGCACCTAGTTTTCAGCACAAAAGCAAGCACTGCCCACTCCAGCTGGCCAGGGCAGACAACTGTGCCCAGACTCAGTATCAAGCTGACCCTGGTCCAGTGTCACTCAACCCAGAACTCACTGTGTGACCCTGGGTCAGCCACTCCCCTGTTCCCTGCCTCTCATCACATATTTCCTTCTGTAAAGTGGGTAGAATACCTATCTCACAGGACTGATTTGAGGATTCGGGGAGATGAACTTGGACCTGACTCTTCAAACTTGGGGCAAGTGTGAAGAGAACAAGCAGACTGGCTTCTGTTGATCTGCAGATGTTTTTCTCCCAATATTTCATTATGAAATGTCCACACATCCAGTGAAGTTGAAAAAGTTATACAGTGAGCACCCATACACTTGTCATATTCCACCCACCAGCTACATCGACCATCAGTATTTTCTTACGTTTACTTTCAGTTCAGTTCAGTCGCTCAGTCGTGTCTGACTCTTTGCGACCCCACGAATTGCAGCACACCAGGCCTCCCTGTCCATCACCAACTCCCAGAGTTTACTCAGATTCATGTCCATTGAGTCGGTGATGCCATTCAGCCATCTCAACCTGTGTTGTCCCCTTCTCCTCCTGCCCCCAATCCCTCCCAGCATTAGGGTCTTTTCCAATGAGTCAACTCTTCGCATGAGGTGGCCAAAGTATTGGAGTTTCAGTGTATCTATTCATCCATTAATCCAGCTTAAAAAAAAAAAATGTATTTCAGGGATTTCTCTGGTGGTCCAGCGGCCAAGACTCTGCACTCCCAATACAGGGGCCCCGGGTTCGATCCCTGGTCAGGGAACTAGATCCCACATGCGGCAGCTAAGAGTTTGCATGGCACAACTAAAGATCCCGCATGCCGTGTCTAAAGATCCTGCATGCCACAACTAAGACCTGGTGCAGCCAAATAAGTAAAAATAAATAAATGTTTTTAAAATGTATTTTAAAGAAAGTTGCAGTTAACAATATATTTCCCTCTAAACACTTTAACATGCATGCCATAATGATCTTCTTCTTTAGATGTAAAATTTACATACAGTGAAATTCATAAATATTAAGTGTTTATTTAAATAGTGACAATGTTATACAGTATGTAGCTTGCACCCCTATCTTGACATATTTTCATCACTCCAGAATTTTCCTTCCTGTTCCTTCTCAGTCAGCGCCTGCTCCCACCCCTTAGAGGCAGCCACTGCCCCCTCCAAGACCTGCTAGAACACAGACCAGACCTCTTCCTTGGCGCTGAAGGTGGATCTGCCTTCCACACCAAATGGTGCCCATTCCTCTCACTACCACCACCCCCAGCCTCCCTGTTTCCCAGCCTCTGCACGTGCCCTCTCTGCCAAAGAACACCCTTCCCCAGATTCTGTTAGTCACACCAGTGCAGAAATGCCAGCCGCTCTAGAACGTTGTGACAACCCCCAACTCAGATGCTGCCTCTGGACGCCCAAGGCCCTCTGCCGCCCCACTGAGACGGCCTTGCTCTGGGCAAACCAGGCCTGTGCCCCACTCCCAGCCCAGCAGGCACAGACGCCAGTGCAGCAAATGAATGAATGCATGAACGAATGCTCTCAATCACTGCACACAACCTGGGGAGTAATTTGAGTCCTCCTTGCTTCCCACCCTTAACCCAGGCCTAGGCCCTACCTTCATGTTTATTTTTTTTTACTTTTTGGCCATACCCCACAGCACATGGGGTCTTAGTTGTCTGACCAGGGATCAAACCCATGCCCCCTGCATTCAAAGTGTAGAGTCTTAACCACTGAACCACCAGGGAAGACCCCCTACCTCCATGCTTAATTGATGACACCTCCTCCTTCCCCATGAAGCCCATCTGAGAAGCTCTCTTGGGCGAGGGGGCATTTCTCTCCCCCACTGAGGCCTGCTCTCAAGACAGGCTGAGCATAACAAGTGTTCCCCTGAACTCTGCAGGGAGATGCTTCCTGCCTGCCATCTGAGGGCTGTGGGGACTCTGAAGGCAGGCATGGGTGATGTCAAGTCCTGCCAACCTCACCAGTGTCACTACTAGACCCTGGGCCAGTGCCTCTCTGGGACTGTTTCCTCATCTGTGGCGGGTGCTTCAGTGGAAAACAGACTGGAGCCAGAGGCGCAGTTTGAATTCTGCTGCCAGTTTTCTCCAAGCCTGTTTCTTTGGTGTCAAGATGGTGACCAGAATGACTTGGCCTCAAAAGGATGTCGTAAAGGTCAGTGATCTAATCATGCAAAGTGGTGAGAACAAGGCCCAGCACCCAGTAGGTGCTCAGTAGGCGGTATTTTTATTCTCATCATCCTGGGTCCCTGCTGGCACCACAAGGCAGCAAGTTGGTAAAACCCACAAGGGGTGTGAGTGGGTGCCTGAACCCAGGCCCTGGACCAACTGATCACCTGTAAGGGCTAGGAGGGTTCCAGGGCAGGGACCCCAAGAACCACACACGCCTGTGTTCCCACATCCCACTTGCCCTCTCAGCTCTGGACAATCCCTTCTTCTCTGGGTCCTCAGTTTGGCCATCTGAGAAATGGACAGAATATCGCACTTTTCCAGCAGGGTTTCCAGAATTGCAGAGGAAATGTCTGAAACATGCCTGGAGCTTTGTGGGGCAAAGAAGGCAACCGCGCCTTTCTCCACCTGCCCTTCCCTCCCACCAGAGAGCAGGGAGCAACGCCTACTGTAAACTGTAGAGGGCGGTGCACACATGAAGTTAAGTGCTGTCCTCAGCCCCAAGACCAGCCAGGTCCTGGTGGCCATGAGGCCAGCCTGCCCCCTGGGGCCCCGAGAGGATTAGTGTAGCTCTGGCGCCGAGGAGATCACCTGGGCTTAGCAGCCAAAGGGCACCTTTGTCTGGAGCTGGTGGGACCAGGCCCTGGGAGGTGACTCATCCAGAAGGTGATTCAGCCTGCAGGGGGCCTTGTGGGGGCTTCATGAAGTGTGGAGTTGGGACCAGGAAACAGACCCAGCCTCACTACCAATCCCTCCAACTCAACCCTTGTCCCCATCATGAACTGTCAATTCACTGCTGACCTAGGGACTTCCTGCACGGCTGGCTGGTTTCATTGCCCACCCTAAATGTGGCAGCTCAGAACCTGGGCTCTGGAGGCAGGGGCCTGGGTTCAAGTGCTGACCCTCATCACTTCCTAGCTGTGTGGCCTTGGGCAAGTCTCTTAACTTCTCTGGGTCTCAGTTTCCTCACCTCTAGAGTGAACGTAAAAACAGTTCTGAGAAAGCAGGGTTGATTCAAGGAGATGATGACAAAAGTATTACAAGTCCTTAGGACAGTGACTGGCACTTAGGAAGCATACAATAAACACAGAAAGTATTGTTTTTATAGCATAGTCATGAAAAGCCCAGGCTTCGGATTAAGGGGAAGAAGGATCTGGTTCAAACCCTGGCTTTGCCACTTAGGAGCTGTCCGGTTCCATTTCTCTGAGCCTGTGTGCTCATCTTTAAAACAGGGTGATAATACCCACTGATTATGGTCTCTATGAAACCTAACTGGGCGAAGGGACATCAGCATCTGACGCAGAGGCTGGTATACGGTAAGCGCTCAGTAGAGGTTAGCAGCTCTCACTGCCACGCTGTGCAACACAGGACTCACCAGGGTGAGCAAGGACCCTCCCTCACCTTGACCTTGGGGAGCTCCTGGTCAAGAGGGAGAACAAGGTGAGGCAGGGACAATCCAGGGCGGCGAATACAATAACAGACCCCGTCTAGGGTCTGTGAGGCTGGAGGCACTCTTCTCTGTATTCTGGGAGGACTATCTCATTTCATCCTCAAACGACCTATGAGTGAGTCCTACAGACATGATTCCCATTTCACAGACGAGGAGCCCGAGGCACAGAACCATCTCTGCTCCCTCTTCATGCTCCAAGAGATCAGCTGAAGCCACAGGCAGCCTTGATGCCAAACCTGGGAGTCTGGATGGTTTTCTGCTGGCTGTGAGAACCCAGCCACGGAAAGTCTGTCAGCAGAGGTGAGAGATGGTCAGACGAGGTCAAGAAAGGGCTGAAAGAGGACAGAATGGAAGAGAGGAGAGTGTGAAGAATAGGACAGGCAGGTGCAGCCCCGTGAGAGAGGAGGAAGGTGTGCTGGGGTCTGGGTGAAGAGGCAGTAGCAGATGAAGGCAGGATGAGAAGGTAGAATAATGTGGCAGTAACATGAGCTAACGGGAACTGATGGGTAAGTCAACATCCTGAGTGCTGGTTAACCCTCAAAACCATACTAACCATCATCCCCAAGTTACAGATGAAGAAATTGAGAGTCAGGGAGATTCAATGACTTGCCCAAGGCCACATGGCAGCTGGGATGGGATGCGAACCTCTGCACGTGTGTGCTAAGTCACCTCAGTCGTGTCCGACTCTTTGCCACTCTGTGGACTGTAGCCCACCAGGCTCCTCATTCCATGGGATTCTCCAGGCAAGAACACTGGAGTGGGTTGACATGCCCTCCTCCAGGGGGTCTGCTTGACCCAGAGATAGAACCCATGTTTCTTATGTCTTCTCCATTTGCAGATGGGTTCTTTGCCACTAGCACCACCTGGGAAGCCCTGGGATTTGAACACAGGCAGCCAAAACTCAAGCTACTCATATAATCACTGTATTTTCCTGGATGGGAGTCAGGAGACACTGGAGGTGAGAAGGGAGTCAAACATAAATCCCACATGTCACTCAGCACTGGTTCTGGCAGGTAGTACATAACCAATAGCTGCAGGTGGGTGGAGGGAAGGTAAAGAGAAAAGGAGGGAACGGAGAGGAAGAAAGGGTAGAACAGTGGATGGATGGATGGATCAGAGGATGAACTGATGTGTGAATGGATGGGTGGGTAGATGGGTGGGTGGTAGGTGGATGGATGGGTGAATAGGTGGATAAATGGATAGATGGAAGGATGAATGGGTAGGTGAATGAATGGATGGATGGATGGCTAGATGGATGAGAGGATGGTCATTCCCATTGGTTCGTAAACCTCTAGATGAGTTCCAACTCTCCTCTGTTCCCCCCCTGCACCCCCAGATCCCCTAATCCAGTTCCCAAAACTTAATTGGCACTTTTTCACTCAAGTCCACCCATTTGTACCAACTTGGGGCCATTCTCCAGAACCAAGGAGGCCCATCTTGAGCAGCGGAGAGGAGTCCCAGGCAAGAGAGGCAGGATCCCCAGTTTCCCATCCCAGCTCTGCAACTGTGCAGCCTCGGGCCAGCCAGACTCCTCGCTGGCGTCAGTTTCCCCACCTGCACTCTGAGCATCCAGCGTAGCTTTGTCCTGAGGCCTGTCCTGAGGTGTGTCAATGGGAGGTGTGCAGCTATTAAGTGACCCCTCCAGGGCAACACCTTCCAGGAGTCTCACCCATCTCTGCTTCCTGGAGTACTGACTCCTTTAACCCCCGGAAAACGCTTACTCAGCCTTCAAAATTCAACTCAGAGGTCACTTCTGAGAAGCGTCCCAAAGTCAGAGAGACACAGACTCAGACAGACTCAGAGAAACAGAGTGAAGGATGGAGGCATTTAGAAAAACAGAGAGAGGACGGGAGTTCCCTGGTGGTCCAATGGATAAGACTCCATGCTCCCAATGCAGGGAGGGGGCATGAATTCAATCCCTGATCAGGGAATGAAGATTCCACATGCCACGCATGGCATGGCCAATAAAAAAAATAATAAGAAAAGAAAAATAGAGAGAAGGGAAGGAAGTGGGGAGGGGGACACAGGGAGCGCCACACAGAGGCGGACAAAGGCAAGACAAGACACAGAGGTTGCCAAAGTCAACCAGTTAAGTTTGGGACACGAAGCTACAATGACTAGGCCCCAAGTCCCCTCACCTGCCTGGAGCTGAGGAGGGCGCCAGAGGCAGAGGCCAAGGCAGCCCCAGTGTGACTGGAGAACAAACCAGCCAGGAGGTGCTGAGACGAGTCATTTATTGAAAGCTCAGGACTTGCCAAGGAGGCCCTAGATCTTTCTCCAAAGCAGAGTCTTGTGGCTAACCCTGCAGTCCCCACTCCAGACTGGGGGCAGAGCTGCAGGGCCGGAGCACCTGGGGGGCCCTGGGTGGATAAGGGACACTTGTACTGTCACAGACACGGGTTAGAGCCTGGGAGGGAAACTGAGGCAGGTGGGCAGGTGGGCAGGATTCTGGTGGTCAACACAGAGGGATGGCAGCCCTCTGTCAGCCTCAGGATGACACGGTCAGCACCACGGCGTTCTGCAAGGAGCAATGGCTCTAGGTTAGGTCCTCTGAGCCCTTGTGCCCAACACCCCGCTACACACCCCACCCCTCCAGCCACTCTGCGTCCCCCACCCCCAACACCCACCCCATGCCCTGGGGCGAGCACTGTACTGGGAACACAACCGGCACTTAGGAAGTGAATGAGCGAACAAATGAATGAACGAGGAATAAACGACCTTCAGTGTGGGAGAGGTCACTGATTTTAGAGACTTTAGTTCAAGAGTCATTTTTCCTGTGACTTTATTGTGTGACCTTGGACCAGAAACTGGGCCTCCTACAGCCTTGGTCCTTATCTGAGAAGTAGGTCCAGCATTCCCTGATCTGCCCACCTCCTAGAGCTGTTCCAAGACTCAAAGGCGTACTGGACTGAAAAGGATTGTGAGACCATGTCCAATCTCAGCAGGAAAAAATGTCCTAATCTATTAGATAAGGCTGCCACAGGCACAGCACAGGGGAGAAACAGAAAAAGTTCTTGCTACTCCTGGACCAGGGGAACTGTGATTCTGTGAGGAAACCTGAGATCCCATCCTACAGGCCAGTCCTGTGTCTGAATTCAACAAGAAAGATCTCTGTGACTGCTTGACAATATCTGCCTTGGGCAAGTAAGGAAAAGAGTGCTAGAATGTATGTCACATATTTGCCATTCCGAAGTTAGATAGTTTATAATCCCTGAGCAACGTAGAAAATGATGCAGCGACAGACCTTGTCAGAGGCAGAGCAGTCCCCTCTCCAGAGACAAGCTTTAGGCCCATCAAGGCTTACTCTCCCCACCATGGGAAACTCACCTCTATGATTGCCAGGGCCGCATTGGCAAAATTGACATTGAGGATCTTAGGCAGGGGGATCCCGACATCTAGGTTCACTGTGAAGAGGACATGGTTGAAAGCAAAGATATGTGAGGGGCTCAGGTGGGACCTGCTGACCCTATTCCACCACTTTGAGCTAGCCAATTCTCTTCTTGGAGATGCAGGTTCCCGTGAGACTCCTACTCATCCTACTAAACCCAAACAAAAAAGCCCCTTTTCTCTATTGTCTTAAGGGGTTCCCTCAGCAGAGCCTCCTTGAGGTTCTCTCAGTCTCCTGCACATTCTGGGTCATTTATATTCTATTCATTTGTTATACAACTATTTCCATCTGGATTGTGAGCCTGAAGACACGATGCATGTCAGATAGCTCTTGACGCCCAGAGTTGGGCATGATGTAGTAGCTATCCATATTGTTTGATTGGAAACAATCCTGGTTTCTTCATCTTAGAAAGGGGGATCAAGCCCTCTCCAACCTCAGTGTCTATTAAGAACAACAGAGAATGATCAAATCACTTTGCTGTACACTTGAAATTAACACAACATTATAAATTAACTATACTTCAATTTTTTAAAAGAAGAATAATAGAGAGAGTAGACGGATTTGTCAATCCTGAGTTCAGACACTCTGTGTGTCCAAGAAGACACTTAAGGCTGCGCTTACCATTGACCTTTGGCACATAAGCTAGCCGGACCACATTGCTGAGCCATTCTTCTAAACGGGACGCCTGCAACAGAGCATGCAGAGAGGCTTGAAGGGGTGGCTTTGCAGGGAGCAGTACCACCCTTCCCAGGGAGAAAAATCCAGAGGTCCAGCTGCCCCAGCCTTCCCACAAGCCTGACAACATAGCTCTTAGTAGGCACAGGAACTGCTGGGGTGGGCAGTCCAGCAGTGACCCCAAAGTGGACTCTGATTTAGGCAGGCTTCACTCTGGGCCCCATGAGCTTGGAAGGGTTGCTCTCCTGGAGGAAGGATCTGGGGCACCTGGTGGGGGCCTGTGTCTGAGAAAGAGAGAGGAAATAAGCTCAGCTCCAGTAACTTTGTGTGGTCTGACCTTAGATTCCTAGGAGCTGAGAAACACTTAGAATGATCTAGAATCTGAAACCGTCATGAAATTCTAGAACCTCGGGACTTTGTAAGAAGCAGGAAACTAAGGGCTCCATGAGTCTCTGAAATGTTAGAACTTTCTGAGTTCAGGGACCTTATTACTTGTGTGAAGTTCCAGAATTTTGAGCCCTTGTGAGGTTCTACACACTTGCAACTTTGTAAGGTTCCAAGACTTTGAAAGATCTTGAGATTCACTTTCCTAAGACAATGTCTGTTTGACAAGTGAGTGCACGTGTGTGCACGCACACATTAGAGACACACACCAGCCCGGATGTTTGTCCACTCTGTCTTTTTGGGGCAGAGCCCAGACTGGGGCTAGCTCAGTCATATGGCCTGACTCATCCTGCCTCCTTTCCACCCCACTTGTAGACCCTCACCACCACCAAACTGCCCAGCCTCCCAGGAACTTACATCAAAGGTGTGGGCAGAGGAGGACGCCAGCTTGACGCTGAGCCTGGCGGAGAGAAGAGAGATGTTGAGGGGCCCCAGCACCCACCATACCCCAGCCTGCCCCATCCCTAGCTCTCCAGGATCAGGAAACAGGGTTACAGGCCCAACTCTGCCTCCGTGCAGCCTTGACTCGGGGTCTCAGTTTTCCTACCTGTAAAATGGGCTTGGAGGGAGCTAACCTCCTTCTGAAATGTCATGACTGCCACCTCCAACTCCATGGCCCTGGAACCTTGATCTGACTCCCACTTGTTTGACTGACGCTTTCTGAGGAGTAGCCCTCCCACAGACTGAGCCCTAGATATAGGGTGCGCTGCACCCCACAGCTGCTCACTAACAGCAATAAACCACCAATGGACCACAGCTGGCCCAGACAAAGGTCCAGGGCCAGAGCCCGGACACACATCTCTTCTCCTGAAGAGCTGAGGCTTCAACAGCCACCAGGAGGAGGAGATGAACCCTGAAAGTGGGTGAGGTCTTTGTCAAGTTTAGAAAGGGAGGGGTGGTAGAGCCTTGCGGGCGGAGGAGGGGGATGGTGGGCGCAGTCGCAGCCTGAGGGGCCGGCAGGGATCGGGTGAGCACTGGGTGCCTATGGCACAGGGCAGTCAGATCTCAGAGTCCCCTGGGAGAATTCCTGCATCCAGGGGAGGGACGGAGAGGCCCCAGGCCCCAGGCCCCAGGCCAAGATGAGAGCGCTGGGCCTGGAGAACGGAGGCCTAGACAGAGGACTTGCTTCCAGGAACAATGCATTTTTAGAGCCTGGGCTTTGCAAACTGTAAAGTGCAGTGCATGCGTAAGGAAGGATTGCCATCAACCTCACCATCTCGGTTATTATGATTATCATGAGGCCTCGTTACCAGAGGCGGGGAGAAACTAGAGAAATAGCTAGTCCACATGAATAACAAAGCATCTGACCACATTCAAGGACAGGTATCTCCATGGCCTGCCTCTAGGGCTGATAACTAGAAGTCTGGACTCCACCTCAGCAGCAGGTTTATCTCCAGGGCCAGGTTTTGAGCAGGTGCAGTGGAAGATGCCCACTCTGGAGCATATTCTCTGAGCCCTAGTTGCCTCATCTGTAAAATGGGCTAAGACCACCCCTTCCCAGCAGGTTCCAGAGGCAAGGAAGACACTGGCAAAACAAACACCTGCAATTCAGTTGCTTCTCAGTAAATAATGGGGTTTTTGCTAGTCCCTAATTCTTTTTTTTTTTTAAGTCCTTATTGAATTTGTTACAACATTGCTTCTGTTTTACATTCTGGTTTTTTGGGCCGTGAGGCATGTGGGATCTTAGTGACTCAAACAGGGATCGAACCCACATCCCCTGCATTGGAAGGTGAAGTCTTAATCACTAGACCACTAGTGAAGTCCCCCTAATTCTTATTCATAAAGACAACACCCAGGATCCCATGTTACCGTTCCAGGGATAGTGAAATGTGCAGCTTGGTAGCCGAGGGAGCCAGCTGGGCATTTAAAGTCATCACCTGCATAAGAAGAGCAGGCCGAGATTATGCCAAATTCGGCAAAAGGAGTTTGAAGACAGGTCTGCCTTGGCCAACAGGTGACTTTCCAACATTCATTTCCTCCACTACCCCTTGCTGAGGCCCTACTGTGTGTTCGTGTCCATGCTGGGCTACAAAGAGGTCACTTGAAGGCTCTGGTGCTCAGGAACCGGGGTACTGAGGGCTATCAGTGTTGTATGCAAAGGAGTCCTGGGGCGGCAGGCGCTTGGACAGACCCTCAATCCTGCCTGCAATGGGCGAGGGAAGGCATCGCCCACGAGGTGACCCCTATGCTGAATCCTGGAAGATAAGGAGTTAGCCAAAGGAAGGGGAGAAATGTGGTGGTCCCTGCACAAACAAGGGCAAGGTGGGGGAACCTGGCAGCCCTGAGTAACTGGCTTAGGGCGCAAGGCTGGAAAAAGCAGAAGAGTGAGGCCGGGGGTGGGGGACGGGGCAAGGAATGGTGTCTGGCTATGTGGGGCCAGGGCAGAGAGCGAGCAGGGTAGGCACTGCCTCTGCCCAGATGTATGGTTGGGGAGACTAGCAGAGGTGGGGTGGAGGGGAGCAGACTGGAGGTGGGGGGCCAGGGGGAGCTGGAGGGTCATCCAAGAGATATCTGAGCACAGGGAGGCTAGGCTGCTGCTACTGCTGCTGCTAAGTCGCTTCAATCGTGTCCGTCTCTGTGCGACCCCAGGGCGATGCCTTCCCTCGCCCATAGATGGCGGGGACAATTCCTGAGGTCCTCAGGAAGCACCTGGGACACATGTGTGATGAGGAAGCAGGCGGGAGTCTGAACGCTCAGGTGGTAACAGTGGGGGAGGGCTTCCTGTACTGTGTCCCTTGGGGCCCCCCCACCCCAAGATCCGCAGCCTGGAGTGGGTCCCCTACTCAGAACCCCACTGCCGGCTCCCACCCCTCAGCCACTCACCCCATTCAGCTGAAATAAGGCTTCATGGGCCCCTTTAGGAAGGTAGGACAGCACATGGATGGTAGCTGGGATGGAGACCGTGGCCTTGTGATTCTGAAGCGTGACCGTGGGCGCTTTCTTCACCCGCAAGGAGAGCAGGAGCTGCTGGCCTGGGGGCAGCTTCCGCAGGGCCTGGAGAGAAGCAAGGGCAGAGCAGGGGCATGGGGGCATCTTAGATGCCTCACTAATA
Source organism: Muntiacus reevesi (assembly GCF_963930625.1). NCBI lineage: Eukaryota > Metazoa > Chordata > Mammalia > Artiodactyla > Cervidae > Muntiacus > Muntiacus reevesi. The sequence continues at coordinate 60,662,940 of NC_089250.1, read as the reverse complement.
GAATCGGTCGGTCAGTCAATCAACAAACACTCATTGAGCACCTAGTGGGTACCGGTATTGAGCTGGGAGCTGTGGTAACAGCCTGAACCAGACAGATCTGGGCTCAGCCCCCTTGAGGCTGACATTACAGAACAGCCCAATCAGAGTCAAAATCGCCGCTAGGACACACTTTATTACACAATGTAAAAAAAGAAAAGAAAACAAAAAATCTTCTTATGCCCATAGTCCCTGCATGATCCATCCTCTGCCCTCCTATCTAGCCTCCCACCACTGGCTCCTATTCTCTTCTCTCTTGGACTCAGTGACCACTTTGTTGTTCCTCCAAGCAGCCAGGCTCCTACCTCAGAACCTTTGCACTTGCTGTTCCCTCTGCTAGAAATGTCTTCTCCAGACACCTGCATGGTTCCCTCCCTCCCCTCTTCAGCCTTCAGCTCACACGTCCCCTCCTCGGTGAGGCCTTTTGCAGGGTACCCTCCACCTTCTGACATTGTATATATTCTAGTTATTTATTTGTTCAATGTCTGTCCCTCCCATCACAATGGCAGCACCTGGAACACAAAGACTTTTACCTACTTTTCACTGTCTGCCCCTTCCACATGCCCAACACCTAGCACAGGGCTGGTACATCACTCAGATTCCCACAGCTGGAAAGAAGCTGTTCAGCCCCAGTTGGAGGAATGGAAGAACAGAGGGCCAGGCCCTGTGGTCATGTACTGACTGATGCCCACTAGTCAAATCTCCCTGAATCTTCTCTTTTCTCTTCCTTCTCCAAGGTCACTGCCCTGAGTCTTCTCTCTGGGGACAAGAACGCTGAGACTAAGACGAAGTAAGACAGTTGGAGGGAGGGGGGCTAGGGTCATTTGGAAAGAAACTCCTGTCCTCTGCTTGACAGAGGAGCAACAGCCTGGGGACAAATGCCCAGTTGACTTCTGGTGAAGTTAAACCCTGGTCCTTTCCTCTCTAAGCAAAATCTACTATCAGGAAAGGATATGGTGTTAGTCAATCACACTTTAGTGTGAATTTGAACTCAACATTCAGTTGCCTGTAGAGCTGTATTGAGAAAGATTCTGGAGTCCATTCAGGGTCATGAGGAAAGACCTAATAAAGTCCAAGAGAGGGTCACTCACCTCAGGGACCAAAGTTGCCAGGTCTGTAGTTGTCAGTGGGACATTGCTGGGAACCTGGACCAGAGACCAAATGGGATGGGGGATAAACACAGAGCCGAGATAGAGATCCCTCAGCACAAAGTAGCTTCCTCCCACCCAACTACATACATGCATCTCCACAGGCACTCATGCTCCTTCTAGCAACCAATGATGAGTGCTTACTACATGCCACACACATGCTAAGGGCTTTCTGAGCCTTCACCCATTCCACTTTTATAACCACTCCAGGAAGTGGGTGCTATGATTACTCCCATTTTACAGATGAAAAACCTGAGGTTCCTGTCCAGGCTCATAAGTTGGTAAATGGTAGCACCAGACTTTGACCTGGGCAGGCTAATTCTAGAACTTTTAAACTGCCCTACCAATTTGAAGGCTCAGGAATCTGACCCCACATATTTTTGCTTTTTACCCCAAAACATTCTCAAATACTATAAACTTGTTTCCATCATTTACAAATCAGAACATTTCACATAAATTTGCAGTTTCTAACTTTAGGACCCCACATCCCAGGTGACCGTGCCTCTGTACCTCTTTAACACTGTGTTTGGGCTCTATATACCTTTGGTATAGTCCAACCCAAGTTTTCTTCTCTTCAACTCAAATACGCTCTTGAGAGAGTAGTGGGAATGTTAGCCATTCACACTTTAGTAAAAATTGAGCATTGACTCTACAAGAGCTCATCTGGTGCAGGGATAGAAAACTGGCTACATTTCACATGCCAGTTTTGACCAATTCCAAGTAACTTCCTGAGCGTCATGTTGAGAAGGACTCAGAAGTCCTATTCAGGTTTAGCCAAGTAGAGGCCATTATCAATTAGCAATGTCTGCCACAAGGACAAGCATGGACATGTACCTGCTATAAACCTGTCCAAGTCTCTCTGATTATAAGAAGGAGGCTCATCAGGGCTGAAGAGTGACAAGGTTCAGCTAGGTGACAGCCAACATCACTAAGACCCAGCAGGGCAGGTTGCCACACTTACCAGCTCAGGGGTGATGTCCAGGTCAAGGGCACCACTTGTCTGCAGGAGCCCAAACATGGTGTTAAAGAGGAACAGAGGCACGGTCACCTGGGATGTGTGGTCCTCCTTGGGCGGCACCTTGATGGGGTGGCGGGGCTTGGGGAAGTCGACGATGTCACCAGCTACGCTCTTCACGATGGGCTGCAGAGGTGACAGCAGATCTCAGGGCAGCTCACTCCCCTGGCTCTGACTCAGCATCCCCTTCCTGGCCTCCACTGGGACCTCACCCACCCCCAGTGGTGGGCAGGGCCTTGGCGGGCACTTACGTTGACGTCCAGCTCTATGTACTGGTTGGAGATGAGAGGCAGTGTGGCTAGAGTGAATTCCACGGACCCAAGAGCCCCGAGGGGCACCAGGCCTGGATGAGGAGGGGAGGAAGGAGAAAGGCCCCATGAGCCCAGGCCCTACCTCTGTTTATTGAGTGCCTGCTGAATGCCTAGCACTCTAATGAGTATTCACCTAGGCACTACTGTCATCCCCACTTTACAGATATGGAAACTGAGGCTTTAACAGAGGAAGTCACTAGCCCCAAGCCACACAAGCCACAGAGTAGCAAAGTCAAGTTTCCTGTTTTCCAGAGCTGCTGCCACTAACCACGTCATTGCTCTGCCTCTCTCATATAATACCACAATCAGAGTTACATCTGCCCCCAGGTTTTCTATCCTAATCCTAGTTAAGAATTTTTATACTTTTTTCAAGGCCCATTTGTGAATACAAAAGGCATCCATGTCTCCATAAGGCTCAGAGAGGCTGGGGGCCACCGTGGCTGAGGGGCCCTAGGTTCCTTATAAGCTCCGGACCTCGGTCATCTTGTCTGTCCAGATAATAATAACATCTGCCTCACACTTCTGACAGTGCCAGACATCCCACCGGTGCTCAGAGAGTGGCTTTAAGCCCCGACAGATGGAAACCTGGAAGGTTCCGCGTCTCCTCACCCCGGTGAACCGGCCTCAGCCCAGAACTCCACCACGAGGCCTCCTCATCATGGCGGCCTCGTCAGTCTGAGGAAGACGTGAAAGGTCCCAGAATTCTGCCCCATCCTCTTCCCTGGTACCCCACCCGTTGGGATAATGGGGTGGAGAGGCAAGATCAGGTACAGAGGAGGAGCAGGGCAGACCCCAACTTACCCAGCACGGCCCCCAGGAGCTCATTCACCACGCCCAGCACACTGTCCACCACGGGGCACAGCTGTGTCCAGAGGAGACAGGAGTTAACAGGAGCATAAGAGTGAGCCCCAGCCTGGTGCAGAGAATCTCCGCATTTTCTTTAAATTATTTGTTATGGGGTCCCAAGGACCGAGGCAGGGCAGACGATGGAGATGGATAGGGGGACACACAGGTGGGAGGCATGGATGGGTTGGAGCTTGAAGTGTCAGAGGGCAGAGAGGGTGGTGCAGAGGGCCAGTTACATGAATCCCCTCAGAACAACTTGGAGGATGATGGCGGGACCTGGGGACACATTCCAGAGGCTCGCTGGGGCGTGGGGACAAGGCCCTCCCCAGAGGAAACAAATGGCTATTTTCTCCAAGGTCTCAGGCCCCCCTGCCATCCAGGTGAATGCCCAGAGACCTACAATCCAGATCCCACAGAACGGCACCTCCTAACCTCCACCCAGAGTCAGGCCTGGCCCAGGGCATCCGCTATACACACCATCCTGGGTTTCCTGAAAAACCCCTGGGCTGCGACAACAGGGAGCAAGCAGTTTGGATTCCAGAATCCTATCACGGAATCTGAGTCCACCGCAGCAAGAACCCCAAAGGAGGCCCAGGCCAGCCCCTTCTCTCATTCAGCTCCATCATTCTACAGCTGGAGCCAGAGGAGAGAGATGACCTGTCCAAGGTCACAGCTGTTCTCAGAAAGACAAGAGAAGGCTGTCTTTTCATTTAAACTTGGAGTCCCTAACTCCAGGGCTTCTGGGGTCAGACACATCACAGAAAAGAGAGGAGACCAGAGGGGCTGTGATGGAAGGGGGTGAGCCGCCCCTTGGAGACCAGCTGTGTGCCGCCAGCAGGAAGGAGGTACGTGCAGCCAGGATGGCTGATAGCAAAAGAGAAGCCAGAAATCGGATTGCTGAGAGGAGCCTCCAGTATCTAAATGCCAGTCATTAACTCTTATTTTTAAAACTTCTTTGAGTCACATAAATCCTGTCTTGAAGCCAATTGTCCAGAGACCCCAGTTACTGGCTCTGACTTAAATGTAGCTTCAACACCCCTTGTTGAAATCGACTTGAGATGGGCCTGGGCCACTGGGAGCTTTCCTTCTCCCCCTGAGCTGCTTTTCTGATTGGATTGTTGAAGCCCAGGGCAGTTTTGTCAACATCAGTCTCCCATACCCTTGCTACCTCCACGGCTGTTCTTAACAAGGACTGACAAGAGAGGTCCAGCCAGGACTGGCAATCAGAAAGCCTGACTACTCTTTGCTGGCAGTGTGACCTCAGCAAGCCACTCCCCTCTCCATCCTTAACAAAATGGAGCTTTGGCCAGACCAGCTTAAGTGTGGTTCAAGGGACAGCAGGGGCAGGCAGGAGCATCCTGGGGCAGTTTCATCATATTCTGTTTAACGTTGCATGATGTCTTAATATATGGGCTTCCCTGGTGGCTCAGCAATAAAGAATCTGCTTGCAATGCAGGAGATGTGGGTTCGATCTCTGGGGCAGGAAGATCCCCTGGAGAAGGAAATGGCAACCCACTCCAGCATTCTTGCCTGGAAAATCCCATGGACATAGGAGCCTGGCAGGCTATAGTCCAGGGAATCACAAAGAGTTGGACCTGACTGAGCGACTGAGCGCGCGTGTGCACGTGCACACACACACACCTTAATATACATATATGTGGTCTCCTTAGTCATGTTTGCTAAGCACTGGGCTTTGTTTAAAATCACTGAGTGATCCAATTTTAATTCAAATCTACTTTAAAGGAAAATATAAAGTCAATAACAATTCAGGTGGCAAAGACAAAGCAGGGGGTAAGAAAGAGATTTGGATTGGAAAGCAGGTCACCGGAAGCTGTACATTTAGGGTTCAGAGGTCTGGGGACAGACTGTGCCAGCCCACCTACAGACTGGCAGGCGGCGCCTGGGAGGCCCATGGGCAGGCCAGGATGGGATTACCTGATGGGCGGAGAAGGAAAGACCAGCCTAATCCTGCCTGGCGCCCAGATTAACGCAAAGCCGGGGAGGAGGGGCACGGCCCAGGGGAGGGCGTGTGCCTGGTCTGTGGCTCTGTGGCCCCCACACTCACCAATTCTGGCAGCACCTTGAAGAGTGTTTGTTCCACGACCCCAAAGAGCGGTGCAGGCAGCAACCTGGGCAGAATGAGACGCGTGAAGGTGTGGCCACCACACAGGGACGGCGCCAACTCGGATGATGGGGCAGCGTGGGCACTGGGGGCTCAGGACATCACCCGTCTCCTCTCCTGGTGGGCTTGACTGGGACTTAGGGAGCTGGGTTTAAATCTTGGCTCTGCCTCACCATGGGGCCCAGAGGAGGATGTTCGTTTCCCCATCCATACAGTGCCTGCTTTAGAGAGAGCTGCTATCACTGAGATCAAATGGGAGCATACATGTGTCTAGCGCTCAATAAATGTCTGTTCCCTTCGTCTCCCCCAGTACGTATAGACAAGTGACATTTGGGTCAACAACAGCACCTGGCTTAGGGTGAGGGTTCAGTAAGTATCTGTTGAATGAATGAATGAATGTCTGAGGGGGTAGTCTGAGGATATGCATGGAGATGTACTTAGGTCTGTTTGAAGATGAGGGTGTCTAGTGGGAGGGTGACAACCACAGAACCACAACCACAGGACACCAGCACCCTCCTGAGCTCCACCCCCTCCAAGCCACCTCTAGCCCAGAGGAGCAGGATGGAGCCACTGGGATTTAAGGAGCCCAAGACCCTGCCTGGAAGCCCCTTATTAAGGCTCTTCTGCAGACAGAACCAGAGAAGGCAATGGCACCTCACTCCAGTACTCTTGCCTGGAAAATCCCATGGACGGAGGAGCCTGGTAGGCTGCAGTCCATGGGGTCGCTAAGAGTCAGACACGACTGAGTGACTTCACTTTCACTTTTCACTTTCATGTGTTGGAGAAGGAAAAGGCAACCCACTCCAGTGTTCTTGCCTGGAGAATCCCAGGGACAGAGGAGCCTGGTGGGCTGCCATCTATGGGGTCACACAGAGTCGGACACGACTGAAGCGACTTAGCAGCAGCAGCAGACAGAACCAACCCTGGTTCACCCTGTTCTTGGAAACTCACACAGAGCTGTCTGATCACCCATCACTGTGCAGGGGCCACCCAGCAAAGGTGGGGTGTGGGTGTGGGGTTTGGTCTGGAATGGAGAGACTAACAGGGGCTGACTCAAAGTTGGAAGGGGTAGGGGCGGACAGCAGGTGACAGTAGGGATAGGAGCAGAGCTGCAAGAAAGACTTGGACCTGAGTCCAGAGACCAGTTTATCTCCACACTTGCTGCAATGTAGGTGTGTGACCTTGGGCAAATCCCTAGCCCTCTTTGGGCTTCAGTTGCCCCATGGTGGAAGAGTCACTGTGACCTGAATGCCTGGAGTGAGGTGGATATAAAGATGCCAGAGACTTTGGGATCGTTAAATTTAGGTGCTCATTATACAGATAGGGACACGGAAGCCCAGACAAAGGACGGGGATCCCCTGGGGTCACACAGCAAGTCAGAGGCCGAGCTGGGTCTCTGACATGCTACAAGCAGAAACAATTCCCCACAGATGGAGGGACCCCCACTGGCCCTTGTTCTATCTGGAAGAAGGGAGGCAGGCTCTCCGGGGGCTGGAGAAGTGGGATGCTCAGTCGCGGGAGTTGCAAGCTGGGGGCTGGACCAGAGTCCTTGTCCGTGGTGGGCCTCAGTTTACAAGTCTGTGCAATGGGCTGATGCGGTGAGAGGGGCAGAGGCAGGGTGAACGCAAGCCCCGCCCAGCTGGCCAAGGAGACCCCGGGGAGTCCCATCAGGTCTGGACGCCTGGAGCCGCTCAACTAGGGCTCCAGCCTGCGGACTCACCCCGTGAGCAGGCTGATGTGTCCCAGGAGCGTGCTGCAGCGCTTGAGGATAAGGATGGGAGTACCCCGCGCGCTCACGCCCAGCGCCACCCGCGATGACACGTTCACCTCGGCGGCCAGCTGCAGAAGGCCCCCCAGGGGGCTGCGAGACCAGAAACTGGGGGCGTGACTAGGCGGCCAAGGCCCCACCCACCAGGGCCGCCTCAGCCGCGCCCATTCTGAGGCAGCTGACTAGGGATCTGATGGGCGGCGGATGGGGTAAACTTGCGAGGGGGTCTAGTCCCCGCCCCTTCTCTCCCCACCGCCTCCCTGCCCATTCGCACGCCCCTGCACCCCCTCCGTCACCCCCACCAGTGACCTCTCTCAGGGAGAGAGACGGAAGTCCCTGGACGTCCGTGGGGTGGAGATCCCTGGAGAGTGGGATCCAGGGAGGGAATAGGAAAGCAGGAGTCCCTTGGGAAGGAAGTAGGGTAGGAGGAAATAGGGCGTGAGGGGGTGAGCCTGCGGAGACGATAGGGTAGGGGGTCCCCAGTGGGGTGGGGAGCAGTAGGGTAGAGGCCCAGGGGCACACTCACCCGGAACCATGCAGGCCCACCTTGGTGTGCAGGTCCAGCTGCACCCCAAACCCTGGAAGCAGCTTCACAGACACCTTTGGCAGTGTGACTTCCTCCACCTTCAGCCTGCAGGGAGGACAGGGCCACTGACACACCCCCGCTCCAGTCCCTTAGTGCCTGGACCAACCCAGACCAGGCTGCTCAAGGCAGAGGTCTCTGGAGCAGACTCTTGAAGAGGAGGGAGGGAGCCATGGAGATAGTGGATTAGCCCAGAGAGATTGAGCAACTTGCCCCAGGTCACACAGTCATTGAAACTGACCCCAGAGCTGGAACTCTCAACCACAGGGACATGCTGCCTGACATTCAGTAGACCCCTTCTTTTCTGACTCAGTTTCTAGGACTCCCTGTCTAAGGCTCCCCATGACATTTCCACTGCCTTCCAACAAATTTAAAAAGTCAACCTCTTCTCTATTCCCTGAAGCAAAGACAAGACCAGGCTACATGTACAGCACACAGGAGGCAGGCAGTCACATGGCCACATTGTGAGGACTCACCCAGAAAGCTCCTCAACAACGCCAAAAACCCCTCCGTAGCCCAGCAGGCCACCTCCTCCAAGCAGGCCCCCAGAGCCCAGGAGGCCCTGGTTCACAGATGTGACTGTCCCCAGCACGTTCTGCAGAATGGGCCCGCCGACCAGCGAGTTCTGGATGGCTGCAAAGAGGGCAGGCAGGGGCGTGGGGGGTGGGGGGGGAAGGAAGGTTCATATTACAGATGAGGAAACTAGGGCCCAGAGAGGGGCAAAGTCACATAGCAAATCGGGTTTAGGGCCAACAGTAGGACGAGGGCTCCTGGACATTGGACCACCCGGTAGCATTGAAAGGGGGGAGCAAAAGTAAAGGAGGGAGCACCCAGCCACCAGAGCTCGAGCAAACAGGAGGAGGCAGCCCCTCCTGGGCACGACGGGCCTGACTCTACGTGGATTGTGAGAAGGGCAAGATGGAAGGGACCGTCTCGTGGAGGTTGGGACAGCCAGGGGAGCTTCCGGGAAGCATTTGCTCTTCACAGCCATAGTCATTCTGGGCCGTTGAGCCCCTGGAGCCCCAAATGCCTAATAGAGTTCCCCCACCACAGAAATGGGGGAGCAGAAACCCTGGCCCCTCCAGCACCCTCCCCTGGACCTCCTCAATCCTGCCCACCCCCATCCCTGAGGGAGACTCAAACCCTGCTTGCTCATCCAGTCCAGTTCCCCTCTCAGAAGAGAGTGAACTATCACCCACTGGAGCCTGCACACCAACCTTTAAACCCCTGAACTCTACACAGTTGGGAATCGAACCCTGTTCTCGTCTACCCCCTGAAGCATAAACATGTAAGTCTATCTATAAGACAGTTTACCCTGCAACTGGATCCTCACACCCTGCCCCACCTTGGGCTCACCTTTGCCAAGTTCATCCTTGTCGATCCGAGCAAGGGTGCCCACCGTCTCAAGCAGCCCCTGGCATGGAGTCACCAGACCCCAGAGGAGAAGCAGGGACCACACGTCCAACATTGTCCGCATCACACCTACTGAGAACGGGAGCAGGAACCTGGGGCCATCCTTGTGCCCAGGCCTTCTCCTCCTTGTGCCCCTTCACCAGCCAGGGGCCCTCCCACCCGCCTGGCACAGCTCAAGTCCAGCTTCACTCCCAGGAAAGCCCTCTCCCTCCAATTTGAGCAGCAGCTAACACATCTGAATTTAAAGTCTTAGTCGTCTGTGATCCCAGGGAGCCTGGACCTGGCTCAGAGACAGCCACAGAGGGCCTTCCTTTCCAGAACAGTAGGACAGGAGCTCTCTTTCCTGGACCACTTTCCCATTGGCTCAGGGGGCCATTTCAGAAGGTGTGGCTGATTGGAGACAGTCAGCAGATAGATTTAACAGTCCCGTTTCACTCCTGCCTCCCTTGCCTCTTGGACTGCAAGGAAATCAAACCAGTCAATCCTAAAGGAAATCAACCCTGAATATTCATTGGAAGGACTGTTACTGAAGCTCCAATGTTTTGGCCACTTGATGCGAACAGCTGACTCACTGGAAAAGACTGATGAAGGGAAAGAATGAGGGCAGGAGGAGAAGGGGGAGACAAGTGGTTGATGGCATCACTGACTCAATGAACATGAGTTTGAGTGAACTCCAGGAGATAGTGAAGGACAGAGGAGCCTGACATGCTGCAGTCCATGGAGTCACAAAGAGTCAGACACGATTTAGTGACTGAACAGTAACAGCAAACCCTGCCTCTATCCTGGACTGATGTTGGAAGGAACAAGATAGGCGGTGACAGCATAGCTAACGTTAGTTTCATAGGTTGGGATTTTTCTGTATGAAGTTCCATATCTGCCAACCCAATAACATACCCATCTATCCCCTTACATCACCCCTGCTTGAACTCTTCAGTGTTCCCCCACTGCCCTGGGTATAAAACCCAGGCTCCTACTGTTACCCACAAGGACCCTCCCTGCCTCTTTACCTTCTCTGTCTTAACCATGACAAGCTCCTTCCACCTCAGGGCCTTTGCACGTGCTATTCTTTCTGTTAGGGAGGTTCTTCCTCTGGACTGACTCCTCACCTTTCAGGTTCTGAATAAATGTCACCTACTTGGGGAGGCATCCCTTCTTTACTTTGTCTAAAGAAATCTGTCTGTCAGTAAACACCACCCAGAATATATACTTGAAGGCAGTTTGCGACCATGCATCGTGTTTGTGTTCTCATGTGCCATTTCTGTGAGTTCCCTGAGGGCAGGGACTGTTTCTAGGGTCTCTGTGCATGGTTGTATGTTGGAGCAGGTGCTGGCTGAGGGGGCAAGAGTAGATGGAAATCCAGCCCCACTGTACTCGCCAACTGTTTGCCTTGGCGCAGGCTCTGTCTCCCCAAGAAGACACATTTTCCTCTCGCACAGAGGTGCTTACAGGCTCTGTAGGGACCAACCACTAGCTCAGCAGAACTGGTCCCAAAGTGGCTCCCTGTAACCTCGACTCTCTCATAGAAGGAAATATTCCCACAACAGGAAACCAGTCAGGATCAGTGGTTCAGGCAAAAATGGGCACCTCTTGAGCCTAGGAAAATTTTGCCCTCAGCCCATGAATCCCTGCCTTTGCCCCCTCGCTGAGCCCCGTTTTCCCATCTGCAAAATGGACTTTTTCTCCCATTATCTTTTAGGTACCCGCAGTGTTCTCCTAGGGAGAATTCTTTCAGGACCCATTATGCAGATGCGACAGCAGGATGGTTACAGGGTCAAGAACCAGGGATCTGGATAAAGTTGTGGCTCCGCAGGCTGTCTTACCCTCTCCTGCAGCTCCACGAGGAGTGAATGGGGGCTTCCGGCCTCCTGACGGCTCCTCCACACTATCGGGCCCAGGGGCCGCCCTTATATGCCCACAATGCCTCTGGGGACACAAAGGGGGTGCAGCCGCCAGAAACCCGTCAATGTGTCATGTCAGAAGCAAATTGTGGTTTTCCCTGCGGGCCTGGGCTAAGCCTTCCTTCTGGGGGTAGAGTGAAAGGGAAGGACTGGGGTCAGTGCCCAGGGGCGGGAATGAAAGCCTGGGGGCTACAAAGGCAGCCGGCTCCTCCTAGCCCTGGGGGTGGAGCAGGGCATTCAGCCCACCTATGGGATCTCCCTACAGAGTTCCCTAATGGCTACAGGCGCCCTGATGGCACAGAATCCACCCTGCCTCCCCACCTACCCCACCTGAGGCCCAGCGAGAGAAGGAAGGCGCTTAAGGCTGCTGGGTCTTCTGGCCCTCTGCTCACCCCTGCTCCAGGTCTTTCATGGAGACAGCCATGGGCCCTGGAGAGAGGAACTCTGGATGGACATGGGGAGGGCTACTAACTCCACCCCCATCTCCCAAGACCCAGTGTCCCCTGGGGTTCCAGAGCAGTTTTCCCCTCCTGAGTTTGGTGCAGGTGACAGTAGAGAAATTCATCCATCCATCCATCCATCCATCCATTCATTATTTCTTCTGAAGGCACTTGTGCAGCACCTACTGTCTGCTAGGTGCTGGGGATAAGGCCTGTAAACAAAAGAAACAAACCACCTACCCTGATGACCAATAGAAATATAGTGCAATGAAAATTTTTTCCAATAGCCACATTTTTAAATTTATTTTTTATTGAAGGATAATTGCTTTAAAGAATTTTGGTTTTTTTCTGTCAAACCTCAGCATGAATCAACCATTGGTATACATATATCCCCTCCCATTTGAATCTCCCTCCCATCTCCCTCCCCACCCCACTCCTCTAGGTTGATACAAAGCCCCTGTTTGAGTTTCCTGAGCCATACAGCAAATTCCCGTTGGATATCTATTTTACATATGGGAATATAAGTTTCCATGTTACTCTTTTCATATATCTCACCCTCTCCTCCCCTCTCCCCATGTCCATAAGTCAATTCTCTGTCTGTTTCTCCATTGCTGCCCTGTAAATGAATTCTTCAGTACCATTTTTCTAAATTCTGTATATATGCGTTAGAATATGAAATTTATCTTTCTCTTTCTGACTTACATCAGTCTGTATAATAGGTTCATCCACCTCATTAAAACTGACTCAAATGTGTTCCTTTTTATGGCTTAGTAATATTCCATTATGTATATGTACCACAACTTCTTTATCCATTCATCTGTCGATGGACATCTAGGTTGCTTCCATGTTCTAGCTTCCAATAGCCACATTTTTTAAGTGAATTTTAATAGTATAGTTTAAATTGTCCATGAAGCATATATGGCTATTTACTATTGCTATACATTCAGCGCCCCTCTGAGTGAATGAATGAAGTCACTCAGTCATGTCTGACTTTTTGTGACCCCATGGACTATAGCCTACCAGGGTCCTCCATCCATGGGATTTTCCAGGCAAGAATACTGGAGTGGGTTGCCATTTTCTTCTCCAGGAGATCTTTCCCACCCAGAGATTGAACCCAGGTCTCCCACATTGTAGGCAGACGATTTACCATCTGAGCCAACAGGGAAGTCCCTCCTCTATAGATTTGAAAACAAAACCCAAAATGGAAAAAATATCTTAAAAAATTGTATAGCTTATTTAACCCAATATATCCAAAATATTATCATTTAACATTCAATCAATATAAAATTCTCAACAGATACCCTACACCTGTTTTCTCATACTAAGTCTGCACACCAAATTTGGATTCACCACCTTTCAAGTGTTCAGTCTCCTTGTATGGCTGTTGGCTGTTGGCCATTGTACTGGTCAGCATACCTCTGGAGGGAACAGATAAGCACATGATGAAGTAAGTCAGAGGCCGATGACAAAAATAAAAAAGGGAAGGGGGTCCAGTTTCAGTATGGTGGTCAGGGGAGGCCTCGTGTGTGACTCAGCTGGTAAAGAATCCACCTGCAATGTGGGAGACCTGGGTTTAATCCCTGGATTGGGAAGATACGCAAGAGCTTCCCTTGTGGTTCAGATGGCAGAGTCTGCCTGCAATGCAGGAGACCTGGGTTCAGTCCTTGGTTTGGGGAGATCCCTTGGAGAAGGAAATGGCAACCCAATCCTGTAATCTTGCCTGGAAAATCCCATGGATGGAGGTGTCTGGCAGATACAGTCCACAGAGTTGCAGAGTCGGACTTGACTGAGCTATTTCACTTTCACTTTTCATATTTGAACAAGTGTGACTTTTGACCTGCAGGAGAAGAAGGAGTGGGCCAGATGGTTGTCCAGACGGAGGGAAGTTTAGTTCAGTTGCTCAGTCGTGTCTGACTCTATGTGACTCCCAAGGACTGCAGCACGCCAGGCTTCCCTGTACATCACCCAACTCCCAGAGCTTGCTCAAACTCATGTCCATTGAGTCAGTGATGCCATCCAACCAACTCATCCCTTTTCCTCCTGCCTTCAATCTTTCCCAGCATCAGGGTCTTTTCCAATGAGTCAGTTCTTCACATCAGGTGGTCAAAGTATTGGAGTTTCAGCTTCAGCATCAGTTCTTCCAATGAATATTCAAGACTGATTTCCTTTAGGATTGACTGGTTGGATCTCCTTGCAGTCCAAGGGACTCTCAAAAGTCTTCTCCAACACCACAGTTGGAAAACATCAATTCTTTGGCACTCAGCTTTCTTTATGGTCCAACTCTCCCATCCATACATGACCACTGGAAAAGCCATAACTTTGACCAGATGGACCTTTGTTGGCCAAGCAATGTCTCTGCTTTTTAACAGGCTGTCTAGTTTGGTCATAGCTTTTCTTCGAAGAGGCAGGCATCTTTTAATTTCATGGCTGCAGTCACCATCTTACAGTGATTTTGGAATCCCAAAAAAATAAAGTCTCACACTGTTTCCATTGTTTCCCCATCTATTTGCCATGAGGTGACGGGACTGGATGCCATGATCTTAGTTTTCTGATTGTTGATTTTTAAGCCAGTTTTTAAACTCTCCTTTTGGATGGAGGGAAGAACCCCATGGATGGAGGGAAGGGCAAGTTCAAAGGCCTGAGGTGATATGTTCTAGGAACACGACGAGGGCTGTGCAGTTGGAGGGGTGTGGGGGCCATGGGGTCAAGGAGGTGATGTGACCCCGCAGGTCACTGTACAGACTTACAGACTTTGGCTTTTGTTTGCAATTCTTCAGCAGGTCCGGACCAGGGGTGCCCTCCTCTAGGAAGCCCTCCTGACTCCCAAGCCAGCCGTGACCCACAACCTCCTGGGATCCCCTCTGTCAGAATCTGTGACATGCAGAGCTGTATCTATGTTTCTGGGTACTTGTGGGTCTGTCTCTTGCAAGGGGCCCTGAGACCCAATCTGGTGAGATGGGAGAAGAGGGAGTATTTACCTGATTCACTTCATAACCCCTGAACCCCTTAACCATACAATATTCATCCTATGACTTTAGACACTGAGCCAGGTTACCCAACCACACCACTTAAATTAAAAAATAAATAAATAAAAATCTTTTCTTAAAATATAAAGCCCAGACCCTAAGTGTACAGCTTGATGAACTTTTACAAAATTCTTTTATTTCAGAAGCCCTGTTTTGTCCCTCAGTCCTGACCTCTAACAGTGATGAGCTCAGTCTGCTCTTGAGGGTACTATAAATGGGATTGCACATGTGTACTCTTTTGTGTATAAAAGCTCCATCACACCTTGTGTCTATGCGGTCCAGTCACATTGTGAGAGGCAATGACTTGCTCTTCTTTGCCCTGTGCTACTTCATTGTGTGAACACACCCAGATTGCTTATCCACACTCCTGTCTAGAGGCTCTCAGGCCTTTGGGTCATTGGCTATTAGAATAAAGCTGCTCTGAGCATTCTTGTTAAGTCTTTTTGTGGACATGTGTTTATTGTTCATTTTTCTTGTGTGACCAACTAGGAGAGGGATTGTTGGGTCCCAGTAGCACCTGTGGGGTTTCCCTGGTGACTCCGACAGTAAAGAATCCATCTACCAATGCAGGAGATGCAGATTTGATCCCTGGATTGGAAAGATTCCCTGGAGAAGGAAGTGGCAACCCATTTCAGTATTCTTGCCTGAGAAATCCCATTAACAGAGGAGCCTCTGGGGCTACGATCCACATCGTGAAAGAGTCGGACCTGACTCAGTGACTAAATGGCAACAAAACGAAGTAGAACATGTGCACAGTGAATTTTCCTAGGTGCCTCCAGGGCTCTCCCAGTGCTTCTGCTCATAAACTTGTGCACTGGGTACTGCCAGTATTCTTAAGACTCTTGTTAGAGGGAGGAGGAGGGAAGGCTAGCACCTAGCTTTTATTGAGCCGTTATTGTCTACAAGGCACTGATGTGTACAAATTGGTCCAGTCACCATGATGACCAGGAAGGTCAGCATATCACAGCTCCTGTCTTACACTCAAGGAGCCAAGACTCTCTCTCCAAGGAGAAGCCACTGGCCCAAGGTCACACTAGAGTCCAGCCGACCTGTCTGACTCTGACACTAAGCACCCCTCTCCCCTTTTAATTTTAACACAGTAGATTTACAGTGTTGTGTTAGTGACACTCATCCTCTTAACCACTGCCCAGGCCAGCCCTCCTCAAGGGAAGAAAATGCTACCTACTTTCTGGTCTGCCTTATCTTCCTCAATTCCTTCCAGATCCCACTCCCGTGGAGACCCCTGCAACCTCCCCCCACCCCCGCCCAGGTCCCTAGGCACCTGCAAGCCACCTCAAGCACCAAGACCCAGTCAGGGATTGGGCCCCTTGATGGCAAGGATTAAAGAAAATGCATATCTCCAGGCCCTACCCTGCAGCCCTGACTCAATAATTCTGGGGCGGAGGGCTCAGGAACTGGCATGTTTAACTCCAATCTGAAGTGCAGCCCTTTTGAGAACCCTGGGTGATGTACAGCAGTGGAAGGCATTAGAGCAGGGGAAGGACTGAATGGGAAAGAGTACCCTTGGGCATTAGGTCCGAGAGTGAAGCCCCTGGAGCCAGAATTCCTGGGTCCAATTCCTGACTCTGATCATCACCGTCTCAGAGCCATAGTTTCCCCAGCCTGCAAAATGGGCTGATGTTAATTAAAATTGTCCACCCTCACCCGGCTGGTTTGGCTGTGGGTACAGGTGTCCAGGAAATGGGCCTTAGGGCATTAAGGAAAGGCTGCCAAAGGTGCCTGAGAAGTTCAGATGATGGCAAGATCTCTGGGAGGCCTTCTCGAAGTTACTGCAACTGACAGTGGGCTGGGAAGGGAGAGAAGACAGGCTGGGTGGTGACTGGTATGGACACAAATGTGGGGAATTGGTGGGTGGTCTTCAGTTCTCCCAGGGGGCTGCGTGGCAGGCTTTGGGGGTCGATAGTCATGAGTCCAGGATGAAAGACCTGGTTCTCGTCCCTCCTTGCTCTGTGACCTTGAGTTGACCACACACCCTCTCTGGGCCCCAATTAAGGATGCTGATGCATCTTGCTGCTGAATGTGGTGTCAAGAAACAACGAGACCTGGACTCAGGCAGACAGGGTTCAAGCCCATCCCCACATGCAAGTGTGCCCTTGGCCTCTGGCTTCATCTCTCTGAGCCTCCACTTTCTCACCCAGGGTTGGGAGTCTTGGAAGTTGAGCAGTGCCCATGGGCAGAAAATCCCCATCATTGCCTCTCTAGAAGCTGGGGTCACAGCACAGGACTCCCCTTGCCAGCCCAGCCCTTATTTTCTGCCCAGAGTAAATCCAGGGTAACTGATCATTCAATGAACGACGCAATAAGATTAGAGGTCAAAGTACTCAAACCCTTTCCCATTTCCCAGATGGGAACACTAAGGTCTGAAGAGGAGCTATGGTTTATCCAAGGCCGCAATAACATGCCCCTGGTTGTGCCAAGGCAAGAATTCAGTCCTCCTGACTCAGCCTTTCTGCCTTGGTTTCTCCATCTGTGCACTGGACTATGGAGGGGAGCAGTGAGTGTACTGTGTGAACATCCAAGGACAGGATTAGGGGAGTGGAGGAGCCTAGGCACGCCTAGGATCAGGCATCAGCCACCCACAGATTATCCAGGCGTCTGTACGTGCCAGCTGGTCTCAAGGCCACCATTGTCCCAGAGCTGGGAGATGATGGGTGATGGGATTAAGGTCGACTCTGAGGGAAAAGGGGACGGCCCAGGCACCCAGGTCAAGGCAAGGGAGGGGCCCTCCTTCCTCTGCGACATGGGTCTGGGCCAGGCTGATACACAGACGCACCCATGGAGACAGAGACCTTCCGACAGATGCACACAGCAACATATGGACCATGGACACGTATGTGGGAACACCGTCTCAATAATTCCCAGGGCTGGAGCAACAGCCAATCAGAGGGGCTCTGAAGTACCTTTTTTTTTTTTTTTTTTTTCAAAGTTATAGGTTTGGGGTGTTTTTTTTTTCCAACATTCTAGCAAATGATACTGACTTTGAGAATCCACTTAGAATACATTTATTTTAGATTGTGTTTTTAACTTTGTTATATATAAAAATACATTCACTTTAGAGAAGGGTCAGTTTGAAGAACAGTGTCGGTAGGTGGCCCAGATGGTAAAGAATTTGCCTGCAATGCAGGAGACCCAGGTTCGATCCCTGGTCGGAGAGATTCCCTGGAGAAGAGAATGGCAACCCACTCCAGTATTCTTGTCTGGGAAATCCCATGAACAGAGGAGCTTGGTGGGCTATAGTCCATCACAAACAGCCAGATGTGACTGAGCACAAACACACACACAGTGGGGATGGTCACCCTCCCCTTGGAGGGTTATTGCACAGATTAAATGAGATGGTACAAGTAAAGCTCTGAGCATGGCATTCAGCAGGTACTCAATATATGCTCAAGCCTGCCTCTCAGACCCAAGCTACTCTTAGATCTCAAACCCGTTGAAGAGGAAAAAAAACACACATCAATTTCCTACAAATAAAGAGATCAAAACATCAGGTGTTCATTAGGGCCTTTCTCCTGTTTATTGCCAAGTCCCCAGCTCCATCCTGCCCTGCTCACTCCTCACCAGCCCCAGGGGTAGGGGGCCAGGCCCACTCAGTTCCAATCAGGCTCCTCTTCTGGGTGTAACTAGTTGACTGTGTGCAGGCAGCTGGCAGGCAAATCCTGTCCCAGTCAGTTCAGCTTCAAGTCCAGCACCAGGGCATTCTGGCAGGTGAAAAAGGGCCAGGAGTGGGTGTGGGGAACAATGAGGGGCCACCCAGACACAGAATGGGATGGACAGGGATGTGGTGAGGAATGAAATCAGCGCTGTGTTTGAGAACGAAGGATGGGGCTTCCCTGGTGGCTCAGTGATAAAAAGAAAAAAAAAAAAATCTGCCTGTCAATACAGGAGACACAGGTTCGGTCTCTGGTCCAGGAAGACCCCACATGCCACAGGGCAACTATCCCATGTGCCACAACTACTGAGCCTGTGCTCTAGAGCCCAGGAGCCATAACTACTGAAGCTTGCGCACTCTAGAGTCCGTGCTCTGCAACCAGAGAAGACACTTCAGTGAGAAGCCTGTGCACTGCAACCAGAGAGTAGCCTCTGCTCGTTGCAATTAGAGAAAAGCCCGTGCAGCAATGAAGACCCAGCACAGCCAAAAATAAATAAAGAAATGTTTAAAAAAGAAAGACTGGCCTTATGACCCTTCACCTCTCTGAACCTTGAGTTTCTCAACAATCAAGTGAGGAGAAGCACCCCTACCTCCCAGAGTAGAGAGATCAAATGAGAAAAATGTCCATTCAATGCTCCAAGTGCAATGCTTGGTATGCAAGGCAAAGCTAATATTTATGGAACACTTACTGTATGCCTTTAAGTGAATTATCTCCATAAATCATCACAACAGCTCTCCAGAGTGGATACTATATTATTCTATTTGAGACGACAGAAAAATAGAAGCACCCAGAAAGAAGAAGCAATTCGTCCAAGGTAGCAGAGGAGGACAGTAGCAGAATTCATGTTTCCTTCAGGGGATCCCTGGCTAATGGCAGCCTCCAGATTCTGAGGGGCAGGGTCTTGCTCAAAGGATTGGCAAGACTGTACTGATGGCCACTGCCCGCCTTAGTCCAATGCCCTCCAAGTTGAGAATGGCAGGCTTTTGCTCATTGGCCGAAAACATTGGCTGAACTGGCCTTTCCCACCTCCTTTCCTCACCTCAGTTATGTCCAGCTCTGCCAGGTTGTAGTTCATGTCCAGAAGGTCAGGAAGTGGGAACCCGACTTGGAGTACATCTGAGAAATATAGGAAGAGTCATTTCAGCCTACCTGCTCTGCAATTAAGTGGCTGCCTGGAGCAGCATAGTGGGAAATAGTGCAGTGATTGATTCATGATGTCTGCCAGCTGCACAGGCCTAGACACCATCAGCTGGATCACCACCAACCAGCATCCCAGGGCGGGGTCAAGATCTGACTTCCAGTATGGGGTCAAAGGTCAGAGTTCAAGTTGTTGAAGGGGCCTTTGTCCCCAGGCAATTGACATTAAAATGACATTAGCCTGAAAGATTCACTACTGACTATCCACTCCCTTTTAGGTTTCCTCATTTGGGGCCAGTGGAGGGCCTTTGAGACCATCCTTGTGACATCCCTTCCTGCTCAAAGTGCTTCTTGGCACCAGCAAAACCCAAGCCTGTTGGAGCCCTCACCATTGATGACTGGGATGTAGGCTTCTTGGAGAAAATCAGTGATGAAACCAGTCAATTTCTTCTCCTGGCGAGAGAGAGAGAGAGAAGATACCCTCATCCCATCATTCCATTAATTCAATAGATTTTTTTTCAGTTCTTAGTCCAGCTGAGTCCAAGGACCACAGGAACGAATATTAGAGACATCAAATCACATCAAAACTGCATCTGACTGTTATATTGTAGACTGATGCCCTTCATTTCTGCTTAGCTCCTGTTCAGTCCGTGGGGTTGCAAAGAGTCAGATAACGACTAAGCAACTGAGCACACACTACTCCTCACTGCATCAGGTTCTGTGCTGGGCCCGGAGGCTATAGAAACTAATCAAAATAGCACCTGGGCTGGGCAAACAAGCTCGGGTTGCTGCTATGCACAGCAATCCTTTTAAAATCAATCTAGGGAGATGTCCAGATTCTATCCAGAAAAGAGAATAAAGACTCAGAGAAGCAAAGCAATTTTCCCAAGGTCACACAGTCAGGAGCCCCAAACCCCACAGTGACCTACTCTATTCGCTCTGCCTCCATTTCAGAACTCTACCCTGAAATTCCAAGGTGAATAGGTCCAGTTTTTTGCTTTTAAGCCAGACCAGGCAGAAGTACTCGGGATACTTACCTTGAAGGGGCCAATCGATGAGGACCTCCGGGACATGCTCAGTAATCTGCAGAGGAGAGGGAACCGGGGAGATAGAAGGGCAGTCAGAGCACTGGAGAAAAGGCATCTCAAACACCCCCAGCCCCTCTCTGATGGGGAAATCCCCTTACAGCCTTCACACTAGGTGCTCCTAAGTCTGTTTACATGCCGCCTGTGATGGGCACTTACCCTTTTCCTTACAGCCCATGTTGTTTCCCACAGCTCAAACCACTGACTTCTCTCATTGGTCCTGACTCCTCTCTTTGGGACTCAAGCTCTGTCTATTGCCCCTGCCCAAGGCCAGATATGCAGAGGTTTGCAGCTCAGTTAGCCAGTTCCAGACTTCTGCAGGACACAGAGCTGGGGTCCTTCACAGGGCCCCTCCTCTGCACAGCCTCTGATGGCACTAATGCACCTTGGCACCAGAACAGGCCATATGATGGTCATCTGCTGGTTCTATCTTCCCAACATCTATCTTTTATTCCAATAACAGACTCTCCATTTCCTGATCCTGTCTATGCAAGGTATTACAGTGGGGTGAGCACATTACCCAGACCTGGCCAATCAGAGCATTCGATCTCTAGAGTCATCAGTTCAGTTCAGTTCAGTCACTCAGTCATGTCTGACTCTTTGCGACCCCATGGACTGCAGCATGCCAGGCTTCCCTGTCCTTCCCCAACTCCTGGAGTTTGCTTAAACTCATGTCCATTGAGTCAATGATGCCATCCAACCATCTCATCCTGTTGTCCCCTTCACTTCCTGCCTTCAATCTTTCCAGCATCAGGGTCTTTTCCAGTGAGTCAGTTCTTCACATCAGGTGGCCAGAGTATTGGAGCTTCAGCTTCAGCATCAGTCCTTCCAATGAATATCCAGGACTGATTTCCTTTAGGATTGACTGGTTGGATCTCCTTGCAGTCCACGGGACTCTCAAGAGTCTTCTCCAACACCACAGTTCAAAGGCATCAATTCTTCAGTGTTCAGCTTTTTTTATAGTCCAACTCTCACATCCATACATGACTACTGGAAAAACCATAGCTTTGACCAGATGGATCTTTCATGGCAAAGTAATGTCTCTGCTTTTTAATATGCTGTGTAGGTTGGTCATAGCTTTTCTTCCAAGGAGCAAGTGTCTTTTAATTTCATGACTGCAGTCACCATCTGAAGTGATTTTGGAGCCCAAGAAAATTAATTCTCACACTGTTTCCATTGTTTCCCCATCTATTTGCCATGAAGTGATGGGACCAGGTGCCATGATCTTAGTTTTTTGAATGTTGAGTTTTAAGCCAACTTTTTCACTCTCCTCTCTTTCACTTTCATCGAGAGGCTCTTTAGTTCTTCACTTTCTGCCATAAGGGTGGTGTCATTTGCCAGGAGGTTATTGATATTTCTCCTGGAAATCTTGATTCCCAGCTTGTGGTTCATCCAGCCCAGCATTTCACATGATGTACTCTGCATATAAGTTAAATAAGTAAGGTGACAATATACAGCCTTGATGTACTCCTCTCTGTCGTTCCATGTCCAGTTCTAACTGTTGCTTGTTGACCTGCATGCAGATTTCTCAGGAGGCAGGTAAGGTGGTCTGGTATTCCCATCTCTTGAAGAATTTCCATAGTTTGTTGTGATCACACAGTCAAAGGTTTTGGCATAGTCAATAAAGCAGAAGTAGATGTTTTTCTGGAACTCTCTTGCTTTTTCAATGATCCAATGGATGCTGGCAATTTGATCTCTGTTCCTCTGCCTTTTCTAAATCCAGTTTGAACATCTGGAAGTTCACAGTTCATGTACTGTTGAAGCCTGGCTTGGAGAGTTTTGAGCATTATTTTGCTAGCATGTGAGATGAGTGCAATTGTGCAGTAGTTTGAACATTCTTTGGCACTGCCTTTCTTTGGGATCGGAATGAAAACTGACCTTTTCCAGTCCTGTGCCCACTGCTGAGTTTTCCAAATTTGCTGACCTATTGAGTGTAGCACTTTCACAGCATCACCTTTTAGAATTTGAAATAGCTCAACTGGAATTCCATCACCTCCACTAGCTTTGTTCGTAGTGATGCTTCCTGAGGCTCACTTGACTTCACATTTCAGGATGTCTGGCTCTAGGTGAGTGATCACACCATCATGGTTATCTGGGTCACGAAAATCTTTTTTGTACAGTTCTTCTCTGTATTCTTGCCACCACTTCTTAATATCTTCTGCTTCTGTTGGGTCCATACCATTTCTGTTCCTTTATTGTGCCCATCTTTGCATGAAATGTTCCCTTGGTATCTCTAATTTTCTTGAAGAGAGCTCTAGTCTTTCCCATTCTATTGTTTTCCTCTACATCTTCTCATTGATCACTGAGGAAGGCTTTCTTATCTCTCCTTGCTATTCTTTGGAACTCTGCATTCAGGTGGGTATATCTTTCCTTTTCTCCTTTGCCTTTCACTTCTCTTCTTTTCTCAGGTATTTGTAAGGCCTCCTCAGACAACCATTTTGCCTTTTTGCGTTTCCTTTTCTTGGGGATGGTCTTGATCACTGCCTCCTGTACAATATCATGAACCTTCATCCATAGTTTTTCAGGCACTCTGTCTATCAGATCTAATCCCTATGAATCTATTTGTCACTTCCTCTGTATAATCATAAGAGATTTGATTTAGGTCATACCTGAATGGTCTAGTGGTTTTCCCTACTTTCTTCAATTTCAGTCTGAATTTTGCAATAAGGAGTCATAGTGATTAGCTTAGAGTTGGTCATGTGATCCACACTAGACCAATGAAAACAGCCTTTGAGATTTTGTTAGAACTATTAAATAAGAGGTCTCTCTTCTTACTGGGATCACTTTGCTACCAAATGGGGAGCGGCTGCCTGAGAATGTCCAACAGAGTGGACAGCAAAAAACAAGGGAAGAGAGGGATAAACTTTGAGAATTTTTGTGCGCATAGATCCAGCCATGCCTGAAAGGGGTGATATACCCCTAGAGATTTTAATTATATGACTCAAGAGTCCCTTTGGGGCTTAAGCAAGTTAAAGTCAGAATTGTCTCTTACAACCAATAGAATCTTGGCACAACACATCAACAAGAAATTATGACAAATACAAAAATTATTGAGCAATTGAATACAAAACTAGACCTAACACATAGACAGAGCTCTGTAAATGTTGACTGTTATCAGTATAAAGAAAGTGTTCCTGGAGAAGGTAGGATTTGAGGTGGGCACTGACCAGCAGGTGGCATTTGGATGGCATGGGTAAAAGCCTGTTCATGAAAAAGGGAACTTGACCACACGATCAGACTCACTGTGCAAGAGCCCAGTGGAATAGTGGCAGCAGTGGTGGGAGAATCTGAGAAGGGCCTTGAGTGCCAGGCTAAGATTTGATGAAAGATCATGCACACAATGGGGAGCCATTGAGGGTTCTAGAGCAGGCAGAGAGACCAGAGAAGCCTGGCAGTGTGGGCTGTGCTGACTGGGTCAGAGGAAGGCCCTGGAGCAGGAAACCAAGTGGTCTTGGTGGTGCCTAGGCAGGGGAACAGGAATGCCAACCTGGGCAGCAGACTCCTACCTGTCCAGAGAGGTGGTCATCTGCAGCTGGTCCTCATGAACTGAGTACTGGATTTTCAGGTTGAAGTGCTGACACCGAGACGGGGGAAAGCAGGAAGTAGGCAGTGGGTCCCCCATCAGGGCTGGTAAAACCAGGGGCTCTACGACCTTCCCAGAACCACCACCACTGCCAAGACAGAGCAAGAGTCTCTGCCCAGTCCACCCTCAGGAACTGAACCCAGCAGCCTCCCCATGCCCCCAGGCCAGGATCCTCATCCCACCTGTACCCAGCCCACAACAGCACTATCAGAAATCCTGGCATGTTTGTGGGTCCCTGAACACACCACGTTATTGCTCCAGGCCATGTCCTATGACTCTGTCTGGAGTACCCTCCATCACCAGCCTCCCCAACATCAACCCTTTCCCTGGCCAGATCCTGCTCAACTTTCAAAGCATAGCTCAGGCATCACCTCCTCTAGGAAGTCCTCTGTGATTTCCTCAAAATAGATTTGCAATCTCTCTAGGCTCCTATAGTCCCCTGAGGGAGACTTTCACTGCCCTTATAGATGCTAATGAATGTCAGAGGGTGGGAAGTTGAACAGGAAAGAGAGGGTGGGAAGGAAGGAAGAGAGAGAAATGATCTTTCTAGTCATTCAGAGGTTCAATTGCAGAGCCCAAAGTCAGACAGTAGATGACAGTGCCCAGGAGGTTATAACCACATAATCAAGATTAACTAAGAACCCTTCAATCCATTATGTGACTATGAGCTAAAAGCCCACCCTCCACCTTCAAATATCCATGAGTTGGGCCTAACTGGGGAAAAGTCCACTCACAGTTTCCAGGACAAAGAGGGATACAGGCGGCTTGCCCCGCCGCCGAGCAGCGAACATCTCCAGGGTGCCATGGAGGTGCAGCAGGCTCTTGCCTGTTTTCATGGTGACCTTGGGGGACTTGTTTATCCTGATCTTGGTCACAAGGGGTTTCGACTTGGGATAGGCTTCAGCCACCTACAGAAACCAGGAAACTCCCCAGGGCCAATCCTCAGACTGGTGGTTTCCATTGAAACCAGGTGTCTGACATGAAATAGGTGATTTCTACCTTGAAAGGACTATATGCAAAGACTGGGATAGATTTATCAGGAAATAAAGGAAACAAAACAGAAAATCTGGCTATTTCTATATTGGACATAGGAAGTACAATGCACAAAACCTGGGCATTTCTGTGGGGAGCCAAAGACTACTTTACGGAGAAGTTGGGATGATGCCACACTGGACAAGGGAGACACAGTGTTGAAAATCCCTTTGCCCAGAGAACAGGGAAGGTGATTATGGTGATTATGGATAGCTGGGGCACTTACTTTAGGGATGAAGCCAGCCAGTGTTACAGTGGTTTGCGGGGGCAGCTCACCAATCTACAAAATAATAGTCAAGGTTGGGATTACTGAAGGCTTCCCTGAGTCATCCTAACAAACCTCTCCTCTGACTTAAAAAGGCATGCCCTCTGAGGTGCCTTCATCAAAATAGTTCTCACTCTTTGATTAAGTAGATAATGAGCCCCTGGATAGCCCAGACTGTGTCTCACACATTCCAGTGCCCATAGCTCTGAGTACAAGATCATGCACTGAGAAAATTTTGTTTGATGAAAAAGTAGACAGAGAGATGGGAGAATGGGTGGATGTGATGGATCAGAGGAAGTGGGTGAAGGGATTCATAGATGGAGAGATGGATGAGGAAAAAATATAAACAGATAACTGGGTGAATGGACGGTTGGATTGATGGATGTGTGCTTGTGTAGGAGAATAAATAGTAGATGGGCAGGTGGCTGGCTGTGTGGAGACATGAAAGGAATAATGGAGAGGGGAGGATAGGTGGGTGGGAAAATGGCAGAATTGTCTGATAAATGGATGGGAGAAGGGATGATAAATGGATTGATGGGTGGAGGGATGAATAGGAAGGTCCACAAATGGATGGTGGATGCATGGATGGGAGGATGAATAAAGGGATCAGTGGGGATGAATGAATGAATGAATGGATTGATGGTTGGCTGGGTGGATCAATAAATGAGTAGGAGGATGGATAATGGAGAACTGGATGAGTAGATGGGTGGGTATCTGGGTGTTTAGGTGGTAAATGGCAGATGCATAGATTCATTCATTCAATAGTATCAGCCCCTGTTCTAGGTATGGATGGTATGGAGGGTTGGGTGGATTCTAGCTAAAAGGATAGAGTCTAGGACATGACTACATAGTAGCAAGACAGACTGGAAATAAAGAAGGTGGATGGATGGACAATGCAGAAGAGTTGTAGGTTGGTGGATAAATACCTGGTGTATGGACAATTGAATGGATAGATGAATACATAGTGGTTACATGGACAGAGAGGTGGTGGATGGTAGGGTGAAATGATGATAGAGACCCAAATCCGTCCTGGCCCCTACCAGCCCTAGCATTACACACAACCCCAGGATAATTCTCAGTCTGGGCAGGGACTGTCATTACAGGGGGCAGATGCAGATATGGGGAGTGTGGCCACTGGGCAGCTCACCATCGTATCCTTGACTTTCACATCAAAGAACTTCTGCAGAAGAGCAAGCTCTGCCGTGAGGAAGGCGGCCGAGAGCAGCAGCTGTGAGGAGCCCTCAGCATAGTCCTCAGGGAACGCAGCCCCTCCGGCGTCCGCAAGCTGGATAGTGTTGCCCTTTGGCTGCTGCACCACAGGCTGCGGGACAGCCAGGGGAGAGACACTCAGCCTTGGCCATGGGCAAGTCTCAGTCCTCCAAACGAATGGTGCTCAAACCAGCCTAGTGTTAGTCACTTAGTCATTTGACTCTTTGTGACCCCATGGACTGTAGCCCACCAAGCTCCTCTATCCATGGGATTTTCCAGGCAAGAATACTGGAGTGGATTTCCTTCTCCAGGGGATCTTCCTGACCCAGGGATTGAACCCAGGTCTCCTGCACTGCAGGCAGACTCTTTACCATCTGAGCCACCAGGGAAGCCTGTGGTGCCCAAGTCAGCAAGTCATAAGATGGTTGAGTCAGAGCAGTGTGCAGTGGCTCAACTCTCCCAGTGTACAGATGGGTAGACTGAGGCCCACTAGGATAATGGAGTCAATCACTAAACCACTGGCAGCTCCTCAAAGGATTGTATAAGTAACCTCAGTTAATCTGACTCTAACTGATTAGAGCCCTCGTTTACTATTTTAACCTCCAGAGAAAGAGGTAAACTGAAGACAACGTGCAGCCTGTAAGAGCCCCACTGGAGGAAGACTTCATGGGGAGATGACTGCTTGGGATTCTTCTTCTCATTCCTGGGAGATGCAGTCACCTGGTCACCAGGGTTCTGGAGTCCTGGGTGAGGCCCTAGTCAAATCCTGCCTCCCTGCTAGACTGGGTGCTCTCTTCTATATGACAGTGGGCAAGCCACTCACTGAGAGAAGCAGGCAGCCTCAGGGGTGTGGGTGTGGAGTTGGCCATCCCAGAAATCAGCTCAGGATTTGGGGTTCGTATTGAGAGCAGAAAGAGGAAGAGGCCCCCCCCCCCACCCTCCACAATCCCAGCCCAGACACCGGCCCTAAGGAAGCAGACCCCACCACTCAAGCCAGTAAGACCTCTGCCAGCTGACCCTTTGGTGCTTACACTGAAGTCCACTTGAATGTAGCTGGCTGTAGTGGTCGGTACGGATGTCAGGACATATTGGACGGTGCCCATCTGACCCACAGGCATGGGAGCTGTGCAAAGACGAAGGTTCACTCAGAGAGACACCAGCCCGGGGACAGCCTGGAAAAGCCAGCACCAGCCAGCTGCCACCTGAACCTGGCCTGGATGCCAGAACCCCGGCCCTCTCTGTGACACAAGGCAACTGCTTAGCATCTCTGGGCCTCAGTATTTTCATCTGCAGAATGGAGGCAATCGTGCCTGATCCAGAAAATCATGCCACCTTACATCGCCCTGCAAGTACAGAGCCTGAGTGTTCACCAGGTGTTTTCCAGCTCAGTTCTCACAACAGATTGGTGGGGTCAGGATTATTGGTTCTATTTTACAGATGCACAGACTGAGGCTTGGAGGAGTGAAATAATGTCCTTGGCCACCCTGCTGGGCACATGAATCAGTTTTCCTCAGTCTCAGCCATTGGAGTTTCCCCTCCTGGTCTTGGGGAACCCTGTGGACCCCATAGTGATACAGGTGGCTGTTTTCCCTTGGCAAAGGAAAGGGTGGGGTTACTACTGGGATTACTCTTCATGGTACAAGGTTTGTGGATGAGCTGTTGTGAACAAACGGTGCTGTCCTTGGAGTCTGGGAGGATGATAGATAGAACACTGGGTGGAGGGCTGAGAGGTAAGGACCCCGGAGTCCCTCAGGGCCTAAGGATCCCCATCCGGGCATTGCGGGGAGGAGTGGACTCCATGACCTCAGACCTCCTCTAGTCCCAAGGCCAGGACAGGAGCAGGCACTTGAATGGGGAGCCAGCCAGCCAGCCAGCCTCCCAGCCAGCCTCCCAGCCAGCCTCCCAGCCTCCCAGCCTCCCAGCCTCCCAGCCTCCTAGCCAGCCTCCCAGGCTCCCAGCCTCCCAGCCAGAGTGGGACATCCAAAAATTCTAGCCATCCTGCTGTCCCCATGCAGGAGCAAGGCATAGCTAGGGCTACATACCGTTCAGGCTGGCCCACTTCTTGTTCACATACACCAGGACCGCATCAATGGCAGGACACATCTGGAAGAAGAGAAAGCACTGGGCTGAAGGGGGCCCTGAGTGGAGGGCCCCATTCTCACAGCTGAATGTCACTCCATGGGGAGTCTCAAGAGCCCTAGTGAGATAGGGACTGGAAGGGGAAACCAAGGCCACAAGTCATACAGAAAATCAATGGCAGAGCCCCAGGGACTGGTACGCTCAGCAAGAATGGCAAGCTGTTCGATGCCAGCTGCCCTTTCCTCCTCCCCTGCTCACGGCAGACATCACTAGCTGATCACAGTACTTCCTCCCACTGAGCCAACCACAGCCTCAAGAGTCTCCTCAGCCACCAGCAGTCGATCAAGATCAGCAGCCGAGATGAAACGCGCTTGCCAGCCCTGGTCTAAGCAGTGCCAGGGATGAGGGGTGGAGGCTCACTCTGGGCACTCACCAGACCAGGAAGAACTTTGTGTAGGGTGCTGTCCAGGAACTTGTTGACCACCTTGGGCAGCATGCTGGACACAGAGGATGGGGACAGAGGCATAGATGGCAGGAAGTTAGGCACGGGACATGCAGGGACATGGCTGAGGAGTTCAGTGGCTCAGGAAGTGGGATGCTGGGTCAGGCTGGCAAGGTGGACCAAGCCTTCTTCCCCAACCACAGAGAACCTCACTTGCTAGGCAGGTTTGTCTTCACGCTGACCAGGATGACCTCACAGCCCTCACTCTTGAACATGGGGAGGCCTGTCTCCTCGTCCTGCAGAAGCCGGTTGGTGGCTGTGATGTTCAGGACCACGATGATCTCCATGTTCCCACCCATGAAGCTGGAGGAGGGGGCAGGCAGGCATCAGGGCATCACTGCCACTGTGACCACAATCTCAGCATCTCTGAGAGGACGAAAGGGTGGGAGACCATGCCATGGGACAGAAAGAGGGATGGGACCTGCCCAAGTTTACACAACCAGCCTTTCCTCTCCTCTCTTGCTTTGGTGAACTCCTACACATCCTTCAAAACCCTGTTCTGCTCAGCTGTCATCATCTCCCCAAAGCCTTTTCTAATCCCCAGCCCCTACACCCTGTCAATATTTCTTCTGTCCCAGGCCAATCTATCAATCTGTGATCAACTGTGCTCAGGTCTGGTTCCCATCAAAGGTAGGAACCAACTTTGCATTATCTCAGACCACAGCATGGTACACAGTAGGTACTCAATCAATGGGCATATAAGAGTGAGACAAAGAGGCCATTGTCCTTTCCTTCTCACCTCCCTGCCCTACTCACCTCTTGCCAGTTATGGTCATGCCCGTGGACACACACTGGAAGACGCCCACTCCAGGCATGAAGTTCATTGTGATGACGGGCAGCAGCACATCCTTCACTTTCAGACTGGGAGGGGCAGACATTTGAGCAGTGAGAACTGGACAGGTGAGACCCCTCAACGCACTCCTCCACCACTTTGCTGGAAGGCCTTGGGTAAATCCCCCATCCCATGTCATAGGGATGATCCTATCTCTGGGGCTGTCATGAAACGCAAACAAAAGGCTGAACATGAACCAATCTGTACACAGAAAGCTCTCCTCATGGGTGAGATGATATGTGGGTTAATTTGTGACCCTGGGCTGCTCCCTTCCCTGATGTAGGCCTCGGTTTCCCCACGGACAAAAAGAGGAGGTTTGCTTAGATCCGAGTTTCTCATCAGTGATGCTATGGACATTTGGGGCAAGACCATCCTGTGTTCTGGGCTGTCCTGTGCATTGTAGGATGTTTCATAGAAACCTTGGCTTCTGCTCACTACAGGGACTGGATGCACTCCCCCTCCCTGACTCTACAAGTTGAGACAATCAAAAATGTCTCCAGACACTGCCAGATGTCCCCTGGAGGCAAAACCACTCCTGGCTGAGAACCACCAATCAAGATCCGGGATAACAAAGTTGTGGCACATTTACTTCATCTGCCCACCCAGAGCTCTTGGCAGACGTTGCTAATCGATCACACTGCTATTTCCTGCTAAGTCCAGAAAGTGTCTCAGAACCCTCCCCAGTAGATCATTCCAGACAGCCCCTACTAATCAATCCCGTATGACACAAGCAATGAAACTAGTTTGCCCCTGTCCTTAGATGATTTTTCCATTCAGCCACTGGAGGATTTTTCATTCAATTTCATGTACATTCAGCAAGCTCCTGCTGCATATGGGGGTTGGAGCCTGACTTTCCAACTTCACTTCCTCTTCCCAATGGCCCTGCTCACAGCAGAACTAGAATTGTCCCCAGTGGGTGACTGAAGGGACTGAGGTCCAGGCAAGAGCAGCGACCTGCCCAAGGTCACACAGCAAGCCAGGAGCAAAGCCAGAAAGAGGCCCCACGTCCTGCACCAGCTCTTTCACTCAGGTCCTGGGCTGAGCATTACCACCACCCTCTGCCCTAACCACCACCCCCTTCCCCCGGCCCATGAAGTCCCTCCCCTGCTCACTCAGTGATGCCCTTGATAGGCTTCATCCCTGGGCGTTTTTGGCCCGCCTCAGCTGCCATCTTCTCCAGGATACGACTCTCATTCATGGCATTCTGGACCTCTGGAAAGGAGTAGACAGACCCTCACCTGGGCTCCTCACTGCTTCCCTCCCTGGCCAGTCTCTCAGGCATCTCAGGAACAAGTCATGTGCAGACCCTGCCCTCTTCCAGCCTCACGAGGGAGACAGAGTCACCACCAACAACAGCAAAGAGTGACGAGAGGAAGGAGAGGGTGGGACGAATTCAGAGTGCAGCACTGACATACACACACTACCATGGTAAAATGGATAGCTCGTGGGAACTCTCCCCTGGAGAATGCCATGGACAGAGGAGCCTGGCAGGCTACAGTCCACGGGACCGCAAAGAGCTGGACCTGTCTGTGCGACTAGCTTTCACTTTTTTCAGTGGGAAGCTGCCGTATAACACAAGGAGCTCAGCTCCATGCCGCGATGACCTAGAGGAGTGGGATGGGGGGAGAGCGTGGGAAAGAGGTCCAAGGGTGGGAGGGCATGTATGTGTGCTCATAGCTGATTCACGCTGTTGTGCAGTAGAAACTAGCATAACATTGTACACTCCAATTAAAAATAAAGTAAACAATACAGTGAATTCTACTGGAAAATATTTTGGCAGAATCTATGAAAGCTGAAGATATACATATTCTATAACCGTGAAATTCCACTACTAATGACATACCCAACAGAAACGTGCTCGTGTTCAACAAAATGTGTATTTTGGAATTAGATGTTGTAAAATAGCTGTATTTTTGAGTACCACATAAAAATTCATCATTAAGGAAATCTGTGTTGACTGGATATTCGTATAAACTTTTTAAAGAGATGAGTGATAGAGCTAACCCTTATCTGTAAGTTTTGAATTTATATTGTTTCTTCCCATGTACAAAACCATTTTTTTCCTACGGAGATGTGTTTTTTGTTTTTTGTTTTTTTTTTGCATTGGGGGATGTAAAGGAAAGCAGAATGTTTTATCATGATTTTTGCTTCAGAAACTTTGGGACAAATTAAAAGTCCTAGAACTCTGGTTAAAAAAAAAAAGAAATCATCATTAAAAGAAGAAAAAGGGATGAGAGCCAGTACTGCCCTGGCAGTTCAGTGGTTAAGACTCCACCTTCCATTGCAGGGGGCGCAGATTCAATCCGTGGTCAGGGAACTAAAGTCCCACATGCTGTGGGGTGCAGTCAAAAAAAATTTTTTTAAGCAAAAAAGAAATATATTGTAAATAAAAGTGATAAGAGCCATGAAAAGTGCAGGCAGCTGGAGGAACCACATGACAGGTGTGGGCCGGGAAAGGAAGAGCTGGGAAGGCTTCCAGGAGGAGGTGACCTGCCAGTTGGTCCTTAAGGGAAGAATAGGATTTTCATCAGGAAGCAAAGGGTAAAGAAGGCGGCTCAGGGCAGAAGACGCACCAAGGGCAGAGGTGGGGAAGAGGGGAAGGAGGTGGCATGGTGAGGGAAGAGAGAGGAACACAGGTGGCTGGAGTGGGGACGGACAGGACTGGAACTCTGGAGCAGTTTTCAGGGCTCATCATGGAGGCCTTGAACCTCAAGTTAGAGGGCCGACTTTATGTTGTGGCCCAGACACTCTCAAACCAGGGTGGTTAGGGAATTCAACTGGGAGCTTGTTAAAGTGGAGATACTGCGCCTGAAGCCAAGACATTCTGATTCCCCAGGCCTGGGGGCCCCCGCTCCAATTGATACTGCGCCAGAAACATCCTATAATAGTCACAGGCTAGTTCCCCGAGGGGGGACAAATCCTGAGCTGATGAAATCGTTAGCTCTTTGCACCTGGACATGACTTCCCTGAGGGTCACAGAACTGGGGGTAGAAAATACATCTTAGTAAAGTACCCTCAGAGCCTTTTAATCTCAGTTTCACCTGAAGTGTGTTTTCTCAGTTGTGTCTGACTCTCTGCGAACCCATGGACTGTAGGCAGAATCTTTACCATCTGAGCCATCAGGAGTTTGTACCACAATTTCATTTGATCCTGCCCCAAAAGGACAGTTTACCCTGCTTTACATTTCTTTTTTTTTTAAATATATATATATATATTTATTTAGCTGCACTGACTCTCAGTTGCAGTGTGCAGGATATTTAGTTGCAGCAGGCAAACTCTTAGTTGCATCATGTGGGATCTAGGTCCCTGACCAGCGATCGAACCCAGGCTGCCTGCTTTGGGAGCTCGGAGTCTTAGCCACTGGACCACCAGGGAAGTCCCAGTATTTTACATTTCTTTACATTTTACATTTACTGATGAGCACACTGGGAATACAGAGAGGGTAAGTGATTTGCTTGAGGTCACACAGTAAATTGTTGGCAGAGCTGGGATTTGGCTCATGTCTGTCACCCCAATGACCCACTTGTGGACACCAACCCCTGTCATCAGGGCCAAGGAGAGGCTCCAAGGAAGTAGAATTTCCAGTTCTGCCTTCAACTTGTTGGGGGACCTTGGGAAGGTCACCCTATTTTCTCTGGGTCTCAGTCCCCTCTCCTCTCCGTAAAATGGAAGAATAGCTAACATATCACTTATAAGTTTACTTTGAGGATCACAGAGTACTCAAGTCCATGCAAACACAGGCAGTCACTACCTAACCCCAGTCACACACCTCCCCCTCACCCCATGCCTACACCCAGCACCAGCTCACCGCGATTCAGGACGTCCATGCCCAGCCGCACCAGCGCCCCAGGGTCTGCTCGCGCAGGAGTCAGCAGGCTGCAGAGCGCCAGACACAGGATCCACAGCATGGCCCCACCTGTGCCATAGGGCCTGAATTGGGTGCAGCCCAGCAGGCCCTGGGAGCCCCCTGGGTGATCTCAGAAGTCTAGGAGCCTTTGGACTCCAGCCAGTTCAGAGAAACTCATGCCTGCCTCCTCCCAAAGGGCCCAACGGTGTCCAGATGAAACACCAGGCCTTCTGGAGTCACCCGAGCAGGTCACTTCCCTCTCTAAGCCTCAGCCTCCTCATCTGGGGGCCTGATGCATTCTGATCAGCCTGTCTGATGGGGTTGGTGGGAGGTTTAGCTGCAATTTTTCATGGGTTCAGGTGTGGCTCAGAGAGCAGTGCTGGGGCCACAGAGGAATTTCCTCCTAGTCCTGATCCAGGAACTCTCCGTGCAGTGCAGCGTGGGAATGGGGGAGCCCTCCACTCCCCCAGCCCTCCCACGACAGCCCGGGGCATCCCCCACCTCCCCCAGCTCAGCCTCCCTTCCAGAAATCTCAGTTCACAGCCCCTCAAGGCCCCTGGAGACAATGCCTCACCAATAGGGAAACAGAGGCACAGTTTGAACCAGTGCCAAGGTCTCACAGTGAGTAGAGAATCAAACGATGACCTCTGACCTCAGATCCTTCAAAACTCCCAGGAAAGCCCCTTCCCATCCCTGGACTCCCAGACACCCTCTCTTCCTGTGGACAACTTACCAAGACCTGAAATTTTTCCAATCAGAGGCCGAGTGTTTATTTCAGGTTTGAGCTGTGGGTGAAAAGAATCAAGGTGGGGCAGCCACTGAGGCTGGTCTGCGTCACCCAAGAGGAAGAGTTCCCGATGGACTCCAGCCTGCTGACAGCAGGCTCAGTCACTGACCCATAAACAGAAACGGGCACCTACTGGGGGCCCTCTTTCTTGTCGAGCCCATGCCTGCCTGTGTGTTCATTCAACTCACTGTGTGTTCATTCAACTCACATTTACTGAGTCCTCACTATGTGTCAAGCAGGCCGGGGTACAGGGTACACACAGCAAAGACAGTCCTGCTCCTCCTGAATCTTAGAGAGAAGCACCCAAATGGGATACAATGTGTATGGAGGATTAGGAAGTGGGGGGTGAGCAACAGGGAAGGACTTCTAAGGAGGAGATGTTTGGGCTGAGACCTAAAAGATGAAAAGCAGCCAGTATATAAAAAGCCAAGGAGACCATTGAGCCTACAGTCAATATTTGCTAAGTGAAACCGCGTTCTGTTTGCCTCTCGTCCGATTCAATTTTTAGATATCTATCTGGGCTTGAAAATAATCAATTGGGATGTTTCTTCCACCCCTGTGAACACGCCTAGTGCCAGATCTCTGAAGTTCATCCTGTGGAGGACTATGGAGTTCAGTACCAGGCAGCAGAGCTTGAAAGGGCTGGGTAAATGTCTTCTCCAGACCGCCCTACCCCTAAGGTGGGGAGATCGAGCCCCAAGACTGACCGCCACCCTAGTCCTCCCGTTCCCAGACCAGAACTGATGTCAGCTGTCAAGGTCGCTCAGAGCAGGGATTTTTGCCCTCTTAGAATAGTAAGTGGCTTGAGGAACACCCCCTCCAGTATTCTTGCCTGGAGAATTCCACGACAGAGGAGCCTGGTGGGCTACAGTCCATGGGGTCACATAGAGTTGGACCCAACTGAGCGACTCTCACTCACTGAGGAACACAGTCATATGGGTGTTTCTGGGACAAAGGGTCAATGCCAGGGTTTTGTTTATGACTGTGTTTGTGCTTTTGCCTAAACCGTCCCTCCCTCTAACAACACCCTGCCTCCTCCTTGCTTATTGCTCAAGTCCTAATTTCAGCCCCTGCCTCCTCCACCAGGAAGCCTCCCCTCAACCTCCAACCACCTCGTCTTGAAGACCGTAGTTTGGACCTGAATGTGTATCTGATCCATCCCCCCAAGACGAGTGTTTCCTGCTGCCTCAGCCCCATCTTCTACTCCCACTATTTCCTCCATCTGGAGTCCTTCTTCGATTTCTACTTGCCAAATGCTCCCAGCTGCCCCCTACCATCACAGTCCCCCCCACCCCCTGTTGCCTCAGCTCAGCTCTGAGCTCCTGCAAAGCAGAGCCTACCTTGTCTCTCTCTGGCCTCAGATGGAGCCCAGGGAGGCACCTCAGATCTGCTGTATCCTTGATCTTGCCCAAGTCTTACAGCATCTGAGGATTGTGAATGTCTGGTGGCTTCCTGTCAGGTGCAGAGCACTGGGTGGGGGTCAGGACATAGATCCAAACCCTGGTCCTGTTACCCGGTTACTGTGTGACCTCTGGCAAGCCTCCTGCCCTCTCTGAGCCTCAGTGTTTTCACCTGTAAAATGACCAGGCTGCAAAAGACACTGTCTGGGGAGAGGCCCACAGGCAGAGCCTGTCCTTACCTTGGCAAGCCTGGGGATGTCCTGCTGATGACTGGCCCCTGCCTCCCCACCCTGGGATGAGGAAGCCCTTATATTTGGGAGCCTGATTAGCTGCTTGGATAATTAAGGGTTTAATAAGGCCCAGATAATTATCTAGAGGCCCAGAGAACAGGAGCCCCGATGCTCACGTGACGATTCAACCTGTTCCAACATAAATAGCACAGAGGACATGGATGGCTGCCCCAGGGCGGGCACTGGGGAGGAGATGTGGTCACCAGAGTGGCCATCGGGGCTCACACTTCCCCTCCCCAAGATCAGCGCCTCCCACAAGGCTGGACACGCTGTTGGCACTCATTCCTTTCATGTTAACCTAGGACCCACTGTGTGCCAGGCCTGTGCGGGGGCGAGAGATGCCACACGGAGCAAAGCAGCTGTGGGCCCTATCCTAAGGGGGCTCCCGGAGCCTAGGGGGACAGGCCATCTGCAAGCGGACAGCACAGAGCCAGGTCAGTCCTGGGGAGACAAGGGTGGCGGAAGTCCGTGAACTGGGGGATGGGACAGGGAGAGAAGAGGGGGTTATTTCAGAACAGAAGACCCCTGGAGCAGAGGGTGTCGGAACTGATGCCTGAGGGGTGAGCAGAGCCAGTTGCAAGGCAGGGAAGGTGTTTCAGGCAAGGAGTTGGCGGATGCAAAGGCCTGGGAGGTGTGGGCTAGGCCATCACAACTGGGCCCCCTGACACTCACAGGGGGCAAAGAGCTATGGCCCAGTGGTGTGTCCTCAAGGGAGACCCTCCTGGAGGAGATGCCAGGAGGTGGTAAATGCTGGCATGAGGGCTTTCTCCAGATCTGGAGGGCAATAAAGGCAGGTTGACCCCAGGGCCACAAGACTAGCTGGCCACAGAACTGGAGTTAGACCTGGGGCCTCAGGGTGCCCAGCCTCTGCTCTTGGCGAGACCCTTGGGGGGGCATGGGTGGGGGCTCCTTGAAGGTGATGAAGAGTCCCAGGGGGCTGCTGGAGAGATGGGGTTTCCTCCTCCACCTACAGGGAGCTCACAGATGTGGAAGATCGAGGAAGCTTCTGTGTCCCTTGTGCACAGGGGGCTGCTGAGACTAGAGATGAGTGAAGGCCTATCTGTGGTCCGTGGGGCCAAAGCCAGATTGGAGTGAGGGAGAGAAGGACCCAGGTCAGCATAGCCAGTCTCCATCCTGATGTGGGCCCTGCGCTAAAGGAGCCAAACTACAGATAGCATCACTTTATCCCTGCAGATCCACCCCCTACAGACAGAGGAACCAGCAGGCCCCGCCTCCTCCTTGAATATAAATCCAAGCGGGGCGGGAGGGGGGGCGGGGAGGGAGGTGCGGGGGCTGCCTCTGATCACCCAGCCCTCCCTGCCTCCCCCAGGGCCATCCTGGATATTGGGGGGAAGGCAGAGGCAGGAAAGACATAAGATGGCTGGGGTGGGGGAGGCTGAAGAAACCCCTTTGCATGGGTTTGGGGATCTGGGCCTCAGTCCCAGTCTCTGTGCTCCCAAGTTGTGTGTCCTTGGGTACCACCCTCAGCCTCCCTGGGCCACAGTTTTATCCTCTTTATAATGTGGGGGCACAAATAATGATAGCATTGCTCAGAAGGACAAGGACAGTCATGCCATCCCCTGTTCCCCTAAGTTGAAAGTGGCCAGAGAGGAGGCAAGCTCCCTAGAAATAAATTCCTTTAGGGATACACTGAATCTTTCCTGGGGCACTGGGTCGTCACATGACTTCAGTGTCCCCGGGGAAGCCTGGTTCAGCCAACCTGTGGCTAGAGCCGCTGGAAGCACCTCCGACTCAGCTCTCACAATGCTGATAGCAATAGTAACAAGAGGGCCCTTTACTTTGCACCTGACCTGTGCCAGACAGTGTGCTGAGTGTTTGATATGCACTGGTCCACTTAATCCTGAGGACTACCCTATGAGGTGGGCACTTTGGTAATTTTTTCCATTTTACAGACAGAGAAACAGAGGCTCAGAGAGATCAAGCCGTTTGCCCAAGTTATAGAGCAAGTGATAGCAGAGCCAGGAGCTCCAGAGCCCAGGCCAAGACCTGCTAAGGCATACCCAAGGGGGCACTGCCTACCTGCTGACCTCCCTTCCCTGCCCCAGGCCCCAGCATCATCCTGCCTGGCCCCCACCAAAGCTCCAAATCCTGCCATCCTTCCACGACCAGCTGCACCTTTTTCCTCCAGGGAGACTTCCTCTCCCACCTCTCCCACCTCCCCCTCCATCCCTCAGATACTGAAGACCAGGCCAGCCCTGAAGGTCAGCAAGTGTGACTCCCAGTTCAGCCACGCAGCCTACAGGGACTGGGCTCCACGCGGCTTCCCAAGCTCAGGGCTGGGCAAGCCTGGGCCAGAGCTCCGGCATATACACAGTACAAACCACTCCTTCGCCACATGCTTATTATGCACTTGCTGTATGCAGGGCTCCGAAAGGGTCAGAGAGGGGTGGTGGGGAGAGAAGCCGCAGACACTAGCCACTGTCGTCAGAAACTGAAGGGCATCAGAGTCACCAGGGCAGAGGGGTTTGCACGTGGGCAGGGAGAGCGCCTGTGAGCTGATGGGCAGGGTAAACCAGTTCAGGTTAAGGTGGCCCAGTCAGAGCATACAGCCCGAGGCCTAGAGGGAAAGAGTGCAAGGTGCAGGGTCAAGGTGAAAGGTGGGCCTCGAGAAGGTTCGTGAAGGAGTCAGAAATGAGAACGCACCCTTTAGTATGGTTCCGTATACAGGACTCCATTCTGAATTCTTTTCAGTATGTCTCCTTTAGAGTGAGCGTGAAGCTAACCAGAGGGCGCATGGCTGGGAGGCATGAGAGTGGGAGGGGCTTCCTGTGATTTCCGGTGGGGTGGAGGTGAGCCGTGTGAGGAGAACATCCAGCAAAGCTCCTCTCAGCCACCCGCCCAGACTCGACCCCTCTGGCTCAGCCTGGGGGCGGCCTTTCTGCAGCCCGTTCCAAACAAGCCAGGGCCCTCCCCACGCCCGCAGCCTCCCGCTGTCCACTCACTGAAGGCCCCTGGCCCGTGACGTGCCCGCAGTCCCTCGGGCAGCTGCTCCGTGTGTGGCTGCGACGTCTGCAGCTCACAACCGCCACCTCTCCGCCCGCACCCTCCCCTCCCCCGCGCGGCTTTCCCCGGGGGGCTCTGGAGGTCTTCTTTGTGACCACGCCACAGCTTGCGGGATCTTAGTTCCCCGATGAGGGATTGAACCCTGGTCCTTGGTAGTGAGAGCGTGGAGTCCTAACCACAGAACCGCCAGGGAATTCCTCGAGGTCTCCGTTGCCACTGTTTGCCCAGCAACCCCAGGCCAGCTCCCACCTGGTAGCGAGCCCCCCTGCTACCCAGTAAACTGAACAGCACCCTCCCCATCGAGGTCTGAGCCCTTCCAAGTCTTTCCTTCCTTGGGCACTCTCCCTCAGCCCTAGCGAACTGTATAGAGTTACCTTCAGCTCGCAGTTACTCTTTTACCATAGTTAATAATCCTTCAAAGTGAAAGTCCCCTGTTTTAGATATTACGCGGCTTCTGCCTTCTGATTGGACCCGGATTGCCATTCTCATCTGTGCCCCCAGTAGCCAGGGCTCAGCGGGCTCCTTACTGAAGGGCTGAATGGGGCCCCTCAGGGACTATGCCGGTTCTCTTCAGACAGAACATGGCTTCCTTCTGGGCAGAGAGCTTGACTCAGCTGTTTCATCCCCCTCGTCTTAAAAGAATGTATATTATTCAACCAGGAGCATCATGGGTACAAATAAGATCTAAACCACATCATTGGATAAATTGGTAGATGTGTGGATGCCAAGATGGATGGATGGATGGATGGATGGATGGACAGATGGATGGAAGATGGACAGACAGATAGGTGGATGGAAGGAAGGAAGAACAGAAGGAGGAAGAAAGGAATAATGCTGGACCACTGGACTGATGGCTTAATGAATAGATCTCACATATTGATATTTTTCTAGGTATTAAATATATGCGCTGAGTCTGTGTCTCAAAATTTTTGTCTCTCCCATATTCCATATCAGCTAGCCTTGGGCTGAGCCTGTATAAAGACCTGCTAAAGTAGGATTCATGAATTAATTCACCAAACAACCAAATGAAATAAAAGCCATGTTGTCCTCGGTGATATCATGAGGTGGGATTTTATAGCCTGGCCCTTTCCAGCTTTCAGCACCACCCCCACCTCCTCCCACCAACACTCCGGGCTTGTTCAAGGCCTCGAGGCCTCTCACTCGGACCCTTTAGGGTTGAACTTATAACCATTACAGGGGGCTAGTTAGTGTACCGCTGTACCGAGGGCTTTGCTTACTGATGGTGGAAATTTGGACACCTTTACTCCCCAGAGAAACATAAACGTAACCTGAATCCAATGTATCTGGGAAGGAAAGAATATGATCTCTGGCTAAAAGATTAGCTTATCAGAAAGAAAAAAATCACATGGCTTCATCCTGCCAGCATTTGCACCCCTTCAGCCTCCCCTAGGTCATCTTGTTGCCTGTGACCCGCTGGGTTTGAAGAGGTTTCAGAGCAAAAAGGAATAAGACATGGTCAGTATGTAACACAGGCCCAGGAAGCAGATCCTGCCTCCTTTGAACAAAAGCTCGCCTATGAGCCACATAAACCAAGATGGAGAAGCTGCTGGAGAAGACAGTGAGTGTCTGTCACCTGAGGCTCATGACCTAAGGTCCAACCCCAGGTGGGAATGCTGGTGATGGAAGAGGGGACTGGGCATCTTAGGTCTGAATCCTAGGAAGGTGGCAGTCCTGGGGATCTGCCATCCCCCAGCTCGGAGACTCTGGGCACACTCCCCTCCTTGCTGGGCCTTAATCTCTGCCTCTGTGAGATGGGACTGCACGCTCTGCCCACATGACTCTCAGGGCTCTCATGAGGTTCTAGGAGAAGGATGGGATGTGACTCTGAGAGGAGAAATGCCACCAGGTGAGGGCACACGCCTGAAGTACCACTGTGGCATTTGTAACTTCAGCTCATCCACGTTGTTCCCCTGGTTACGAGGCGATGCTGTCAACAGATATGGTCAGCAGGGACATGGCCACATCCTCTTTCTTTCCCAGGCCAACTTTGGGGGCTCCAGGGACAGATAGGACCAGGCCTTGCATGTAGGGAACTGGCCTCCAGTACTCAAAGAGTTTGTTGAGCCTGGCTAGAAGTTGCAGCTCAAGAGAAGGTGTTTAATGCAAGATCTGTACAGCCTGGAGGAGCTCTCTGCTCCCCACAAGGAGGGGATGAAGGAAGGAAGGGAGTCTGGAGGGAAGGGGCCAGGATGGGATGAAGCAGCCCGGCTGGGCCAACCAACTTGCTGGAGATGACTAAGAGTGGTGATGAAAGTGTGACTTTGACTCAGTTTCCCAAGTGGCTCAAGGCAAAAGGGTCCCCAGAGCAGCTCTCCCAGTGGTCCCCCATCAGCGCTGGTACAAGAGTCCACTGGACACCACGACATAGCCCTGAAAGACAGAGATACAACCATGGGCCAGGTCAGAAGCCACACGGGGACCGTAGGACCCCCAGCCGTCCCATCAGCCTGGCTCTAAGTTCAGGCTCTGCCACTCTTGCTGAGAGTGAGAGCCATTTGCCTCTCCGGCCCTCAGTTTCCTGCTGTCTCTTGTGGACAGTAACAGCAACCACTTTGCCAGGCTGCTACTGATAGATGGATGCAGCCAGATCACACAGGCAGAGCACTCAGTGTGGACCTGGAGCTTGATTCGGGCTCCAAACGTGGTCAGGACCACCTCTGTTTTATGACCTGGAGTTCAGATCACTGAGTATCTTCTCCAAGTCCAAGCCTCTTTAGCAAAATCAGGCATACCCCTCCCCCCCCCAAAGTGTCCTCTACTGTCTACACTGCACTGCAGAAACTTCCTGAGGGCCTACTGATCTTTTCCTTCCTTCTTTCCTTCCTTCCTTCCTCCCTCCCTCCCTTCTTCTTTCTTCCTTCCTCTTCCTCTTTCTCTTTCTCTCTTCAGTCTTCATTGAGCCTCTACTATGACCCAAGCCCTGTGCCAGCTGTTGGGAACCCAGCAGAAAAATAACCAGAACCAGTCCTTGTCTTTGTGTAACTTGTGCATGGTCCAATAGGGTGGCCATTAGCACCTGGCTAATTACAGTTACTCCCTCTTGTCCACAGTTTCATTTACCCAAGTATAACTACCCGAAAATATCAGATGGAAAATTCTAGAAATAAATAATTTATAGGCTTTAAATTCCATGCCGTTCTGAGTCACATAATGAAATCCCATGCCATCCTACTCATCCTATCCTGGATGTGAGTTATCCCTTTGTCCAGTGGCTCTACACTGTATGTGATATCCACCCATTCGTACTATCTATCCACAGTTTCAGGCATCCACTGGGCATCTTGGAATGTGTCTCCCCCTAGATACATGGAATGTGTCTCCCCCTAGATACACAAGACTACTGTACATTTACATTAAGTAAAATTAAGTAAGATTTAGAATTGACCTTCTCAGTTACACTGATCATATGTTGAGGGCCCAATAGTCACCTGTGCCCAATGGCTGACAGTGGCCACTGCCTCGGACAGTGCAGACCTCTATCCTTGCAGGAAATTCTATTAGGCAGTGCTGGTCTAGGGACCTTTGACTTCACTCCCAAGTGCCGGAT
This sequence comes from Muntiacus reevesi, assembly GCF_963930625.1. NCBI lineage: Eukaryota > Metazoa > Chordata > Mammalia > Artiodactyla > Cervidae > Muntiacus > Muntiacus reevesi. The sequence continues at coordinate 60,620,023 of NC_089250.1, read as the reverse complement.
TTGGGGGTGCCAAGGTGAGTCAGCCACTGACCTTGCCCAAAAAAGGAAGTCTTGGGGAAATTCCCACTAAAAGCCCTGCTCCCACGTGTGTTGATGGTTGCTTCTTGCCGGGGGGGGGGGGGGGGGGGATAGCAGCGCAGGTTGTTACCTGCCAATTGCCTTGGGACCATAGGTCTCAAGCAAGGAGGTCATCCTCCCTGAAAGCACTCAGTCAGTCCCTCTTAGGGAGTGTGAATGACATGGATGTTGGGCTTGAAGGACCTTGGTTAAACTTTCTGTCCCATTCACATCGTATTGAATGAGTTAGGAAGAATATTGTCCTTTTGTAGCTCAGGTGAAGCAGAAAGAAGTGGTAGGGTGTCATCCTGGGCCCACAATGTCTGATCCCAACATTGGATCATTTTAGAAGGGTCAGGATCCCTTCCTACCATCTGGCCTGTGGAGGTTTGTGTACAACCCTGGAAAGACTCCCTCTCTCATCCTCCCCCAGACTCCAGAGGGGTCGTGCCTATCCAAGGGCACAGAGTCTCAGCACAACTGGTCTGAATCCACTGTGACCTGGTGTGATATTTGATGAGGGTGAGTGAAACCTTTGCTCCAATGTCTCCTTGCATTTAGAATTTCCCATCTCATCGCAGCTGATTCATGGCATGGTCTGAGCAGGGGGGCATTCCTAGGCCTGGCTGACCCTGGGCCCCACTGTGTGCTCGAGCAGGAAGGGAAGGCGAGAGGTGACCCCTAACCTCCCCAAGCCCAGCCTCCATCCAAAGATGAAGGAGGCCCCTCTGGTCACACTGAAAGGCTCTCACCTCCTGGATAAAAATCTCAGGGGTGACGTACTGGAGATTGACCACGTGGGGGAGGGCAATCCCCATGCCCAAGAGAGCTGCAGGAGAGAAAAGAGAAATCAAGGTCAGCCAGTAACAAAGTGCCACCTGGAGCCAGCCCTGCTCTGAGGTCTTCACATGCATCATGACACCGAGGTCCACAGATACTCAGGAGGTGGGAACTGCTATTACTATACCCACTTTATAGAAGGGAAAACTGAGGTTAGGGGAAGAAACAGAACTTAGCTAAGATCACACAGCTGCTAAACAGCTGAGATAAGATGTACGCACAGGGAGCAGGACTCCCAAAGCCACCCTCTTAGCCTCTGAGCCTGGGATGTAGGAAAGGGCCAAGATGGAGCCTGGAGCAGGCATGCAGGTGGAAGGGGCCAGAGGGGCCACACAGAGCAGAGGGCAGAGCTCACCATTGAGGTGGTCCAGTAAGGGCTTCTCAAACACTTCACCCATGACTGTCTGGACATGGTCTGTCTGCAGCCATGGAGCCAGGGAGATGGGGACCACGGGCCCGTCCCAGCAAGGGGCCAGGAGAGACATGTGAACACAGAGACAGATCAACCGACAGAGGTATAGCAGGAGGGATGAGGGCAGGTCACCCCTGTCCAGGCTTCAAGCAGAGCCCAGCTACTCCCAGGGCCGTGTCAGCATCAGGCCCCCAGGAACTGCTGGCCTGAGAGTAAGCTGAGAGACATGGGCACACACTCCCCTTCCCCGGGCTCAGGGCCTGCCCCACCCAGCGAGGGGGTCTCTGGAGACCCCAGCCCCATACTCACATCAATGAAGCCCAGATTGGAGGAGGCCACAGTGAGCTGGACATTCCTGGAAGGGAAACCAGAGGGGAGGGGTGGGAATGGGACCTAGTGCCTCTCACCTGCTTACCATACCAGCTGCATCCCAAGCTCCTCTGACTGACACTGTGACAGGCAATTGCAGGCCCATTGCACAGAGGAGCATTCTGAGGCTGCTGGGTCCAGGAGGCCTCACTTACCCCAGCACAGATGTGGTCCCCCGAAGCCTCACCTTGGACACAGAAAGCTGGAGGCTCAGGTTCACTACCTGGGCACATGGGAAGAGCAAGGTCAAAGGGCACAGAACCATGTGGGAACTCTCAGCTGGCCACCAGATATCCCAGTCTCCCACCCACACCCCATCCATTCAGGTGTTTGTGGAACACAGGCCACTGGGGAGGTGAACGACAACCAAAGAAATCAGACAAGATCCTTTCAGAGAGCGCTGGGTGTCACAAAGGAAGAGTGGTATGTGGAGAGATGCGGACCATCTAGAAGCCTGCCCGAAGGAAGACTGCAGCATTTAAGCTGAGACCTGAATGATGAGGAGAAGCTAGCCTTGCCAAGAGTCAGGGAAGTGTGTCCTAGGCACAGGCTACAGCATGTGCAAAGGTCCTGAGGCAGGAAAGTCTTGGCAAGGAGACCAGTGTGGATAAAAAGTGAGAAGTGTGTGGGAGGAAGTGAGGTCCCCTTTAGAGTCACCCATCTCCTGGCCAGCCTCATCCAGCCCACCTCACTCACCACATTGAGGGAGAAGAGGTACTGGAAAGCCGAGTTGGAGGTCGGGGCCAGGACTTCCACGAAGGGCTGCAGCCGCATTGTGGCATTGTTGGTGCGGAACGTGACTGTGGGCGTGGCACCCAGCCTCACCTTGAGCACCAGGGGCATGGGTTCGGGGAATTGACGGGCCACCTGGGGAGCAGAGGGGTGAGAGGGAGGAGGGCACATGGGGGCAAAGACTGGGTGGGCTCTTCACTTATCATTCCTTATATGCTGATCAAGCCACCGCTGTGCTGTAAGTGCCTGGACCACAGAGGTGGGTCCACCCCTGACTCCCGCCCTCGGGGACACCCAGTTGATGGGTGGCCACATGAAGACAGTCACAGCCTGTGATCTGTGCCAGGAGGGAGGGTAGCTCAGGGATGTGGGAGCACAAGGAGGCTCCCGAACCAGACAAGAGGTCTAGTGCTCCCGTAGGAGGTAACCCCTGAGCTTGGACTTGGATGGATCAGGGAAAGGAAGCAGAGGAGACAGTGTAGGCACTTCTTGCCCGCTGCACGGAGAGGAGGAAATAGTGTGATGCCTGGGCCGAAGGAGGGACAGAGGATGTACAGATGGAAGGGCAGATGCTGAACCCCACTAAGAGCAGATATGGGCCAGCAGAGACCCCAGAACCCAGAGAGCCTCCCACCCCAATCCCAGATCTCAGCCCTTGGAATGACCAGAAACATCACCCACCTCGGGGATGAGCTGGCCCAGCACAGAGGTGTTCAGCGGGTTGTTACTCGAATTCTGAAATCAACTCCCAACACATGGCAGGTTTTAGAACAGTCACTCCCCAAGCCAGACCACCTCTTGTCTCCCCACCCCAGCGGTCTGGCTAAGCCTTCCAATAGCCACCCTGTGGCCCCAAAGCTTCAACTGCCCCACCCACCAAGGATTTGGCCTCTGCAGGGTCTCCCCAGGCTGGGCAACAGAGCACTCCTGCCCCATGTGCCAAGGGCGGCTGGACCAGCTCTCACCAGCTGTGCTGTGACGTCCAGGTTGAGCGCACCAGCCTTCTGCAGCAGCATGATGGCAGAGTCAAACAGGTCCTGGGAGAGGCCCACGGTTGCCATGGCACCCTTGGTGCCTACGTGCTGTGGCAGCACGAAGGGGGTAGTATCCACAGGCAGGACGATGGGTCTGCCCAGCAGGAAGAGAACAGCCTGTCGGATTGGGGGTGAGGAGGAGAAGAACAGAAGCAGGGCCACAATAGGCAGGTGACTCCATGGCAGATCCTGGGCTGTGAGATGCCACCCACCCCCAAGACGCCACGTGTGTTGTCAGCCTCACTCCTTTGCCTACATGCCACACTGCCTCTTGGAATGCCATCCCAGCTCCTCTCCCCTCAACTCTCCTGCCGCTTTAGGAATCTTGCAGAATGCCAAGGACTCTGGAGGCAACAAGGCCCCAGCTCTGAGTGGAGCTGGAGGCACTTACGTTGATATCCAAGGAAATGTAGTCATTGGTGATGGTAGGGGTGTTGATCATGGAGTAGCGGACCTGAGACTCTGGACCCACAGGGCTGAGGCCTGAACGAAACCAGGGTGAAGAACAAAAGATGACATACTCAGCATTACCCACCAATGCCTCATTTAGCCAGCCTTCCCAGGTGACACTATTGGTAAAGAACCTGCCTGCAAACACAGGAGACATAAAAGATACAGGTTTGACCCCTGGGTTGGGAAGATGCCCTGGAGAAGGGAATGGCTACCCACTTTAGTATTCTTTTTTAATATTTATTTATTTTTAATTGAATGATGATTGCTTTACAATATTGGTTTGATTTCCATCATACATCAACATGAATTAACCATATGTATATATATGCTCCCTCCCTCTTGAATCTCCAGCCCAACTCCCACCCACTCCCACTCCTCCAGGTTATTACAGAACCCCAGTTTGGGCTCCCCGAGTCATACAGAAAATTCTCATTGGCTATCTATTTACATATGTTAGTGTATATCCATCAACAGATGAATGGATTAAGAAGTTGCGGTACATATATGCAATGGAATACTACTCAGCCATAAAAAGGAATGCATTTGAGTCCATTCTAATGAGGTGGATGAACCTAGAGCCCTATTATACAGAGTGAAGTAAGTCATAAAGAAAAGTAAATATCGTATATTAACACATGTGTATGGGATCTAGAAGGATGTTACTGATGAACCTGTTTGCAGAGCAACAGTGGAGACACAGACATAGAGAACAAACTTAGGACAAGAGTAGGGGAGAAGAGGGAGCTGGTGAGATAAATGGAGAGAGTGGCACTCCAGTGTTCTTGCTTGAAGAATCCCGTGGACAGAGGAGCCTGGCGGGCTGTAGTCCATGGGGTCACGAAGAGTCAGACATGACTGAAGTGACTGAGCACACACACGCTCGCACACCTCATTTAGCCAGATCCAGGCCAAGAAAAGAGGTGGGAAAAGGCCCCATGAGTAAGCAAATTTAAGCTGCAAAATGCACACCCAAGAGTCAGCTGCTCACAACCCGCTGATTCTTAGACACAATTCTAACAGTTTGGGTTTCTGCTTTCCCAATCAGCAGAAGACTAAAGACCCTAAATCAGAAAGGAGAAGGGTCATTCCAGGCACAATCATCCCCTGACCAAGGCAAGATGGAAGCAAAGACAAGGGCAAGAGCTGATCTTTGGTATGAACCTGGGTCCAAGGCATCTTGATGAAGACAATTCCTCCGAAGGGAGAGAAGAGACTAAGGCTTATTGAGTTTATGGCATACCAGGCACCTAATCCATGCTGTTTTGTACAATAGCAACACATTGGAAAAGTAGAAATTTTGATTACTATTTTTGGATGGAATTATTAAGCCCAGAGAGACGGAGTGACTTCCCTAAGGTCACACAGCAAATGAGCTAGAATTCATACTCATATCCTTTGATTCCAAGTCCATTTTCCTTGGCCTCTCAGTACCTCCTGTTAAGGTAATATTGGGGTTGGGGTCGTGAGGAGAGTGGGGGAATTCAAGAAATGTTCCCCAGACTTCTGGCTGGGCTGTGAAGTGTGGACAGGATGATAGGTAGACGTGTGAGGAGGAGAAAATCCAGGTGAGCTGATTCATGCAGGGTGTTGGTACCATGCTAAGGACTTTAAACTCAGAGCTTCTGATTTTCCATCTACAAATTGGGGATAATGATGCAACCTCATAAGATTGGTAAAATTTGCCCAAGAAAGCCAAAGAGCTACCCTAATATAAAAACATTCACTGAAGAAGTCACTACAGATAAATGTGGACCCTGCCTGACATCCTTCCTGGCTTAACACCAGAACGTCGCCCTGCATACCTGTCCCAGGCTGTGTAAGGGATTAGATACAACCCCCAACTCAAAGGTAAAACCAACCAATGGCCTAGTGCAGCTGCCAACGATAGACAGCTCTGGATTTCGCAAAGTCAGTGATGGCAACACAGGAGAAACTCCGGAGTCCCAGGCAAAGGAAGCCCTCACGTATGAGAAGGTGCACTTCAAACAGAAGCAGTTTTGAAAATGGGTTTGTGAAGAAAGAGAGGATGCTCTGAATTTACTTGGGGCTCACTGAGCACAGATTTTCTCCTGAATCACCAGAAGATGCATTCTTTGATCAGTCTGGAAATGGATGAGTAATTACCAATAGTTCTTCAATACTGATAAATACCACTAAAAGATAAAGCTGACCTACTTCTGTTGCTTTTAGTTCCATATTGTAAATTGAAGACCTATCAGAGGCTTGTTTCTGGGGAAGGAAATGGCAACTCACTCCAGTATTCTTGCCTGGAAAATTCCATAGACAGAGGAGCCTGGTGGGCTACAGTCCATGGGTCGTAAAGAGTCAGACACAACGGAAGTGACTTAGTGCACACATGCACGCGCACACACACACACACACACACACACACACACACACACACAAATATTTAAAGACTTGGTTCTACAATTTGGAGAATCCCAAATTCCACCAATAATTGTTCAGACATCCTATGACTGATCTCCCAGAGGTCAACTCTGATGCAAAGGAGGGGTCTTTGAAGGGTCATGGGGATCCCAGAGGATTTCAGAGGCCCCAGCCCCTTCTCCAGGCTCCCCGGTCTTACCAATTAAAGTGCCCAGGTGGACATTGAGACCTTGCACCAGGTTGGAGATTCTCAGGCACAGCTGCAGAAAAACAGAGGCAGCTCTCAAGGATGGGAGGGTCTAGAGGCCCTGTCTGGAAGACTCGCCCAACTTGGACACCAAGGCCTGGGAGTCCTTCCTTCCTACACCAGCCAGTGGACTTCTTCCAGCACCTCCTCTGGACCCTGGGGACTCCGAGGGGATGCTGGGGCCTGTGGGCACTGAGGAAAGAACAGGGCTCTGGGCCACAGCAGAAGTGACCACAGCCAGGTCCAGGAGACCAAGGCAAGTAGGTCTGCTGCATACCGGCCCAGAGGCCCAGCTGATGGAAGGATGCTCCCTGCGGTGGAGGCAGGCTGCAGTCAGCAAGCCGGGTCAGGGAGACAGGAGTCCTCCCAGCCCAGTGGGCCACCAGAAGTGGATTAAGCTGGGGTCAGTGTGACAGAAGGTGGGGCAGAGGAGAGACTGCAAGGCCGGGGGTGGTCTTAGCTGATCCAGGGAGGACTTGGTGAGGCGAGGCCAAGAGGCAGTTAGTTCAGTTCAGTTGCTCAGTCGTGTCCAACTCTTTGCAACACTATGGACCGCAACACACCAGGCTTCCCTGTCCATCACCAACTCCTGGAGCTTGCTCAAACTCATGTCCATCTAGTTGGTGATGCCATCCAACCATTTCATCCTCTGTCATCCCCTTCTCCTCCTGCTTTCAGTCTTTCCCAGCATCAGGGTCTTTTCCAATGAGTCAGTGCTTCGCACCAGGTGGCCAAAGTATTGAAGTTTCAGCTGTAGCATCAGTGCTTCCAAAGAATATTCAGGACTGATTTCCTTCAGGATTGACTGGTTGGATCTCCCTGCAGTCCAAGGGACTCTCAAATGTCTTCTCCAACACCACAGTTGAAAAGCATCAATTCTTCAGCACTCAGCCTTTTTTATGGCCCAACCCTCACATCCATGCTTGACTACTGGAGCAGAGGAGAGGACTACACTGCTTTCTGCCTCCCAGCCTCATTGTTCTCATCTGCAGCATGGGAATCCTGAGGCTTACCTTTTGAGTGTGTGAAATGGCACACAGTGGGTTGACTTGGTCTCCATTACTGCCACTGCTGGAGGTAGGGTGGGTGGGAAGAGGCAGGGAGGGAGAATTGGCGACCCCCAGGGACAGGACAGTGGGGCCCTGGCCCCTGGGACACTGTCGCTCACCAAGTCAGCCACCCGCAGACAATGACAGGAGCTAACATTGCGGCCTTCACAGCAACACTCACTCTCCCCAAACTGCTGTAAACTACACGGGTGGTAATGCACTCAGCCCCACAGCCTGCCCACCGGTGGCCAGGTAGGGACAGTTGTCCTCTCCCCTTACAGACGTGGAAGGAGGGGCAGGGGCCAACTGACTTGTCCAGGGTCCCAGCTGGGAAGGAGGGGACCTGGATCACATCCGCCCCTGGTGCCCAGGCCCTCGTCCACTCCCGCTGTGTTCTCCTTTCAGAAGTTACACGGCCCTGAAAGCACTCCCCTCCACATGGCACTGGGTCTGAGCGGAGGAGCCTCCCTCCCCTGCAGCCCCACAACTGCAGGTCATTGCACTGGACCTTCAGCCCCACCTCCTCCCCGGCCTTCTAGGGAAAGTGGAGGAACCCCAGGAGGAGCACTAACAACCCCCGCTCCTCCATGTCTGCGAGCCCCCTCTTCACTCGCTGCCACCCCCCAACCTGCAGGCTCTGACAGGAGGTCCTTACCTTGCTCTGAAGCACAGCTTTGATGTGACTCTGCAGCGGGGCCAGCATCGCGGGGGCTGTGCTGAGGAGGAGACCAGAAGGGGCCCCTGAGCCCAGGTCAGCACCAGCGTGGCCTGTCTCTCCCCAAAGCCAGGGGTGCCAGAGAAAAGTCTGTGCCCACACCATACCCTGCCACGTGCCAGGCATGGAACCAGCACGACTGTCCCCATAGTGGAAGACGCCGAGCCACCAAGAAAGGGCCATTGGTCTCAAGATTTGGAAGTGGCCAAGAATGAGGCCAAGCAGAGTGGGGAGACAGAGGGTGTTGCGAAAACTGGACTTGACCACGTCCTTGGCCAGCTGGCTTCAGGGCCACTGAGCCCAGTGAGGCAGGGCTGTGGCTGGCGGGGCCCAGGTCTGCTCCCTGCATGGGCCCTATTTCTCTGTGGCAAACCTATTACAGTCCCTTCCTCACTGAGCCGTAGGTCTGAGTCAGTATTTCAGAATGGGGATCCATGAGAAGTCACGGTTCCTTGGTTTCCTAACACGCTGACATGAGGCATGGCCCAGCCTCGCTGAATGGCCTCTTGGGGAGGCAGGACGAAGGAACCAATGTTGTCAATGGCATCAAACTCTGGGCCTCTGTTTTCCCATCAATAAACCATGAGCAGCCCCTGCCCTCAAGGACCGTGAGGGACCGTGGGGATCGTGAGTTACACAGGCTGAGCAGGGGGCCCAAGAGGGAATAGATTTATACCCAAGCCTTGTCTGAGGAAAAAGTTCAGTCTTTGAGTAAATGTTACTCCCCTTTAAGATAAAATACTCAACCACCTCGCAGTGAGTCACCACCCATGGGCGGGAAGGTGTAGATACAAGGCAGAGGAATTCATAGCAGTGGGGTTGATCAGGCTGCCAAGTGTGAACCCGTGTGATAGCTGTGTGACCTTAGGCAGGTCACTTAACCACTCTGTACCTCCATTTGCTCTCTTGCAAAATGAGGGAAATGACTCCACCGACCTGGTAGGACTACTGTGAGATGATTCACAGAAAGGGCCCAGAACGTGTCCAGCACACAGTGGTGCTCTGGAGGTGGAGTGGCTGTCAGTCTTAGAAGCCAAATCAGGAGCAGCTGCCTGACTCATGGGGAGAGCTTGGCAGGTCCCAGCCCCTCCCTGGGCCTCAGACTCCTCATCTCCGCAGTGCGGGGCAGCCCTCTGAGGTTCCCGACAGCAGGTGCCAGCCCAGAGTCCCTCTCCAAATAGGACGTTAGTGGGCAGTGTGCATTGTCACATGGCGCAGAGCAGTGGTGGAGCCCACTGCTCCCCACTCGCTGTGGGACCTTGGGCATGTCCCTTCCCTTCTCTGAACTTCAGTGTCTTCAGCCATAAAATAGGTATGATGCTGGTGGTGATGGAGTGGGGCAGGGGCGGGGCCGGCTCTTGGATCCATCATTGGGATTGGATGAAGTAGAAAGTTCAAGAAACGGCACCACAGCCTCGGTGTCTGGGGTCCAGCAGCCCAGCCTCCAGTACCCACCTGTTGCGGCCATCAAACACGATGGCTTTGTCGAAGATGGAGAAGCAGCTGGAGATGCTGACCAGGGGGGTCCCGATGGAGCCCTGCTCCACGGAGGTGTCGGCCAGCAGTGCTGTGGGGAGCAGCAGGTGCAGGGGCTCCGGGTCACTGTGGGGACACCAGTCCTGAGCCCGAGTGGCACTGCCTAGCAAGCCCGCAGTGACAGATGCAAGACCCCACAACCTCCCCCACCCAGGGGCCGGCGCCTGCTGACCCCTTAACATAGGCGGGGGTCCTACTCAGCATGAGATTGTCCCCCCCTCCCCCGGGGCAGGCAGGACACACCCCCAAACTCCACTCAGGGTCACAGACATTGCAGCTGATGGCTGTGAGCTCTGGTTCCCTGCACCCTCTTACTGTGAGACCCTGGGCCAGTCATTCCCCATACTGAGCCTCAGATTCTTCTTCTGTAAAAATGGACATCAGATTGGTGGTTCTTATCTCACAAGGCTACTATATTGAGTTTTCTAAAAGACAATCATGTGAAAACATCCTACTTGAAGGTTGGCCCACTAGCACTCATAAAATGGTAGTATCAGGACAGAGAATTTAAAATAAGAACACACAACCCCTAGTTTGAAAATTAAATGCAAAAATAGTGACTGATGCATAGAAACAAGTCTAGTATTTTATTGAGCACCAGGTGCCTTGCACGTGAAAGGGGTAATATAATTTTAATCACAGCAGTGAACCCATCCACTCAAACCTCCATTGCTTGCTAAGTCTCTTTGGTCGTGTCTGACTCTTTGCAACTCTGTGGACTGTAACCCCCCAGGCTCCTCTGTCCATGGGATTCTCCAGGCAAGGATAGTGAAGTGGGTTGTCATTTGCTCCTCCAGGGCATCTTCCCAACCCAGGGATTGAACTTGCGTCTCTTATGTCTCCTGCACCAGCAGGCAGGTTCTTTACCACTTGTACCACCTGGGAAGTCCTCAAACATGCTTCTATGGAAAGCCCATAGACATGTTGCAAAGTTTTGTTTTCTTTTGCTTTGGTTTTTTACAAAGGAGGGAACACTGAGGTCAGAGAAGTGACTCTCTCCATTTGCATAACTGTTGAGCAGGGTCTGGATTCTCAGAAATTCTCCCATGGAGGATGGGAGAGAAGGCACTGGAGAGAGAGTGTGCTGAACAGAGTGAGAAGGTCTGAGCTGGGATCTTGGGAGTTGCTAAATCCCTTTCGTCCGTTTTACCCTCAGAGAGTCCTTGAAAATCCTCCCGCTCCCAACAAGGAGACTGACTCACCGGAAGATCTTGAGAGTAAAATTGGTGGCTGCCAATAAGCGTATTCCGAAATTGGCAACAAATGTCAGGCGGAGGTGGGACACATCGACGTTCAGAATCTGAATCCTGCAGGGTAGGAGTCAAAGTGACAGGGCAATCCCCTTTAAACCATGGCATCAACTCTGGGCTGGGTGCTCGGAGCCTACCCACACTGTTGGTATTTATAAAGGACCTCTGACAACTAAAACTATGGGATGAGGAAGAGGTAGTGAGTTCACCATCATAGGGGGCATGCAAGCAAGGTTAACCAACCTGCCAGTAGGGAAAAGATGCAAAGAGCATCCCAGCCTTAGGCATGAATTAAGTGAGATGATGATTACACAGGTCTTGGAGGGATTTTAGTTTCTGATGGAGATCTGGAAAACTGGGAAGGTAGGGAAAGAAAAACTTTGGGATCCACAGAACGCAGAAATCCCCCTCTAGTCAGCAGCTTTGGCTTGTAGCACTTTAGCAATGGAAAGCTCAACTCCTTTCAAAGCTGCTTGTCCTGATTGCTCAGCACTCTCCAGCTAACCTATGATTTCTTTTTTCCTAAATAAAAGTCCTTTTTTTTTCTCCTGCACAGTAGTTAACTGTAGGAGGTGGGAGCACTACAAAGTGGTATAAATGTTAGAGTGAATGTGTTAGTCACTCAGTCGTGTCCGACTCTTTGCGACCCATGGACTGTAGCCTACCAGGCTCCTCTGTCCATGGGATTCTCCAGGCAAATGTTAAAAGTCACATCAAAGCACTCTCTGTTAGTACTTGGGTGACATCTTTCCATGACTCTTCTTGGGACACAAGCTGACCTAGAACCTGCTTCTTTTCACTTGACAACCATTCTGGATGTGTTCCCACATCTACAAACAAGGAATCCTGGCGCTGTTTTCCAACAATCTCATGACTGAGCCTCTGTGTGGCCAGACTGCGAATCATTTAGGGATCCTCGACCTCGGGACACTGATGCTCCCAAGCCCGACATCATCAGCCCAGCCCTAATCCAGGGTCTCAAACTGGGGGCTTCCGCACCAGCTGCATTTTCACTTGCCTAGCGTTTGCAAGCTTTAAACATTTTTTTTAAACGAGTTGTCATCATTCAAAACTTTAGATTTTTAAATACACAGATATGGTTCTGGGCTCTCCTGTGACAATGCATAGAGTGCTGGAACCTGCCATGCTTAGCACTATTTAAAGATTGGAGCAGAAGGAAAGTCCACTGGGAGCAACTGAGAGAACCCTTCAGCAGCCCATGACATGAGAGGTTCCACTTTCATTCCTTCCCAAGTAAATTCTTTACTAAATATTTGAGTTTGTGTGTTGTTTCTAACTCTCTCCACTGGGGAGGATGGGGACAGAGAGGGAGGTTCAGGAGGGAGGGGATATATGTACACAGATAGCTGATCCACTTTGTTCAGCAGAAACGGACACAGCATTGTGACGCTGTTATACTCCACGTTTTAAAAATTAATTAAGAATAATAACAAATGTAAAAATAAAATCAGAAGAAAAAAAGCAAAACCAAACAAATAAATCTCTTCCTCAATTCTCTCAACATCCCTGACCAGGTTTAATTATCTCCAAGAAGTTGTTATTAAGCTCTTTTTAATGGCTTCAACTTTGTATCGGCATACCGCATTTATAAGCTTCGTACCATAGAGTGTAGCACCCATTCTCACAATGCAACATACACAGGAGGAAGAAAGTACCTGTTTGTTGTTGATGACGATGATGTCGGTGATGAAGAAATAAAACTGCTGCTAGCAGCGGTCAAAAGATGTACATGACTTTTTATAAGAATATACATATATATGTATATGTATGAGTTTCTAAACATGTATAGGATATATACATGCATATGCATATGGATTTTCTTGGAAATCCAGAGTCTTGCCTATAGTGAGTCTGTTTCCCACTGGATGGGGACAATTAGCCCAGTTCCTACAAGTGTCTGAGTCTGAGGTGCTCCCACCTGCCTCTGCCTTTGAGTCTCTGCTTTATGGGGAAGGGTATATTAGACTCACATTTGTGTCTAGATTCAGTGTTAGGCCTTTGGAAGAAGTAGTCAAAGTCTTGCCAGCCCTGGGGACCTAGGAACCAGAGTCTTATATCCCGTGCATAGAACTCTCCTAATTAAGAGGCATCAGACCCCCTTGTCTGGTCCCAGCTCCTACAGCCTCTTGTGCCCACTTACCTGGCAGGTGGGAGTATCTAATCTGGTGAGGGAAGCACTCATCTAGCTGGTGGGGAGGGGAAGCACTCACCTGGAGGTGAGCTACTCACCTGGTGGGCTGGAAGACCCCTCCACTCCGGTCCAGGAAAAGCGGGACTGTGACCTGCAGGGCCCTCTGGAGCGGGGCTTTCCCGGCTTCAGCCACTGAGGGGCCAGAGCAGGGTGATGTCAGGCCGTCCTCAGGAGCCGCCCACCATCTGCCCCACACCTTGGGTGAGAAGCACTCAGAGATTGGAAGGGGTGGGCTCGTCCACAGGCACACAAGCACGACCCTACCGGGCCCTTCCAGACATGTCTTTCCTCTTTGCCCCTCCAAATCCCACGTATCTACTCTCTCCTCAAAAACAGTAACAGTAATACCCTTAGCCCTTTTGCAAGGCCCTGATCAGTCGCCACCTCCTTGGGAGCTTCCACAAGGCCCCAGGAAGAAGGAGAAGTTCCCGGTCCTGCGGGGAGAGGGTGGGAGCAGTCTCTCCTGCAGGCTGAGGGCTCAGGAGCCCCTCAAAATCTAGGTGCAGACCCACCCCTGCTACTCACTACCTGTGCAGCTGCCCCATGCCTCAGTTTCCCTGCAAATCAATCTATAATGATTAGAACGGTAGCTGTCAGCTTTCTCAGGAACTGGCACCTCCCTGCCCCCTGCACTTTCTCCAGAGCTTGACCTGGGCGACTATGATGTATGCTGGAGCCACAGATATCAAGGACCCGTTCCCAGCCTAGGTCACCGCTCCCCATACTCTTTCTTCAGCCAGAACAGGTACCTACTGGGAGCCCATAAGGCTGAGTGTCTAGGGAGCCGGCTGCTCAGCTTTTATCTCAGGCACCAGTCGAGAACTATATTGGCCCAAGACGCACATGAACGTGCCCTAGACTCCTGCAGAGGACAGCTTCTGAACTCCATTGGCAGCCAGCAGGTTTCCTCGGCACCTAGCAAGTTCCAGGGTTTGACATCGCACTATGAAATGCTTCTTCCAAGTCCCTGAAGGATTGTTGTGGTTCAATCGCTCAGTCGTGTCCGACTCTTTGAGACCCCATGGACTACAGCACACCAGGCTACCCTGTCCTTCACTATCTCCTGGAGTTTGCTCAGATTCATGTGCATTGAGTTGATGAGGCCATCCAACTATTTCATCTTCTGCTCACCCTTTCTCTTTTTGCCTTCAATCTTTCCCAGCATCAGAGTCTTTTCTAGAGAGTGTGTCCCCAGTGAAACATCCCTGTGACCCTTGCAACAACAAGAAGCCAGTGCTCTGCCATCTCCATTAAGATCTCTGAATCTCTGCCCTCATGATGGGATGGTTCTTCTTGGGTCTTCACCTCAGCATTAAGGGTACCGGTTTTCCCTTATATCTACTACTCTTGTGTTCTTTGTTCACTGACTCAAGGGACATGACTTTGAGCAAGCTCTGGAAGATGGCAAAGGACAGGGAAGTCTAGCATGTTGCAGTCCGTGGGGTTGCCAAGAGTCTGACACGACTAAGCGACTGAACAACAACTTGTGTTCTTTAGAATTCTTCGTAACTCTTACTAGCCAACTCCCTGTTACTCCAGTTCTCTCTCTCAATATAGATTAAACTTTTCTTGTTCAAATCATGCACTCAAAAAAAAAAAAAAAAAACGAAATAGTGTCCGTCACATGGGGTCCTTGGAAAGACCCACTCAGTTCACAATAAATATTCGCTCACGAGGCTATTTGTAATAATGGCTAGCACTCCTATCATGCTTCCTTTGTACCAGGTATTGTTCTGAGGGCTTTAGCGTTCCTCAAAATTCTATGATGTCAGTGCAATATTATACCCAGTTTACCAAGAGGTTGAGGACCTGGGCAAGAAGAAGTTGGATCTGGGCCAAGACACCCAGCCCTCGAGGCCCTGGACTTTCTCCCACACCTGGGCTGCTGGGCCGATGGAGGTGCTAATTAAACAATCAAACCTGAGTAGAATTAAAAGGAGAGGTTGGGGTGCAGGAAGGACACATCAGAGGAGGAGCCCAGTCTGAACTTCCCTCTAACTTGGCGGAAGACCTGGGGAGTCCCTGTGTCCCTCGAGGCCTCAGTATCCACAGACCCTGGAGCATAAAGGTGTGGTCTCCATGCTCCCGAGGCCCCTCTCCAGCCTGACTGTGGCTGAACTGGACTCACACCCGGGCTTCTGGACTCCTTCCACAGTGCTCCCCTGACATGGGCTTGAACCCTGGGGCCTGCAGGACTGGATAGAGAGGATGACGCAGTATTTAGGAAAAGCCTCCAGCCTGGCCATGGAGGAGGTGTGTTGCAATGTGTTCTTGGCGGTTTGTTTCCACTGAGAAGAAACAGGCAGGTGAGCTGGGAGGGCTGCCTGGGGACAAAGGAGACTCACACAGCATGGGGCGGGAGGGGGGCCGGGGGGAATGGGCCTGCAGTTATCCTTGTGCCACTCCGATACGGATCACTGACCACTTTCACTGTCTGCCCATCTGTCCGGATACAATGTTCCGGAAAGCTTCGTGCGCCCCAGGGGGGACCCTGCTGCTTCCCTGAGCCACCTGCCTCCAAAACCATTTGTGTTCCGGAACCCTTGAAAGTCCCCTCCACTGTCTGACCTGAGTTCCTCATGTTGCTATCTGAGTGTGGTCTGGCCTTGGGGTAAAGAGCTTCTGATCTCTCACTTCTGACCTCTCACCAACCTTGGTGAGATCCCAAAATCCTCCCCAGGGGCAGTTGCAGGGCAGTGTTTGTCTCACCCTGGCCTGGATGTCCTCATTTTGCCCCCTGCTCCGGGATTAGACGGGACTTGGAAGGAGGGAACAGAGACATGGGATAGACGCCTTGCAAAGAAGGGCCCAGAGAGAGGCTGGTTCTTCTCCCTGGGAGCCCAGCAGGGAGGGACCAGCTCCTGGACGTTCCCAAGTGCAGTGCTAGATGTGTCCCTCCCCAGCACGTGTGTGCACACAGCCACCCCCCCCACACACATCCCAGGGTGCAGAACCATAGCGCTACACAACCCGAGGTATGCACCATGGCCTTGCACACGTGCCAGTGGTTAGGCACCCTCCCAACCCTCAAGTACGCAAGTGGGCACATCATATCTCCATGGATTTTCAAACTCATACCAGACACACATAAGCAAAAGGAGCCCCTCAAACCGACCCATCCTCACGTCACTTGGGCATGGAAACCATGTGCACACTGGACAAGGCATCTACCTCCACTCATGCATTCATTGAATAAACATTTGTTGAGCAGCACTTTCTGGGGCCTAGGGACACAATTTGACAGAAGAGAAATCCAGGTCCCCATGGGGTTTGAGTTCATAGATACACGTGTACATTTAGGATTGTACACACACCTACAGGCATGGACTCCCAAGCTCACCCTCTCACACACACACACGGCCGACAGCCTGACAGCACATCTCTTACCGTAGCTCAACACTTCCTTGTTGAGTCTGAACACAGTGCCCGGCCTGGAGGCGCTGACCATGGGCAGCAACAGCAGTGTCAGCAGCAGGCCCAGCCCACACGCCCCAGGCATGGTGGCCCTGGCCCCTTCCCCCCAGGATCTGTGGGCTGGAGTGGGGACAAGCATCAGGGAACTGGTCCAGAATGGCCCCACCCGGGGTGGCTTAAACCCCATCCCAACCTGGAGGTCGCAAACCATGAGCCCTGCCCATGACCCGCCCCCCCTGCACATCAGTTTTCGCATCTCTGCTCTGAGAAGAATCCCCATCCCAGCCTGCTTCTTCAGCAACCACAGTGGCATCTGGTCTGGACATGGTCCCAAGGCCCAGAGAAGACATGGCCTTGCCTAGGACCACGCAGCAAATTAGGAGCAGGTGCAGGACCCAAGTCATGCCAGAGGAGGATGGGGGGACTCCCAGATGGGGAGACTGAGGGCAGCATCCCATCACCAGGAGGGAGCCTAGGCCCAGTGCCCCAAGGCCAGCACTGTGTCGCCTGATGCCAGGAATTCAGCCTGGCCTTGTGCCCAGCTGTCCAAACCCTCCAGGGAAGGATCCAGGGTGCTTCCCATCCTCATCTTATCCTGTGCCAGGCGAGGAAATGTCCTAAGTGTAGGCCTCTCCCATGGCCCCCAGCCCCTCCCCACCTAGCCCAGCTCAGTGGTTTTAGGGAGGAGTCAGGGGGGACCAGGGTGGGCGGCAGGGGGCTGCTGCTCATATAGATAACTAAGGCCCAATGATGCAGCACTTGCCCAGGGTCCCACAGCAAGATAAATGATGGACCCTTCTGCAGAAGGCTTTTGGAAGTAGCATCCCCATTGAACAGATGGAGAAATTGAGGCTCCTCCCTGGAGGAGCTCCAGCCCCATCTCTATTCCTACCTCAGGCGGTTCCCAGGACAGGTAGACTCTCAGCCCCAGCCAAGTCCTCTGCAGCCCCAGGCAGGTGTGGAAACTGTTTTATGAGGCTCCCCAGTGCACAGGGTCCACCAGGGAGGACCCAGGGAGGGGCAGGTTTGCTTGTGGTTGCAAGTGTTTTCCCTGCAAACATGACCTTTGCCAAAGTATCTCACCCCACGTGTGCAGTGGGGTTGCCACGTAGCAAGCTTACTGCAAGCTTACCCTCTGTAAGATCTTGGGGCTGGGCAGCTCTGGAACCTCAAAGACCAGCAGACTTGTAGAAGGATGGCTGCCCCAGGAGTCAGACCCAGGAGGAAGAAGGTGTCCAGAATCAAGGAAATAATCATTTATAGGTGGAATTTAAAATAAATAAACTTATCAATGAAACAGAGGAGAAGGCAATGGCACCCCACTCCAGTACTCTTGCCTGGAAAATCCCATGGACAGAGGAGCCTGGTAGGCTGCGGTCCATGGGGTCGCTAAGAGTTGGACACAACTGAGCGACTTCACTTTCACTTTTCACTTTCATGCATTGGAGAAGGAAATGGCAACCCACTCCAGTGTTCTTGCCTGGAGACTCCCAGGGATGGGGGAGCCTGGTGGGCTGCCGTCTATAGGGTCGCACAGAGGACACGACTGAAGCGACTTAGCACCAGCAGCAGCATGAAACAGAAACAGACTCACAGAGGGAACAGAGGTTGCCAAGGCAGTGGGGAGGGAGGGATGGACTGGGAGTGTGGGGTTGGTAGATGCAAGCTATTCCATTTGGAGTGGATAAACAACAGGGTTCTAATGTATCAGTCGGACACAACTGAGCAACTACCACACACACATATATGTATAACTGAGTCACTTTGCTGTGCGGCAGAAATTGTCACAGCATTGTAAACCAACTACATTTCCATAGAAAGATGCAAACGAAAGCGAAGACATAGGGCAGAAGGATGGCTGACCTCCCCTCCTGTACCTCCACGTGGAAACATGGCTCTTCTAGTAGGAGCAGGAGGCGATCTGAGTCCCATCACCATCATCCACTGAGCCCCGTTCCTGGTCACACACTTCCCCCTCATCATACCTGGAGCCAAAACTCAAAGGGCAACAGAGAGGGTGTGGAGGACCCAGTCCTGCTACTTAACACTCAGCTTCTCTCCAAAGGCGCATCTCACTCATGGAGGACTGAGCCCGTCAGCAGGGTCCACATTACAAACTGCAGCCTCCACCTTGGCCATACGGGGCCCGAAGAACTGAATGCTCCTGAAGGGGTTTGTCTATACGTGCGTGCCTCAGGGGTATGTGTGTGCTTATAAGTGTGTGTGTTTATGTGTGTAGTCATGCATACACACTGCACTAGGTCATAATTACTGATGTCAGAGGAAAGTGTGTGTTTGTGTGTGGGTGTGCACATGAAGCGAGGGTGTTGCCATCTTGGTTTGTGGTGTCACTTGCCTGTTTATATGAACCTCTATGAGTGCAGGTGTGGGGAGTTCTGTGTCCAATATGTTTAAGTGGACTCAGTATACTGAGTGTGTCTGTGAGGTTGAACATGTATGTGCAGGTGGATCTAGTGGTCTGTTTCCTGATATTAGGGGTGTACATATATGTTTGTGTGTGTCCATACATGTGTGCACAGGAGGTGATGGCCTAACTACAGGGAAGTCCCCTCCGTTCCTCTGCATGGCTCTGCTGGGATATAGGCACAAGGAGCCCAGGGCCTTCCCCAACTCCAGAGTCCTCCATGGCACCCACTGGCTCCACATCAGCCCATATTTCAGGCCCAGAGGCCAGGCCTACCTGTGCTGGGTCCTCCCCTAGGGCTTACAGAGCA
Organism: Muntiacus reevesi; assembly: GCF_963930625.1. Classification (NCBI taxonomy): domain Eukaryota; kingdom Metazoa; phylum Chordata; class Mammalia; order Artiodactyla; family Cervidae; genus Muntiacus; species Muntiacus reevesi. The sequence continues at coordinate 60,600,580 of NC_089250.1, read as the reverse complement.
GACAGGAAGTGTAGAAACCATCAGGCCCTTCCCTGAGAAGCCAGAGATCCCCTGGATCGGTCCTGCCTTTGAGCCCGTGCTCCCCCGCCTCATTCTTGAGGTACAAAGGAATGACAGGAGCTGGCTGCATGCTCCCTAACATCCTTCTCCTGGCCCCCACTTACCCACTAATGCATAAGACCAGCCCTCCTGGTCCTCACAGAAGCTGAGGCAAAGATCAGATTCAGCGGACAGTGGCACAAATATTGACCAAAGCCACTCTCGGTGTTTGCTCTCCGCATGAACACTTCCTTTTCCTCCACATTTCAAGCACCAGGGGGCATTGGGTGACGGCCAGTAGACACAAAGGAGGGGGCTTCTCACCGGCCCCTCCTCCCTGCAGCACCATCCTGTGAGCATCCGCCACATGGAGGCTAGACTGCAGCCACATCACCCTCCACCCCAGGGATAAAAGTTGGCTCTGCTCACACCTGTGCTTAATAAATAACAGGTGTTTCAAAAAAAAAAAATACTGGGTGTTTCACAAAAACTTGTTCAATGAGTAAAGAATGTACTGTTGAATGGCCCCTGTAATAATGACTGTGGCAGCATTTCAGAGCTCCTCCTTCACTGAATATTCTTCTGGGCACTGTCTTAGCTTCCTGTCACTGCTGTAACAAATTACCACCAACTTAGTGACTGACAACACAAATTTATTATCTTAACCATTTTGGATGTCAGAAGTCCACAATAGGTCCCCCTGGGCTAAAATCAAGGTATTGGCAGGGCTTTGTTCCCTTCTAGAAACTATAGAAGAGAATTCACTTCCTGGCCTTCATTCCTTGACTCATGGTCCCTTCTTCCATCTTCAGAACCAGCAAGTTAGGATCATTATGCTGCCATTTCTCTCCCCGTCTGCCTCCTTCATACACTTTTAAGGACCTCTATCATTAGAGGCCCACCTGGGCCCACCTGGATAATCTAGCATATTCTCTGATTTCAAGGTTAGCTGATTAGCAACCTCAATCTCATTTGAGATTAGTTAGTTCCCCTTTGTTACATTATCTGACGTGAAGAACTGACTCATTGGAAAACAGCCTGATGCTGGGAAAGATTGAAGGCAGGAGGAGAAAGGGATGACAGAGGACGAGATGGTTGGATGGCATCACCAACTCGATGGATATGAGTTTGAGCAAGCTCCGGGAGTTGGTGATGGACAGGGAAGCCTGGCGTGCTGCAGTCCATAGGGATCACAAAGAGTCGGACACAACTGAGTGACAGAACTGAACTCTTACATTACCTAACAAATTTTTATGTTCAGGTTTTAGCACATGAGCCTCTTTAGAGGACAGTTACTCTGTTTACCACAGGTACTGAGCCTGCAGTTTGAGCAACTGCCATGTCCATGTGAAGTCGCTCAATTGTGTCCAACTCTTTGCAACCCCATAGACTATAACCTACCAGGCTCCTCTGTCCATGGGATTTTACAGGCAAGAGTCCTGGAGTGGGTTGCCATTCCCTTCTCCAGGGGATCTTCCCGACCCAGGGCTCGAACCCAGGTCTCCCGCCTGGCAGCCAGGGGGCAAAAGTAAATTCATTTTAGTTTCACAATCCAAGTAGAAAAACTGTACCCAGACCCATACTGCATGCTTTTACTTTTCACCAGTAAAATGTAGAACTTTAATTTACTAAGACAACAACACACAAACATTGTTTTGTATTATGTCAAATGCCCACCAGTGAGAAGCTTGGCATTACAGAATAAATCTGTGTATAGCCTAAGAAGGTAAGGAAGCCTGGGGCAGAAAGGGTCTGAGAGCAAGAAAAAGCATGACCTGGATTTTGGAGCCCCAAGTCTTGCCCCTGTCCAGCCCCTGAGTGCCTGGCATGGCCCTTCAAGGCCATCTGCAAAGTAGAAAGTTGGACAGAATGGGTTCCTCTGAGGGGGAAGTTCCAGAGCCAAACTGGAGACTGGGAAGGCCACCCACACCTGCTCTGTGAGGTCATAGAGCCAACAGTTCCGCTTGACCCGGGGAGGGTTCCACACAGGACCTTTCAGGCAACGCTAGGTGGGAGCAGCAGCAGCAGCCACTTCCTCCTCACCGACTCCCAGAGATCCCCACCGCCAATTCCCCGTCCTAGAGAAGGACATCGATGCCCCGGTCCTCCAGGCACCCTGGGGACTCGTGTGACCAACCCGAAAATGTGGCCCACGGCCCCAGGGAGGTCAGGCCCAGGAGGTGAGAACAGCAGCCCCTCCCTCTGCGCAGCCCTGACAAAACACCACCCCTCAGCCCTCTCTTGGAAGCCAGCCGGCGTTAGCAGCTGCGCCACAGACGCAGCACCTGAGGTCAGAGAGATTGGACAGTGGCTTTCAGCCAGGGAGTGGAGGAGCGGTCGTCCGTTCAGCACGTGTTTCTTGAGCACCTGCTGTGTGCCAGGCCCTGGGCAGAGCGCTGGGACGATGGCGTTGCATCGGATGGCCGTGCTCCCTGCCCCCGTGGAGCTCACGTGAGGGAGACAGATAGTAAACGAGCAAGCACGCCTCTCTGCCGTCTGTATCCGTAGGAGGCCTCTGCTTGCAGGTGGTAGAAGTTCCCACTCAAAACAGTGCCTACCTCTGGGCCCCAGAACAGGTGTCTATCCCTAAAGGAGGGTACACAGAACAACCATACTGGGGTAAGGAGAATGCTATTAGAACTTCAGTATGTGTTTTCTTTAGCTCATCCTCTTTTAATTTATATTCCTCAGGAAGGTGTAAATAAAGCCTATACATTTGAAAGGGTAAATAATATATTAGTCCATTTGGATATATATATATACTTATACATATATGTATATACATATATATAAAACATTGGGAGTATAAAAGTTTAGAGACCATTGACATGGACATGAGTTCAAAGTCATTCAGTCGTGTCTGACTCTTTGCGACCCCATGGACTAGTCCATGGAATTCTCCAGGCCAGAATACTGGAGTGGGTAGCCTTTCCCTTCTCCAGAGGATCTTCCCAACCCAGGGATTGAACCCAGGTCTCCCACATTGCAGGCAGATTCTTTACCAGCTGAGCCACAAGGGAAACCCAAGAATACTGGCGTTGGTAGCCTATCCCTTCTCCAGCGGATCTTTCTGACCCAGGAATCAAACCAGGGTCTCCTGCATTGCAGGCAGATTCTTTACCAACTAAGCTATTAGAGGCTGTTACCTTAGAAATAAAGAAAAATGTACAAGGCAGGGAATATAGCTAATATTTTATAATAACTATAAATGGAATATAACATTTAAAGTTGTGAGTCACTATATCATATACCTGTAACTTAAAATATTGTACAACTATACTTCAATTTTTAAAAATTTTTAATTAAAGAAAATTTATCTCACGTTCCGAAAGATCCCAAGATATGGATGGCTCCAGAGAATGTTAACTCTGAGGTTCTGCAGTGCCAGCCACGCCCCAGGTTCCTGCCATCTTTTTTGCTCTCCCTTTTGGCTTCCTCTCATGGTTACAAGATGGATACCACCATCACAGGGGTCTCACAGAAGCATGGCCATATGTGGACAGAGAGGAGGATGTTGCCTCTTGTGGGTCTCAGTTTAGCAATGAGAAAACCTTCTCCCCAAGTCCCAGACCCCTTTATCTACCCTACACCTCACCCCTGCAGACTTTCCCATCCTCCAACAGACTGAGACAGAAACAATCAGAAATCAATCAGATCCACCCTAATCACTCGGGGAGAAGGGGACAAGGGACCAAAATCAGTCTTCTGCCAGTAAGAGGAAGGAGTGGCTTTTGAATGCCAACCACCCGTGACTGCCACAGCAAACTGAGTCCTTTCCTCTGAAGAGGCCTGCACTCTGAGGGTCAGCCACACCTCGGTCTGTCCCTGATTCTCAGCCTTGTGGTCTTGCGCAAACTTTTCTGCAATTCAGTTTCTCCATCTGGAGCACGGGGACGCCACGCTCCTTGTGAGATGTAAAATACAATTGTGAATCCTGTCGTTGTCAGGATCGTCCAACGAGGCCGGAACATCTGCAGGATGACAGAGGCGCCTTCGTCAAACGCAAGTGAGAAGGGAAGGCAGGGGGGCGCCCTGGGTGTCTTTGTGGGCAGTGAGGGGCTGAAGCTCAGAGATGTCAAGTGGGCACCCCAGGGTGCCCCATCAAGGGGCAGGGCCGGGGGTAGGGATGCTCCTGCGGTGTCTGCAGGCGCCTTGTCCCAGAGGCTGGCGGTGACATGACGGCCCTGTGCTCCCTGCAGGTGACGCCTTCCTGCTGCCTGTCCGCGCCAATGCCCCGGGCCTGACCCAGTGTGTGCTGGGATGTATGTGTACGTATGCACAGAAGAGCTGCCTTGGCCGTCAGCCTGGGCCTGGGAAGAGGGCCCAGCCTCAAGCTGGGCTGCAGGTGGAGCTCTGGAGGTCTTCCCTTCAGAGGCATCAGGGGTGTCATTCCAGCGAGGAATGAGGGTTGGAAAGAGGGACTGGGAGGGAGATCTGCTGTTTGGAGAAGCAGCTAACTGCCAGCCCTCCCCCACTCTGCCACTAGCCTGGCCCCTGAACTCATTCGAATGGTTCCATGCAACTCACCCTCACTTTGATGACATGGTTCTCACCACACCCTAAAGATCAGCACAGTCTTCTGTATTCCTCCAGCCATACCTTCGCTATTCATCCACTCAGTCATTTATCCAACCATCTGTCTGTTATCCATCTGTTGGAGTATCCATACACCGTATTAGTTCATCCATCCATCCAAGCCCTTCACTGGGTCATCCATCAATACACCCATGCTTTTGTTAACATTCACATCCATTCAGTCATCAACTCATCCACCCCTCTATCCCCCTTCTCATTCTCCCATCCTCTCACCCATCTTCCTAATCATCTCTTTTCCAAGTCATTCTCTTAACCATTCGTCCATGTATCCATGCCTCCTCCCACCTACACACCCATTCTGAACCCATACTTTTTGCCTAGCTTCATGCACCACAATAGTAATGAACCAGACAAGCCCTCTTCTACTGAGAAGCTTTCAGTGTCTGGGAATAGACATGGCAGGGACATCTCAAACTTTTCTTGCTCTTGAGTCACTTTTAAGTATTTAGTACCTGCCAGTCACTAGTGGGTTTACAGTTCTAGTACTCAGCCCAAGCTGATGCTTACCTATAAGTAGCTCAAAGAACTGTCCTGGCCTCAACGAGCAAATTGAGAGGATCTCCCAGCAACAGGGTCTCACCCTGTGAGTTGTCATAGGATAACATAAGATAAGAAGGAGGATGCAGCTGCTACTGCTCTCCTGTCTCCTCCACAGCCTGGATCACCTGCCTGGCCTGCTTCCTGAGGACTCGGGCTCACCGGGTTCTGTTCAACACTTGCAGGTGAGCGGGGGCAGGAAGCGGGAGGGTTATGGGGACTGGAACTGTGTACTGGTGACCATGGCAACTCCATCACTGGCTTAGACCTCTCCTCAGATAAGCTATATCAAATCTGGTTTATATCAGACCCCTCACCCCAGAATCCAATGTGGCTCCCCATCACTCCAGCACCTCAGGCTATAGCCCTCTGAAATCTTGCCTCACCCTTCCTTTCCCAGCTCCCCTTTTTCTGCTTTCTGCAATAGATCCATTGGGCCAGCATGGCTAGGATTCTCACTCCCTGGACCCACCATACCTCTTCCCACCTGCATAGGGTTGCAGAGACTGTTCTTCCTGCCTGGAATGTCTGCTCCATTCTTTCCCTTTTCATTTCCTGCCCATGCAAATGCCTCTGAATTCCTGCCGAGTTTTGACCTCATTCATGCATTTAAAGTTTACATTCTAAGCATTTCTTATTTATTTCTGGTCGTGCTATGTCTTTGCTCTGTGTGCGGGCTGTCTCTAATTGTGGCGAGGGTGGGCTACTCTCTAGTTGGGGATCATGAGCTTCTCATTGCACTGGCTTCTCTTGTTTGCAGAGCTTGGGTTTTAGGGCTCCCAGGTTTCAGTAGTTGTGGTGCAAGGGCTTAGTTGCCCCGCGGCATGTGGAATCTTCCTGGACCAGGGATCAAACCTGTGTCCCTCACATTGAGAGGTGGATTCTTAGCCACTGAACCACCAGGAAAGTCTGAAACATTTCTATAATGCCTTCTCAGGGCCCAGTCTTGGCTCCTCCACACATGAGCTCCCATGTGTGGAGAAGGCAGACACCAAACTGTGGAATATTCTTAATGGGATGGGAATACCAGACCACTTTACCTGCCTCCTGAGAAACCTGTATGCAGGACAAAATCAACAGTTGGAACTGGACATGGAACAACAGACAGGTTCCAAATTGGGAAAGGAGAACATCAAGGCTGTATATTGTCACCCTGCTTATTTAACTTCTATGCTGAGTACATCACGCGAAATGCTGGGCTGGATGAAACACAAGCTGAAATCAAGAGTGGCGGGAGAAATATCAACAATCTCAGATGTGCAGATGATACCACTTTAATGGCAGAAAGGGAAGAGGAACTAAAGAGCCTCTTAATGAAGGTGAAAGAGGGAAATGAAAAAGCTTTCTTTCAAACTCAAACATTCAAAAAACGAAGATCATGGCATCTGGTCCTATCACTTCATGGCAAATAGATGGGGAAACAGTGGAAACCATGAGAATTCATTTTCTTGGTCTCCAAATTCAGTGCCGACGGTGACTGCAGCCATGAAATTAAAAGACCCTTGCTCCTTGGAAGAATAGCTATGGCAAACCCAGACAGTATATTAAAAAGCAGAGATGTCACTTTGCCAACAAAGGTTCATCTAATCAAAGTTATGTATGGATGTGAGAGTTGGACCATGAAAAGTTTACACATCAAAGAATTGATGCTTTCAGACTGTGGTGCTAGAAAAGACTCTTGAGAGTTCCTTGGACAGCAAGGAAATCATCCTTGAATATTCATTAGAAGGACTGATGTTGAAGCTGAAACTCCGATACTTTGGCTACCTGATGCGAAATACTGACTCATTGGAAAAGACTCTGATGCTGGGAAAGATTGAAGGCAAAAGGAGAAGGGGGTGACAGAGGATGAGATGTTTGGATGGTATCACTGACTCAATGGACATGAGTTGAGCAAACTCAGGGAGGTAGTGAAGGACAGAGAAGCCTGGTATGCTGCAGTTCATGGGGTCGCAAAGAGTTAGACACAACTTAGCAACTGTAACAACAGCAACAAAGCTGGGGGTGTGGAGTCTGGAGGTTGTAGGCAGAGGGCACATTTAAACTAAGCCCTGAAGGATGCACTTACTGGGGGAGAAGCTGGAAAGGGGCAAACAGTATGTACATGGAGGGAGAGAGTGAGGAGGATGTGGGTGAACACTAAGAGTTGATATCTGATGGCCAGAGATACTGGACTAAGGGCTTTCTTTCCTCGGAGATGCTGTGGAGACACAGGGCATGGCCAGCATCTTGGAGAAAGTGTCATGGCCCAGATAGGAATGTGCTTCTCGGGCTGTGTTCAGGGCAAGGGCCAGGCTGAGACTGTCCAGCCTGTGCAAAGCCCTGCTTCACTTTGACCATCACTTCTCTCTCTTCCAGATACAAGCTGTTCATCCACAAGCTGATAGAAAAAGCAGGCGTTCTGATCCTCTGTGCTTTCGGTACGTGTCCAGGACCCTGTCCCATTCCAGGTGGAGGTCCCTAACCCTGGGCTCGTGCCCATCCTGGGGAGGGAAAGAGCTGTGGCACCAACTATGTGGCACTGTGTCCGACACTGTCCCTCTAGGAACCCCAGTATCCTCATCTGTCTAATGAGTGTTGCTGTGAGGATAAAATGATGTTCAAGGAAAATGTTTGAAAGCTTTGAAAACTGTAAGGTTCTCCCCAAACCGTATTATATAACATTCTTATTCTTCCTCTTCTTCTTTTCCCTCTCCCTCCCTCCCTCTTTCTCCCTCTCTCTTTCTTTCTCAGTTTCTGTGGCTTCCTTCCAGCCAACACCACCACCTCTCACATCACAGCTTTGCTTTCTCAAGCAAAGAAATCTCCTCCTTCTATTTAAATACACCACCAGGTGGGGGTTGAGGGAGAGGGAAAGCAGAGAATTTACTAGGAAGTTAGAAATTCCTGGACAATATAATCCAACAGATAAGACTTTTTAAAATAATAGCTTTATTGAGGTGTACTTCACACACCATAAATCACCCCATTTTAAGTGTATAATTCAGCAGTTTTTAATGTGTTCACAAAGTAGTACATCCATCACTACTATCAAATTCCAGTATTTTCACTGCCAGAGAAAGAAACTTCCCAGTCCCTGGAAGTCATTCTCCATATCCCCTTTCCTTACACCTAGGCAACAATTAATCTATTTTCTGACTTTAAGGGTTTGCCTGATCTGGACATTTCATATAAATAGAATCATGCAATATGTTGCCTTTCGTTTCCTTTCACTTACAGTGTTTTCAAAGTTCATCTGTATTGTAGTATACACAAGACTTTCATTACTTTTTGTGGCTGAAAAGCCATTGTGTAGATAAACCACATTTTGCTTATCCTCCATCAGTGATGAATATTGGGGTTATTTCTACTTTTTGGCTCTTATTGATAATGCTGCTGTTAGCATTCCTGTAGTATTTTTGTGTGGACACGTGTTTTCAATTTTATTGGGTATATATTGTACCTAGGCATAGAATTGATGGGTCATTTGATTACTCTATGAATAACTATCTGAGGAATTGACAAATTTCTCTTCCAAATGGCTGCACCATTTTACATTCCCACTGGCAATGCATGGGGATTCCAATCATTGCTGTCCGTCTTTTATATTAGACATCCTAGGGCATGCAAAGTAACATCTCATGGCAATTTTTATTTCATTTCCCTAATGATTAATGACGTTAGGTATCTTTTTTTGTGCTTATTGGCCGTTTGGATATCATCTTTGGAGAAAGGTCTAATCAGATTTTTGCCCATTTTTAAATTGGATTTTTTTACTTTTTATTACTGAGTTCTAAAAATCCCTTGTATAGTTAAGATACAAAAGTCCCTTATTAGATATATGATTTGCAAATGTTTTCTCTTATTCTGTGGGTTATCCTTCTTGATGGGGTTTTTGATTAAGGCCAATTGTATGTTTTGATTACATCTGATTTGTCTCACTTCTTTTTTTTTTTTTTAATTTTTTTTATTAGTTGGAGGCTAATTACTTCACAACATTTCAGTGGGTTTTGTCATACATTGACATGAATCAACCATAGAGTTACACGTATTCCCCATCCTGATCCCCCCTCCCACCTCCCTCTCCCCCTGACTCCTCTGGGTCCTCCCAGTGCACCAGGCCCGAGCACTTGTCTCATGCATCCCACCTGGGCTGGTGATCTGTTTCACCATAGATAATATACATGCTGTTCTTTCGAAACATCCCACCCTCACCTTCTCCCACAGAGTTCAAAAGTCTGTTCTGTACTTCTGTGTCTCTTCTTCTTTTTTGCATATAGGGTTATCATTACCATCTTTCTAAATTCTGTATATATGTGTTAGTATGCTGTAATGTTCTTTATCTTTCTGGCTTACTTCACTCTGTATAATGGGCTCCAGTTTCATCCATCTCATTAGAACTGATTCAAATGAATTCTTTTTAACGGCTGAGTAATATTCCATGGTGTATATGTACCACAGCTTCCTTATCCATTCATCTGCTGATGGGCATCTAGGTTGCTTCCATGTCCTGGCTATTATAAACAGTATCTCACTTCTTTTGTGGTATGTACTTTTGGTGTCATAGCTGAGAAACTATTGCCTCACCCAAATTGATAAGGATTTACTCCCATGTTTTATTCTAAAATTTTATAATATTAGCCCTTACATTTAAGTCTATGGTTCATTTTTTTAGTTAATTTTTGTATGTAGTGTGAGGTAAGGGACCAACTTTATTTTTTAATGTAGGTATACAGTTGTTCCAGTACCATTTACTGAAAAGACTATTCTTTCCTCCATTGCACTGCCTGGCACCTTTATTGAAAATCAACTGACTATAAATATGAGGATTTATTTCTGTACTTTCAGTTCTACTCCATTGACCTATATGTCTTTGTGTTTGCTAGTATCCCTGGATTGGTTGCTTTATAGTAAGTTTTCGAATCTAGAAGTGCAAGTCCTCCAACTTTGTTTTTTTTTTAAGATTGTTTTGGCTATTATGGATCCCTTACATTACAATATGAATTTTAAGATTGACTTTTTAATCTCTTCTGAAGAGAGCATTGGGATTTCGATATAGATTGCATTGATCCACATTTGAATCTGGGGAGTACTGTCACCTGAACAGTGTTAAGCCTTCCAGTCCATGAACTTTGGGCTGTCTTTCCATTACTGATGGATAACTCTATACCTCTTTAACAAAGTCGCTCAGTTGTGTCCAGCTCTTTGCGACCCTATGGACTGTATGTAACCTACCAGGCTTCTCTGTCCATGGGATTTTCCAGGCAAGAGTTGGGTTGCCAAGAAATAGGTTGCCATTTCCTTCTCCATGCCTCTTTATAGTTTGGCAATTCTTTTGTTAAACTTATTCCTAAGTATTTTATTCTTTGAGATTCTATTATAAATGGGATTTTCTTAATTTCATTTTCATATTATTCATTGCCAGTGTTTAGAAAGACCGTTTCCTCGAGGGACTGGCTCCAGGAGCCCCTATACATACCAAGGTCTGAAGATGTTCAAATCTTTATATAAAATCATGTAGTACAATGAATACAGTCAGTTCTCCTTACATGCAGGTTTTGCATCTGCAGATTTGACCAACTGAGGGTGGAAATTTCAATTAGCAGTTGGTTGCATCTGCGAATGTGAAACCCTCCAACATGGAGAGCCAACTGTTTATCTACTGAAAAAAAATCTGCATATAAGTGGACTCCACAGTTCAAGCACTTGCTGTCAAAGGTCAATTGTACAACTGATTTTTGTGTACTGATCTTGTATCCTGCAACCTTGCTGAACTCATATGTTACTGCTAACACTGGGCAAGACACCCAGTCTTGGATACTTTAAGATTTTTATATGCAACATCATGTCATCTGCTTTTTATTTCTTTTTCTTAACTAATGAACCTGGCTCAAATCCCCAGAATAATGTTAAATAGAAATAGCAAGAGCAGGGAATTCTTTGGTGGTCCAGTGGTTAGGACACGGTGCTTTTGCTGCCAGGGCCTGGGTTCAATCCCTGGTCAGGGAACTAAGATCCTGCAAGCTTCATAGGATCAAAAAAAAGAGAAAGGAAATTTTAAGAGCAGACCCCTTGTCTTACTCCTGATCTTAGGAAGAAAACCTCCAGTGTTTCACCATTAAGCATGATGTTAGCTGTGGGTCATAAACAACTTTTATCAGATTGAGGAAGTTCCATTCTTTTCTTTGGAGTTCCATTCTATTCTATTTAAAAACAAGAAATAGATTTTAAAGGTATTTAATAATGACTTGAATAATGAGATTTCAGATAGCACAGAAATCATAAAATGCAAGGGAGACCACCCCCTTTCCTTCTTTTTGCCAATTATCCCCAGTAGGATTAAGACTGGAGAGGAAGAAGAAACAGATTACTTGGTTTGTGTGAGCTGATATGCACATATGATATCATTGGATCACGAAGTGGATTTTACTGTTATTCCCATTTTACAAAGGAGTAAACTGATGTATAGAGGGATTAAGTAACTTCTCCCAAAACTGCACGGTGCTAGGAAGTGGCAAGGCTTGGATCTGAATCTAGAAGCCTTAACTCCAAAGCCTAACATATAAGCTCTTAAGTTTTCATCTTAAATGCTCATTCTCATTCCCCCACTCCCACAGGATTTTGGATGTTTTCTGTGCACTTACCATCCAAAATGGACATCTGGCAGGTGAGTGCGTACTCTCTTCAGGCCCCACCCCTGACTGACCTCACCCCAAGCAGTCAATATCACCTTCATAAGTTCCTTTCCCTCTTACCACTTTTGGACCCTATTCAGTTGCTGACTCATTCCAGATACAAACCTCTGCCTTTGTCTTGTACCCCACCTGGAACCATTTCTGCTGTCAAAATGTGACTTTCAAGGACCAGATGCATAGCTTCTCCTCCAGGATCCTCTCCTGTCACTGATTCCCAGAGGTGACCCATCTTTCCTTTATCAAGGCCCCCACCTAAAATGGGGTGGTGTGGCCAAAGAACACATTTCTCTCTCTACTCAAGGCAGTTTGTTCTTTTGCTCAAATGAGATGAGACCTTTACTTTGTGGTTCCTGGAGAAGAAGGAGGAGAAATCAGTGGCCAAAGTTCCCTGTCTGAGGACAGCAGAGTCTCAGAAAGTCTAGAGAGAAGGGATCTGATGAACCTGTCCTCCCCTCTCTTCTTCTCCCCTTATGAACTCCATCATATGCTTCCCTCTCCTCCAGAAATACCCAAGCAGAGGTGGTCACATTCCCCTATTCTTCTACAATTTTCTGTAATCATAACTGCTTCCCCAACTGTATTGAGAGTCATGAAGACAGAGTCATATCTGATTCACTCCAGCAATGTCCGCCTCAACGCCTGGTACAAGGCGAACATGATCAATTCTGGACATTTAGATGGCCAGATGGGGGTGTGATTGGAGGTGGGATGGAAGTGGTGGATGTAAGGATGCGGGAAATGGATAGTGGGATAGGAGGATGAATGAATGGAAGAAGGGACAGATGAGAGAGTGGATGGATGGGAGGGCAGATGGGATACGGATGAGTAAATGGTTGGATGGATAGATAGATGAATGGATGGTTGAGTGGGACAGTGGATAGATAGGAGGGTAGATGGATGCATGCATACATGGACTGATGAAAGGGTCGATGGATAAGGTAAGGTGGATGGATAAGAAAGACTGGATAAATGAAGGGGCAGATGGATGGGAAAGGGGGATGAATAGGATGGTAGATGGGTGGGAGGTTTGATGGAAGTGTATGCAGATGATGAACAAAAAGGAGGGTAAATTGGATTTTGAATGGATGGCAGGTGGAAAAAAATAAGAAAGTGGAAGGATGGATGGATTTATGATTGTGGGAGGATGGATTGATAAAATTCTGCTGGGCCCAGATTAGGCCATCTGAAGGAGATCCCTTGCTTTCCTCAATTTCCCACCAGGAAGACAGCATAGATAGTCCACTGCAAAGCTTCAGGTAAGAAGAATCTGCTTAATAGTCCTATTGTTACCTAAAAACCAGAGCTATAGCCAAGATCTACTGGCTAAGATTATGGGGTCTGCCAGAACAAATTGGGCTTAAATCTCAGCTCCCATACTTTCTAAATGGCTAAATTTATGCAAGTCCCTTCACTTCTCCTTTATGAAATAAACATAACACCCAACTTGCTCTTGGTAATTATGGATATTAAAGAAGATGTTGCGAATAGTTCCTGGCCCATAGTTTGTGTTCAGCAGATGGTTTTGGTTGTTATTGTTATTTAGTTATAAGTCCTGTCTGGCTCTTTGCAACCTCATAGACTATAACCTGCCAGGCTCCTCTGTCCATTGGATTTCCCAGGCAAGAACACTGGAGTGAGTTGCCATTTCCTTCTCCAGGGGATCTTCCCAATCTAGGCAAAGAACTTGTGTCTCCTTCTTGGCAGCTGGATTCTTTACCACTGAGCCACTTGGGAAAGCCCCAGCAAATGGTAGCTGAGAAGAAATTTTAACCAAGATACACCCATGGCAGCATCCTTAAATGAAAAAAAACTCTCAAATACTCAGAAGGAATGAGTTGGGTTTAAGGATAGTCAGATAGTCCAAGCAGAAGGAAGGGTTTGATTAATGTTCATTGCTCTAAATTCTTAGAGATAAGATTTTGGGGGGTAGGTCTAGGGATAGGCCCATGAGAGTGGGAAGATGTGAAGCTAGTTCTTTGTGCGCTGACTGGCAGAGGTAGAAGCTGAGGGTGATAGCAGCAGCATCACAAATCAGTCGCTCTTTGTTCTCATTCCTTCCTCATAAGGATGTACCAAGAGAAGGTGCGACATCATACTGGGGAAATCCAGGACCTCCGAGGTCACTTGAACCAGCTCATAGCCAAGCTCCAAGAGATGGAAGCCATGTCAGATGAGGTGAGTTGATAACCATTCTGCCCTGAAACACCTGATTTCTCTGTCTGATGTCCAGCTCCTCATATCCCAAGTTTTAGTGGAACATATGCCCGGATAACTTCCTGGGAAAGAGTAAAATAAGATGTATATATTAATTTTGTTTTTAGAACTTGCATGTTTGAAAGCATCTTTATTCTACCCTTGCACTTGTTGATAGTTTAGTTGGGTATAGAATTATAGATAGGAAAAATTTCCCCTGAGAATTTTGAAAGAATTCCATTATTGTGTTCTAGTTTATACTGTTGCTTTAGAGAAGTCTAATATCACTCTTACTATTTGTCCTTTGAGTGTGGTCTGTTTCCATGCCTAAGTTTGTAGGATATTCTTTTTATCTCCAGTGTTCTATGTTTAACCTGCTTGGGGATTCCTGAACTTACTGACTCTATGAGTTGATCTTTTTCAGTAGTTTTGGAAAATTATTAGCTACTATTCCTTAAAACATTGTTTTTAACCCATTATCTATCACCTCTCCTGAGACATCAATTATAACTATCCTAATCTCTGGAGTGTTTTACATATTATTCCTGTATTTTTTCCTTGTTTGCTTGTTTTTTCATTCTTTTTCTCTATATGCTTAAGTTTTGATGCTTTCTCTTCATATTTCTTCAGGTTCACTAATAATCCTATAGTCTGCTTTATCCAATCTACTGCTAAACATTTCTGTTAAGTTCTTAATTTCATATATTGCATTGTCTAGTTCTGGAATATACATTAGATTATTTTTCATAGATTTTAATTCTATGGTGGAATTCTCCAACATTTCATCTATATTGTCCATCTTTTCCTTTATTTTATTTAACATATTGGTCACAGTTATTTTTAAATCCTTGTCTGCTAAATCTAATACCTGGATCATCTATGATCTCCTATTGCCTGTTTTTTCTTTGGTGTATCAATCTTATGGTTTTGTCTTTTCATACCTGGTAATTTTTTAGTGTTTTCTGGACATTTTTTTACAAAAAAAACTAGATGTTCCAGATAATTATAATTTCAACTAGGTAGAGTTGCCCCTTTTCTTCGTAAGGAAGATGAAGAATACTGATCACTTCTATGCAAACTTGCATTGAACTGGTTCAGATCTAGATTGTAATTTTTATAGGATTTATTCAAAGGTTTTTGGCTTAGCCCTCTAGCCTCCTGCCCATGCAGTTTCAAAAATTGGTAAATGTCTTGATGGGAAAGACTGAACATATGTTTGAGGCCTCTTGAATTTTCAATTTTTGTATTGAAGTATAGTTGATGTACAATGTTGTGTTAATTTCTACTCTACAGGAAAGTGATTCAGTTACACATTTCAAACTTTCCCAATATGTTTGTCAGAAAATATTGAATATAGTTTCCTGTGCTAGATAGTAGGAACTTATTGTTTACCCATTTTCTATATAATGGTTTGCATCCACTAATCCCAAACTCCCTCCCCAATTCCCCCACCCTCTGAGCAACCACAAGTCTGCTCTTTATGTCTGTGAGTCTGCTTCCATTTTGTAGATAAGTTCATTTGTGTCATACTTTAGATTCAACATATAAATGATATCGTATGGTGTTTGTCTTTCTGACTTCACTTAGTATGATAATCTCTAGGTCCATCCATGTTGAGGCAAAAAGGATGGTTTCATCCTTTTTATGACTGAACATATACTTACCACATCTATTTACCCATTTAACTGCCAAAGGACATTTAGGTTGATTCCATGTCTTCGCGATTATAAATATAACAAATGTTGGAGTGCATGTTTCTTTTTGAATTATAGCTTTGTATGGATATATGCCCAGGATTGGGATTGTAGGATCCTGTGCTTGGATGCTTTTGAACTATGGTGTTGAAGAAGACTCTTGAGAGTCCCTTGGACTGCAAGGAGATCCAACCAGTCCATCCTAAAGGAGAGAAGTCCTGGGTGTTCATTGGAAGGACTGATGCTAAAGCTGAAACTCCAATACTTTGGCCACCTGATGCGAAGAGTTGACTCATTGGAAAAGACCCTGATGCTGGGAGGGATTGGGGGCAGGAGGAGAAGGGGATGACAGAGGATGAGATGGCTGGATGCCATCACCGACTCAATGGGCGTGAGTCTGAGTAAACTCCAGGAGTTTGTGATGGACAGGGAGGCCTGGCGTGCTGTGATTCATGGGGTCGCAAAGAGTCGGACACGACTGAGTGACGAACTGAACTGCAACTCTATTTTTAGTTTTTTGAGGAACTTTTTTTCCATAAAGGTTGCACCAGTTTACATTCCCAAGAATGTGTAAGAAGATTCCCTTTTCTTCACACCTTCTCCAGCATTTGTTATTTATAGACTTTTTAATGATGGCCATTCTGACTGGTGTGAGGTGGTACCTCATTGTACTTTTGGTTTGCATTTCTCTAATAATTAGTGATGCTGAGCATAATTTCATGTGTCTGTTGGTCATCTGTATGTCTTCTTTGAAGAAATGCCTCTTTAGGCCTTCTGCTCATTTTCCAATTGGGTTGTTTTTTGTTGTTGAATTGTATGTGCTGTTTGTATATTCTGGAAAGTAAGCCCTTGTTGGTCATGTTATTTACAAATATTTTCTCCCAACCTGTAAGTTGCTTTTTCACTTTGTATGTGGTTTCTTTTGATGTACAGAAACTCATAAATTTGATTAGGTTCTATTTGCTTTGAGGGGATTTTCTTTTGGGTTTTGTGGGGGGGGGGGGTTGCTTTTATTTCTATTGCCTTGGGAGACTGATTTAAGAAAATGATTGGTATGATTTATGTCAAAGAATGTTTTGCCTATGTTCTCTCCTAAGAGTTTTATGGTGTCATGTCTTACATTTAAGTCTAAACCATCTTGACTTTATTTTTGTGTGGTGTGAAAGTGTGTTCTAATTTCATCGATTTAATGAGGCTTCCAGCTTTTCACTCACTGAAGAGACCTCTTTTCTCTATTGTATATCCTCGCCTCCTTTGTCAAAGATTAATTGACTGTCGGCATATGGATTTATTTCTGGACTTGGAATTTCCAATTTTGGATACAAAATCTCTGACCCCACTGGCAGCCTTCTCTCCCTGGGGCAAGCTTGGATTCTCAGTCTCTCGTTGTAATTGTAATTGGTTTAGTGCCCTCAAGGGAAGAGCAGATGTAGCTACTCAGTATTGACTCAGCATTCCCTCTAGGACAGCAGTTCTCAAAGTGTGGCCTCCATTTCAGCAACAGCAGCATTACCTGGAAAAATGTTAGAAATTCAAATTAATGGGCCCCACCCAGACCGACTGAATCACATACTTTAAGGATGGGAACCAACTTTTCTGTGTTTCAACAAGTCCTTCGGTGATTCTGACATATAATGAGGAAAATCACTGTGCTAAGTCTTTAATCTCTTGCTTGTTTTGTTTTGGCATCTCCTTCCTCAGAGGGATTTTGTTTATTAAGCGCTGTGAGACTGGGAAATTTTATTCTGATTTTCAGAAGGTTTTAAAGCAGCCCTTTAGTTTCTTACATAGTCTTGGATTTCAGTTAACATCTAATGAGGGAAATAAGCCATGGTCAAGGTTCCTTAAGTGTCCAATTCTGTCCTACCTGCTCTGTGTAAATGCTAACAACTTTGCTGTTTTCTCTTTTGTTAGTAGCAGCCCCTGGCCTGACTTAAACCCAGATCCTCAACCCAAGCACAGAATCATCAAATGCCCCAGGGATTAAGAATGTCAGCATATTTCAAAGTGGTTGTTCCCTGTCTAGAATTTTAGTCCATCTGGTCCTGTTTCTTTCATAGTTCAATGATGGTATTAAAACATGATTTAGCAAACCATCTGGCTTTTTCTGGTAGTTTTTAGTGGGACCATTGGTTCTCTGTAACTTACTACATCTAACCTAGAAGCCCTACATCATCTTACCTCACATCTAAAATGTCATAATAATGTACCTATGAGCTAGCCACCTTTGGCTTTCAATGTGGAAACCTTTTCAATGTGGAAACATGTTCTTTAGTCCTAAGAAATGTTCTTTAAGAAAGACAGATATCATATGATATCACTTATATGTGGAATTTAAAATATGATACAAATGGACTTATCAATATTTGCAAAACAGAAACAGACTCACAGACATAGAGAATAAACTTACAGCTACCAAAGAAGAAAAGGAGAGAGGGAAAAATTAGGAGTTTGGGATTAACATTGCACAGTACTATATACAAATATGGGGCTTCCCAGGTAGCGCAGTGGTTGAGAATGTGACTGCCCATGCCGGAGACCCAAGGGATGTGGGTTCGACCCCTGGCTTGGGAAGATGCCCTGGAGGAGGAAATGGCAAGCCACTCCAGTGTTCTTGCTTGGGAAATCTCATAGACAGAGGAGCTTGGCGAGCTACAGTTCAGGGGTCGCAAAGAATCAGATGTGACTGAGCACATAGAAGACATTAAATATAAATAGATAAACAATAAGATCCTACTGTATAGCATAGGGAACTAAGTTCAATATCTTGTAATAACTTATAATGGAAAATAATTTGCAATGTATATTTGTTTGTATACCTGAGTCATTTTGCTGTATACCAGAAACTAACAATATAAATCAACTATACGTCACTTGTTAAAAAAAAAGAGAGAGAAAGTAATATTCTTTAATCGTGATTAAATTGATTACTTATCCCTGGCCCTGGTTGCTCTATTCTCTTTTTTGAAACTCCTCCTATGTGAATGTCAAACTCCTAAACTAATCACCTGCATTTTTCTTTTTTTTTCTTTTCTTCCCACTTTTTTCTCTTTATCTCTTTGTTCTACAATTGAGAAAACACCCTCAGCTTTATCTACCAAAACTTATACTGAATTTTTCATTGCTGCTAACACATTCTCAATTCCTAACAATTTTCTTTGTTCTCTAGGTACTCCTTTTCCTATAATTCTGTTCTTATTTTATGAATACACTATCTTTATCTTTTTATGAGCAATGTCTTTTCTTAGCTTTAGGAGCTCAGTTCTTACCTCTCTGAGTTTCAGTTTCCACACCAACAAATAGAGTATAAT
The DNA here is from genome assembly GCF_963930625.1 of Muntiacus reevesi. NCBI lineage: Eukaryota > Metazoa > Chordata > Mammalia > Artiodactyla > Cervidae > Muntiacus > Muntiacus reevesi. The sequence continues at coordinate 60,581,536 of NC_089250.1, read as the reverse complement.
TACTACACTATGCTAGTTACCCAGTTACCATCCTAAAACTTAGTAGTGCAGAACAACCATTTTATTATGTCCAGAGATTCTATGAATCAGGAATTCAGACAGGACGCAGTGGAGATGGTTTGTCACTGCTTCACGATATCAGGGGCCTCAGCTGGGAAGACATGAAGGCTGGAGGTGACTCAATATCTGGGTCTGGAATCATCTAGAGGAATCTTTATTCACTTGTGTGGAGGTTGATGCTGGCTGTCAGCTGGGAACTGAGGGCTGTTGACTAAAGTGCCCATAGGTGGTCCCTTTGTATGGCATGGCCTTCCTTACAACACGGCAACTGGCTTCAAACAGTGAACATCCCCCCAAAAGCAGATGGTTCACCTTTTAGGACTGAGCCCACAAGTCATGCAGCGTCACTCCTACCACAGTCACAGGCTCACCCAGATGGATAGGGAGGGAGCTGAAGTCCCATGTGTCCATGAGAAGGGTGTCAAAGTCACACTGAAGGAAGAGCAAGGAAGGGGAGAACTCTGTGCAGTCGTTTTAAGAAAATGCAATCTGCTACTCTGTGAAACTATTTTCTTGGGCTCCAAAATCACTGCAGATGGTGACTACAGCCATGAAATTAAAAGACATTTCTCCTTGGAAGAAAAGCTATGACCAACCTAGAAAGCATATTAAAAAGCAGAGACATTACTTTGCCAACAAAGGTCTGTCTAGTCGAAGCTATGGTTTTTCCAGTATTCATGTGTGGATGTGAGAGTTGGACTATAAAGAAGTCTGACTGCCAAAGAATCGATATTTTCAAATTGCAATGCTGGAGAAGACTCTTGAGAGTCCCCTGGACTACAAGGAAATCCAACCAGTCAATCCTAAAGGAAATCAGTCCTGAATATTCATTGGAAGGACTGATGCGGAAGCTGAAACTCCAATACTTTGGCCACCTGATGCAAAGAACTGACTCGTTGGAAAAGACCCTGATGCTGGGAAAGATTGAAGGCAGTAGGAGAAGGGGACGGCAGAGGATGAGATGGTTAGGTAGTATCATCGACTCAATGGACTTGAATTTGAGCAAACTCCAGGAGATAGTGAAGGACAGATAGTGAAGGATAGATAGCCTGGCATGCTGCAGTTCATGTGGTCACAGAGGCAGATACAACTTAGTGACTGAGCAACACTCTTGTGAAAAGTCTAATCAAATAATGGCCAGTGATTTATTGAGCACCAACTGTGCTCAATGCTTTACGATCTTTATCTAGCAATGTAGAGGTCAAGAACCTGAACTCCGGAACCAGAGTTTCCGGGTCTGCCTCTCACTAGCTGTGTTACCTTGGACAAGTGCCTCAAAATTCTCCTCTTTAAAATGGGGGCAATAATAGTACATACCTCCTAGGGTTGCTGAGAGGGGATAAGTATGAACATATATGAAGCTGAAGACAGTCCTGACATATAGTTGCAGCTTTATGAGTCTTAGCTCTAATCCTCACAAGAGTAGGAGGTGGATGTGATTATTGTTCCAGCTTCTCTGGTTGCTCACACAGTAAAGAATCTGCCTGCAACGCAAGAGACTGGGGTTCGATCGGGAAGATCCCCTGGAAGAGGGAATGGCAACTCACTCCAGTATTCTTGCCTGGGAAATCCCAAGGACAGAGGGGTCTCGCTGGGCTATATGGGGGCACAAAGAGTCAGACAGGACTCAGTGACTAACACGTTCACTTCATAGAGAAGAAAATCAAGACCTGGGGCGGAGCGGGGCGGGGGTGGGGGGCTCACGGGGGGCAGTAAGTAGCCTAGGGACCATTAGCAGGAAAGGTCTGTCTGACTCCAGGCCCCCTGCCCTGGCCTTAACTGAGACTCCTGGTCCTGTATGTATGACCATGCATCACAAAGGGTGTGAACTCACCGAGTAAACCCCATGGCTGGGCCGGGGGCGGCCCTGGACCTCCTCACAGCATAGCACGTGACAACCCTGTGTGTGGACCAGACAGGGGCCAGCAGGCAGGGACAAGAAGGTGTCCTGAGGCCACTCGTCACCTGGTGTGAACACAACTGTGGACCGTGATCTGTAAGAACACACCAGTGCACAGCTTGGGTTTTCTGCCTTCGCAGCAAAAAATGACCCAGAAAATAATAAAGATGATCCAAGGAGATTACATTGAGAAGCCGGACTTTGCGCTGAAGTCGATAGGTGAGTGACTCCCCACCACCCTGCCTCACCAACCAGCCCAGCCCAAGTTTCCTGAGAAACTCTTCAGAGGGTGGATTTCAGCTCTGGAAGGGGCATATCCTGCTAACCTCAGCTGCCAGGCTGCTGTTCTTGTTACAGTTTTCCATTTTCTCCCACAGAGGCTGAGGTGGGAAGGGGAGGCCATCAGCCACCCATCCCCCTCCAAATGTAGGGGTCCACAGAGTTGTCCCTGTCTGGGCAGGGGAGACTGGCCACAGGCCTAATTACAGTTAGGAATCACGCCTTTGAAAAATTAAGCAGTGGCTGCAATAGAGGGGTAGGGAGGAGCACTCTGGGTTGAGGTCTGGTAAGGAGGGTAAGGCAATGGCACCCCACTCCAGTACTCTTGCCTGGAAAATCCCATGGACGGAGGAGCCTGCTAGGCTGCAGTCCATGGGGTCGCAAAGAGTCAGACATGACTGAGCGACTTCACTTTCACTTTTCACTTTTATGCATTGGAGAAGGAAATGGCCACCCACTCCAGTGTTCCAGCCTGGAGAATCCCAGGGATGGGCTCGCACAGAGTCGGACACGACTGAAGTGACTTAGTTAGCAGTAGCAAGGAGGGTAAAGTGCTTTTCGTATCAAACCACAGGAACTGATATGAAAGGTGCCCCTGTGAGGGGCTGCGTGGGAGGCGGCGAGGTGGGCGGGCAGGACGGGCTGACTGGTGTAGACAGCACCAGTTCACCCCAGCACCCCTAGGCCCAAGGAGATGCAGGGTCAGAGGGCTTCGGTCTAAGCTCTCAGACCTGGAGTCTCTTCCTCTGAGAAACGGCTATAATAAGGGCCACAGTGATACTAACTGGGTTATAATAACTAGGCTGACATAAGTGAATGAGCGCCTGCATTGCACCAGGCACTGCTGGAAAAAGTTTATTGTATTAACTCCTTTCAACCTCACAACAACCCTATGAAATGGATGCTCTCATTACTATTGTTATTACTTTTGTTACTCCCCTATCCCAGAGGAGAACGCTGAGGTCCAGAGAGGACCAGTGACTCTTCTGAAGTGTTCCCCTGGCACCTAGTGAGACTCCCCTCCACCGGGCAGATGCCAGGGCCGCTCAGCTGAGACCCCTCCCCCCACCCCCCACCCCCCCGCTGCCATCACCTCCCACACAGGGGCCTCCATCGACTTTGAGCAGACGTCAGCCACATACAACCACGACAAGGCCTGCTCCTACTGGAACTGGATCCGGCTGTGGAACTACGCACAGCCCCCGGACGTGATCCTCGAGGCAGGAGGAAGGACAGGACAGGGGGAGAGTGGCCGGGGTGTGGCCAGGGGCCTGGGGGCAGGAGCTGAAGGCAGAGGTGGGGGTGAGAGTGCAGAGGGTGGGGGCCTGGGGCAGAGTAGGAGCAAGAGAGAGGGAGGAGCCGAGGGAGAAAAAAGGCACAATTGATGGGGTGGGGGTGGTAGTCTGGGGAGAAGTTGGGGTGCTGGGCAGGAGCAGGGGACAGGCCAGGGGCAGGGACAGCCTGCCTTCGCACCGGAAGAGGCCCCTCCCCCAACCCTCAAGTCTTGCAGGTCAGGGAACCCTCTTTGCGCTGGGCTGAGGGGAGGGGTCATCCTTGCTGCCTGCTGTCAGGGAGGCTTCCTGGAGTAGGTGGTACTCGACCGAGCTTTGTAGACAGGAAGGACTGGGCCTGTCCAGAAGGGCCGAGAAGGTCTAGGGAAGCCAGGCTGGGATAAGGAATCTGTTCTTTAACCACCCACCTTCACTGCATCTGCCGCTTCCAGCCCAACGTAACACCTGGCAACTGCTGGGCCTTCTCGGGTGACCGCGGCCAGGTGACCATCCGACTGGCCCAGAAGGTCTACCTGTCCAACCTGACCCTGCAGCACATCCCGAAGACCATCTCACTGTCGGGCAGCCTGGACACCGCCCCCAAGGACTTCGTCATCTACGTGAGCACGCCCCAGCTGGTAGCAATGCTTAGCTGAGGGGACAGCTCGTAATGGCAGCTTTCGCGGCACTGTGATAAACCATACAATCTACGAAGCCTAGAGGGACTGGATGTTAAGGCTGGGGATAGTCAGGGTCAGGGTCAGATCACAGCCTTCTGGGATAGGGGGTAAACAGTACTCTATTACAACCCAAGTTTTTCAGAGCCAATGGAGTCTTCAAAAATAATTGAGCCCCCGTTTTACTGAAAAGGAAACAGATTCAGAGAAAGGGCAGGGACGCATCAAACCCTAGAGTCAATGGCAGTGTTAGAAGTGGACCCTTAACCTTCTGGCTTCCAGTCCAATGCTCTTTCCTATCCTTTACCTGTGCTGCAATGGAACAGTGCCCAAAGAGGTAGAGAGCTCCCCATCCTGGGAGGTGTGCAAGTCTCAACTGGAGTAGGCAGCACCTTCTGGAGTTCCTGCCTGTACCTGATGCTTTATTCTTGGTTCTGATTCTCCAGGGCGTGGAAGGCTCCCCCAAGGAGGAGGTGTTCCTGGGGGCATTTCAGTTTCAGCCAGAAAATATCATTCAGACGTTCCAGCTCCAGGTACCTGAGAAACTCTGCCCATGTTGGGCACCTACTGAACACACGCTGTGTGCAGCGCTTTGCAGGGGACCCCACTTCATGCCCCCCAGCCCGAGGTGGTGCACAGTTGTCACTAACTGACTTGACAGATGAGGAAACTGAGGCCCAGAGTGATGGAGCCACTGCCTAGGGCCTAGAGTGGAACCCTGAGGAGACTCATCTACCTCCATTTCCCTGACCCACCGAGGACCCCGCCCGCTGTGGTTCCTCCCAGGGACAGCAGGTGTTGAGCTGGTAGGGCCCATCAGGCCAGGGTCACTGGCTTTGAACTTAATGTCTCCAGACTGGGAGACCACGTGATCAACACCTGGTTCAACTACAGATGGGGAGAGCTGAGGCCTGGAGGGGAGGGAGTTGGAGGCAGAAGCATGACCAGAGGGTGGCTGCTGGAATGGCCCTGAGACTCAGGAAAATGTCCAGGTTTGGAAATCAGGCTGACCCTGGCCCAAATCCTGACCCAACCCTAAGTTCTATGTGATCACAGACCATTCTCTTCCTCTCTGGGCCTCAGTTTCTGCTGGTGTAATTTCCTGGGAGGTTGAGACCATCCGTGAGATCTCACGGGCCACTGGGCTCCATCCCCTCTGGGTTATGGGGAAGAAAGGGAGGGGGCCACATTTACATAGCACCTACTGTATGCCCAGGGCTGGTAAGCCATCTGGCCCCAAGATCTCACTTCAGTGCTCACGGCAACGCTGGGAAGCACACATTACCCTTGCTCCTCTTACAGACCAGAAACTGAAGCCCAGAGAGGGTATGGTTTGCCCAGGGTGCCAGAGCACGAATGTGCCAGGCCCCCAAGGCTAGGATGCGTTCCCCATCACCGTCGATCTATCTTCCGGCCTCAACCCCTTGCATCCCAGCCCCTGAGTGACTTGCCATGTGGTTCTGGGACATTCCTCTCTCTGAGCTTCAGTTTCCCCACCTACAGAATTGGAGGGTTTCCTTCCACTCCCAAACATTCCTCTGGACAGGCCAGATCAGGGGCTATGAGTGAGATGGCCCCTGTCTGTGGCTCTCCTTCAGAACCAGCCTCCCAGGACGTTTGGGGCCGTCAAGGTGAAGATATCCAGCAACTGGGGGAACCCACGCTTCACCTGCCTGTATCGAGTACGTGTGCATGGCTCTGTGACTCTACCCAGAGAGCAGCCTAACTAAAGCCCCCACCCCAAGAGAGATTAAAGTTTATTCTTCACGTCCAATTCCAAGTGTCTTTTGGCCCCAAAAAGTGAGAGTGGCCTAGGACTTGATGTCTGAAACTCAGTGTGGCAATTATCAATCCCGTCCTGGGTACCCGGGCACCTTCACAACAGCCCCATGAGGCCCCATTTCACAGATGGGGACAATGAAGTCTCCAGGCAAAAAAAACTGACTTGCCAAAAGTCACAGCAAATGGCAGCACCAGGATTCAACTCCAAGCCGTCTGACACCCACATGTGACTCATCTTCTGGTTTCAAGTCAAGTTCTGCCACTGACCCTAGTGTGACCCTGGGCAAGACCCAGTCTTTTCAGTTCCCCCATCTGTACAATAGAGACAGGATCATGGCTGTTGTATCAGATGAGGTGGGAGATGAGAAATCCTTTCTGTGACCATCACAGAGTGTGTCAACATCACACAGATGATTCAGTGTGACATTAGAGAAAACACACATCCTCTCTGGACCTCTGTTTTTCCAGGTGTAAACATTTCTAGTCCATTGTGTGCATTGAAAGACAATATCAACAAAGTAAAAAAGGCAACCCACAGGATGGGAGAAGGTATTTGCAAATCATATATCTGATAAGAGATTAATATTCAGAATATATGGAGAACTCCTAAAATTCAACCACATACACACAAAAAAACTCAATTCAAAAATGGGCAAAGCGTTTGAACAGACATTTCCCTGAAAAAGATACATGAATGGTCAATAAGTACAGACAACTTGTTCAACATCACTCATCATTAGGGAAATGCAAATCAAAACTACAATGAGGGATTTCCTCCGTGGTCCGGTGGTTACAGATCCACCTGCCAATGCAGGGGACATGGGTTCAATCCCTGGTCAGGGAAGTAAGGTCCCACATACCGTAGGGCAACTAAACCCACATTCCTCAAAATACAGAGCCCACACACTCTGGAGAGCACGTGCCACAACTAGGGAGAAGCCTGAGTACCACAAGGGAAGATCCCGTGTGCCATAACTAAGACCCAATGCAGCCAAAAATAAACACCTTTTTAAAAAAAGAATTTTTAAAAATCTGTAATGAGATACTACTTCACACCCATTAGGCTATCATAAAAAAAAAAAAAAAGTGTGGATGAGGATATAGAAAAATTGGAACTTGTGTACTATTAGTGGGAATTTATGTAGAGCCACTGTGGAAAACAGTAAGGCATTTTACAAAAAAAAAGAAAAGATTTAAAATAGAAACACCATATGACCAAACAATCCCACTCCGGATATTTACCAAAAAATATTAAAAGCAGGGTCTCAAAGAGGTATTTGTATACCCATGTTCATAGCAGCATTATTCGTAACAGCAGGAAGCAATACACGTTTTCATCAACAGAGGAATGAATAAACCAGATGTGTCCTATACATACAATGGAATACTATTCAGTTTTAAAAGGAAAAAAGTTCTGCAATATGCTGCAACATGGATGAACCTTGAAGACATAATGCTAAATGAAATAAGCCAGTCACAAAAAGACAAATATGCTATGATTCTACTTATACGAGATACTTATTCTGTCAAATTCATAGAGGCAGAAAGTAGACGGGTTGCCAGCAGCTAAGGTATGGAAGAATGGGGAGTGAGTGTTAAATGGGTACACAGCTTCAGTTTTACAAAATGGCAAGAGCTATGAGAGGGATGTTGGTGATGGTTGCAACAATATTATGAATATATTTAATACCAGTGAACTATACACTTTGAAAAGGTTAAGATGATAAACTTTACATTTTATATATATAATATATATCATTTATATATATTATAATATTATATATATTCTATTAAATATATTATATATTACTATATATATATATTACTACAATTTTAAAAACTGAAAAAAAAGTTATAAAATATCTTAAATCCCATAAAGGAGAGACTCTGGTATACTTTGAAAACATTGTAAGAAAATTCTGTAAATTCTGATAGCATGTCATCTCAGTATACTATTAGAAAGGCAGATGTAAATATTTTTTTGTTTCTGTCCCCTCAACCAGTCACTCATAGCTTCTGTGTGTGATCTTTGCCATAGTTGAGCCCCACCTGTTCTAGTATTTAAGAGCTGACAGAAGTGCTAAAGCCAGTGTCTACTGCGAGTATCCAGGGAAAAAACGCCGTGGTCCTCCCACAGAGCTCTCGGCACAGAGCATGGCACACAGTAGGTGCTGGGTAAATGACGGGTAAACGACCACTGTCCACCTCTGGCCCCAGGCAGGCGATAGGAGGCCCAGTCCTTGGGGACAAGGTGATGCTGTCCTAGATGGGGGCAGGCTGGTCCAGAGGAAAGCGCACAGCAAGTCTTCACGGGAGGGACTTCATAGAGGCAGAGGCAGGCAGGTGGAGAGGCTGGCAAGGGCTCAACTGGGCACTAGAAAGGTAGGTAAATCGGAAACATACTTGTCTTCTGGGAGATCACCCTGGACAAGCCTCTGTCCTGCTGCAGAAGCCGCCCCTCTGGCCATCAACCAGGCTCCTCACCAGCCCCTGGGGACCCTCCAGCGCACAGCCCCAGGACCTATCCTTTGATGGTCTCCATAGTCAGAGGGGGCTTCGAGGGGTCACAGCATCCTCCTGACACTCCCTGTCCCTCCCAGCCTTCAGTGGACCTGGGAGCCACACATATCCAACCTGGTATTATCCCACAGTTTTTATGAAAATTATTCTTGTTATTAGCAAGAATGTTATTAATGCACCATACTGAGGTTTGATGAAAAGTGAACCCAGAGACACCCCACTTCCTCCCACAAATGCCTCTCCCAAACTCACCCCTCCAGTCATCCTACAATTTTTCTTCCAAAAATTTGTCTTTTAATTTTATTCAAAGTATTTTATTTTTTTTAGAAAATTTTATGTGCAAAGTCAAATCAGTCTCTTCCTTTGTAACTTCTAAGTTGTATGTGTTGTTAGGAACGTCCTGCCCAGTTCCAAGATTACAACAATATATTTATATACTTCCTTCTAGTAATTTTATAATTTATATAAGATGCATATACATACCTACACACTGTAGATATTGATATTAGCTCTTTGGTGCACACACAAGATTTAAATGTGTAAAAGCTTTATAACGGATCTGAAATTTATTTTTGTGCCTGGTGTGAGGTAGGGATCTAGTTTAATTTTAAAACTAGATTGCTTCCTAGAAACCACAATACTTTATTAAATGATCCATCTGTAGCTTGGAAACAGAGTCAGTGCAGAGCCTCTGGGCTTCACCACTTCATTGGGTTCCCTGCTTTGTCCTGTATCAAACCACACTCTTCAAGTTACTCTAGCTTTGGAATGTGTGTTAGTATGTGCTCTATTGAGTGTGTGTGTGCGTGCTCAGTGGCTCAGTTGTGTCTGACTCTGCAACCCCATGGACTGTACCCTGCCAGGCTCCTCTGTCCATGGGATTATCCTGGCAAGAATATTGGACTGGGTTGCCATTTCCTCCTCCAGGAGCTTTATTGAGTACCATTCTCTTTATTTCTGTTTTTCATACACTTCTCTTTCAAGGCAAAGCTTTTTTTCTTTTTTGGCAGCAATAGGTCTTAGTTGCAGCCTGCAGACTTCTCTCTAGTTGAGGCACGTGGACTCAGTAGTTGTGGGATGCAGGCTTAGCTGCCTTTCAGCATGTGAGATCTTAGTTCTCTGACAAGGGAATGAACCCACATCCCCTCCGGAAGATGGTCCTAACCACTGGACCACCAGGGAAGTCTGTCAACGCAAACTTTAGAATCAGCTTGTCAAGTTGCAGTTTTTTAAGAGCTAAACTTGCACTGGTTTTATGAATTCATGGATGAAAAATAAGTGTCTTGGCCACACGTCAGCTCTTCTCCTTTCAGAACATAGGATCCCACTTCAACACCTTTAGTGAAGTGCCATTGCTTTCTTCATATGAATTCTCTGCCTTTCTGGGCAGATTTTAGTTCCAGATATTTAAATCAGTTTTAGGCTGATTGTAAATGGGATCTTTACCCTCAGGGACATTCTCTATGGTCAGAGCTGCTGTGCAAGAAAATCATGCAACCTCACTCCTCCATGGTCCTCTTCCTCTTGAGTTTTCTAGATGGACAAGTGTATCGTCCACAAACATTCCATAATGCACAGTTGTGCTCACATTCATCTCCCCACCTCCTCCTCACCACAGGGACGAAACCTCCCTACAGACAAGGTGACTGAGGCACGGAGAGGTGGAGTCATTTCCTAAGGTTACAGAAGGGGCGTGGTGGAGCTGCAACACCAATCCAGACCTTCCTGGCCCAAAGTGCTTGCTCACCCATCCAAGCCTTCTCATGTCATTTCAAATTCCAGTCGGTTCAGGTGGATGGATTATGGAAGCGCAAGGGAAAGCAGAATTCCTGGGTCTGACCCCGCTGTGCCCCGGGGAGCCGCCTGTCCGTCCCGCCCACCCCAGGATGCTGAGTCGGCCCACAGACTGCAGGGAAGGGCACAGACTGCATGGAAGGGCACAGCCAGGGTCGCTCACCCACGGGGTGGGGGTGGGGCTGCTCTTCACCAGGACGCCCCCACTGCAGACAGCTCAGCCCTCTGCCTTATTCAGGTCCTCCTTACTCACCACTGTCCTCCCTTCACCTGCCCCAGAAGTGCCCCCTCCATGCCCCACAGCACCCACCCTTCAAAACCACTAGACCCTGGGTTGTGCATTGCACAATGCAAATGCACCAGTGACTTTGAACAACCCCACTGCACAGGCAAGGAGATGGGCCCCTTGTTGTTCAGTCTCCAAGTCATGTCTGACACTTTGCGACTTCATGGCTGCAGCATGCTAGGCTCCTCTGTCCCTCACAATCTCCCAGAGTTTGCTTAAACTCATGTCCATTGAATCAGTGGTGCCATCCAACCAAGTCACCCTCTGTCGTCCCCTTCTTCTCCTGCCCTCAACCTTTCCCAACACCATGGGCTTTTCCAATGAGCCAGCTCTTCACATCAGGTGGCCAAATTGGAGCTTCAGCTTCAGTGTCAGTCCTTCCAATGAATATTCAGGGTTGATTTCCTTTAGGATTGACTGGTTGGACCTCCTTGCAGTCCAAGGGGCCCTCAAGAGTCTTCTCCAATGCCACAATTTGAAAGCATCCATTCTTCGGCACTCAGCCTTCTTTATGGTCCAACTCTCACATCCATACATGACTAGTGGAAAAGCCATAGCTTTGACTAGACAGAGCTTTGTCAGCAAAGTGATATCTCTGCTTTTTAATATGCTAAGTTTGTCACAGCTTTTCTTCCAAGGACCAAGCATCTTTCAATTTCATGGCTGCAGTCACCATCCACAGTGATTTTGGAGCCCAAGAAAATAAAGTCTGTCACTGTTTGCATTTTTTCCCCATCTATGTGCCATGATGGACCCCTAGAGGGACCCAGAGCCATCCAAGGCCCACACCAGAGGCCTGCTCTGGTCCGAAGGGGCTTGGCTCTGGGGCAGCATCCTGCAGGAGGACAAAGCGGCCTCGTGGCCCACCCCCACCCCCCACACCCACTCCAGGCCCACAGTGCACAAGGCTGGCTGCCCTCCCGCCACCGGGCCCACCCACTAGACCGGAGCAGAGGAGTGGGCAGCCAGCCAGGCTGGGAGTTAGCTCTCTGCGGTGACCAAGACAGAACCGGAGGTACAGAGCGCCAAATCACCCCCCACGGCCCCCGGAGTGGCGCCTCCGGTAAGCCTAGCTCAAGCCCCAGGATTTTCATTAATCCTACTAATCCCTGAACGCCAGGCCAGGTAGGGCTGGGGCTGATGGGCAGGGCCTCCCTTCTGCAAGGCTCAGAGCTCCCTGAACCAGTGATGAGGCAAAATCCTCGGCCCTGCCCCTGCTCTGAGCTCCCTCACCCTGCCTCCTGGACAGAGTCGCCTTCTTAGCCTCAGTTTCCCGATATGCACCCAGGAGATGCTACTCCTCACCTCCTCCCAGAGGCCAGAGCGAACTGAGGCCCCCAGATCCTGGCGTGGAAGGCCCTTGTCAATTGTGATGATGGCTATGAGCCCTTCGCACAAACTGGGGGAAATATTACAGCCTTTATTTCTTCAAACCCGAGCCATCTCTGAGGCCGCACATATCTCGGTCAGTGGGAAGCCCTACAGTGATCACAGTGGTTTCTCAGGCCACTTTCACCCTCCCAGGGCTCTGGGGGTGACTCATTCCTACAGAGGAGGGGTTGAGACTGCTGGTCACCATGTGTCATGGTTAAGGTCAGGGAGCCTAAACTGGAACACCCCATCCACCCCTCTTCTCCATCATGGGGCCTAGAGGCTTAAGGGAAGCTCTAGGTAGCCTGGAAGGCTAGCCCAGACTCTGGGGGCCTAGGACCCCCTCCATCCTGGGTGTGTGGACACCACCTGCTCCTGCCTCTCACTCTGGTAAAGAGCCTCCTGCTCTGTTCGGTTCTCAGACACTAGCCCTGGGGCAGTTCCCTGGGACTGGGCTCCAGGAGGGGTCTGTTCCGAACACTCAGCCCCAAGCCCTTTGTGTCCCTCAGCTTTGGCAGTGGGTCTGGAGTCAGAAAGGGGAGGAAAGGTAGGCCTTGTTCACCCCCCAGAGCTCAGAATAGCAGACCTCCTGGCGACCACTCTTTCCTTAACCCGCCAGTTTGTCTGCCTTCAATGCTACCAACCCACCATGTGGCCAAGTGGGGACATCCCCTCCAGAAGATCCCTCTATGACAGGAAGGAAGGTCTCAGGTGACCCTTCAAAAGAGCACAGATACATCACACAACATCCTAGGATACATGAGACCTGGGCTTTGCAAGGGAGGGGAGAAATAAAAATGACCCTCATCAGCACCCTTCATGGAGGGCTTGCCCTGCTGGGTCTGTAGATGGGAACTCACCAGACCTCTCCCTGTCCTCTTCTCCCAGCAACCCCACGAAAGAGGTGCAGCTTTGGGAAACAAGAGGGATGTGGCCTGCATGTGGTCATGCAGCTCTAGAGTTGCAGGGCAGGAATTCCGGCCTGGCTATCTAGCTCTGCAGTCACTGTGATGGGATGTCCAGGAAAGGAAGGGCTGGTGATAGGGGTCTGCAGTGGGCACTAGGCCTCTCCTGTGGCCCCTGTGAGAAGCTGGGGGAACACGGTTTGGCATCCGCACTGCCTCCCCCCTCATTACCTTCCTGGACAGAACTGGGCCAGAGCAGGAAGTAAACGTGGATGCCACCCAAGGAAGGATGTTCTAACAGTCCCCAACTCCGCAAGGACTGAGCCTCCTGTCCCAGGAGGTATGCAAGCCAGGTGGGATGGAGTTGAGAGACCAGGATTGATTGGATTCTCTGGATTCTCTCACCAGGCTTTAGAGGTGTCTCCTTCCTCCTCCACTCTGAGAGGTCTTCAAACCTAGACTATCTATCAAGTGTCACCCACTGAGAACACTGTCTTTTATTTTAATCTTTTAAATCACCAGGAGGGTCTGCCTAGCTTTCCAGATGGGACTGGAAGAGATTTAATCCTGGCACATGGTAACCCAGGCTGTGTGGGGCGAGAACACAAAGGCACCCAGGAGAGAGAAGCCGGGCTCAAGTGTGCTCTGGCCTGGGTGCAGATCCCACTCTGGCTTCTATGCTGGATGACCCTGGGCAAGTTACTTCCCCTCTCTGAGCCTCTGTTCCCTTCTGTAAAATGGGGAGAAGATGACTACCTCCCTGGGAGTTCAGTAGGACTTGCCGTGTACAGGGGCCTCAGGACAAAAACCAGCCGAGTTGATCAAGACACTCTCTCCCACAGTCTACTCTGCACATCAGCACCCCCCACCTTCACCTCCTGATCATCCCCCTCGCCCTCTGACCAGCTCCACCATCACTGCTCAGAGCAGCCTCCTCTCGGCTCCGCTTCAATCCCACCACGTCGCACTCTAGCTCCAGCCCCTGCAACGGCTCCCGTCTCACTCAGAGTCACTCCAGATGCCTTTTCCTGGTCTTCAAGGTCCCACCTGCCTGGCTGACCACCTCTCCCCCGCTGTTTCCCCCTCCCTCCCTCACTCACACCACCCACCACCGCACCCCCAGGATTTGTGAAGCCCCTGCCCCAGGCTTCAGCCTGTCACTTGCCAGACAGCCACACCAGGTGTCCTGAGAGGAGGGACTCTCCTCCCCACGTCCCCTTGCCTAGAGGAGCATGACCCCGAATCAGAGACACAGCCTGGTGCCTAAGGGGCAAGAGACACACAGCCCAATCCCAAGGCCAGTGGGACTTCAGCATCTGAGAACATTTATTTTCCTCTCCAGGACTCTGGCGAAGAAGGTTGACTTCACCAGATGGCAGAGTGGGGAGAGCCAGGGCGAGGTCTGTACCCTCTGGGCCTGGCAAAGGGTAAGCCAGGGACAGACAGGACCTCATGAGCCTGGTGGCCCTGCTGGCGGACTGGAGAGGGGACGGGCCACCTCGCAGCCTGATGTAGGAGGACGGGAGGTGGGCCTTCCGAGGCCTGGAGAGCAGCCTGAGGGAGGGGCCGTGGGGCAGGGAGGTCATCGGTCTCTGCAGGACGTGCTGAGATACCTGGGACAGGTCCGCGGGGGAGGACAGGGTGCGGGGGCAGACGGGGGCTGCAATAAGGATCGGGAGGGCTGGGACCATTAGGACGGGGCCAGGCTGGACGCCAGGAGCCTGGAGCCCGAGGCTGACAGCGAGGCTGAGGAGGGAGAGGAGGCCGTGGTAGTGGGCGGGCTGGCCGGGTGCTCAGGCGCGGTCTCCCTGTAGGGACCCAGGTCCTTCCGGATGCGTTGGGTCACCAGGAGGGTGAGCCAGCTCTGCTGGTCCAGGACTTTTTGCGTCTTAAAGGCAGGGTTCTGGGTGGATGCCAGCTCATTGAAGTGCAGGCTCTGGTAGATCTGAGGTGAGATCTGCAGGGAACAGAGCAGGGGACCGTGGGGAACAGCAAGGACCAAGAGCAGGGTTCCCAGGGAGGACGGACTCTGGGGGCATCCTGTGAGAGAGGAGCCATCCCCAGAGTTGCACGCCTGTCGCTGATGACCTGGGAGGGACAGGGAGGCCTGGAATGCTGTTCGTGAGGCCACAAAGACTAGGACATGACTTAGCGACTGAACAGCAACACTAGTGATGACCACACTCAGCCAAGCAGTGAGCCCCCTGGGCACCAGGCCCAGCCCCTGGCCCTCCTCTTGGTGCTGCCAACAATCCTGTGAGGTCAGTGCTGGACCGTCCCCGTCTTACAGTGAGGCCTCGAGCTGGACCCTGAGTGGGGCTCGAATGCAAGGAACTCTCCAGACCTGCCCCCACCTCTCCCGGCAGCACTCGCCATGATGTGCTGGGAGGCCCGTCTCCAGGAAAGGGCACGGAAGCCAAGTTCCTTTTTGGCACTGACCCCTCCCCAGCCTGGGGCCAGGGGGTTGCCTTTGAGTCCACACCCCAGAGGATGGGAGCTCCCCTGAGGAGGAGAGAGAGGTTGGGAGAGGCTGGGATCTGCCCAAGCAAGAGGCAGGATGGGACTCCAGGCTGGTCTTTCCAAAGTCCCTGGTCCCTTTCTCTCCCCAAGCACAGGCCTGTTCCTCTCCCGCTGTCTCTTGCTGAATGTGTGCCTAGGACCATGAGGCCCTGTGTCTGCTCCAGAATGGCACCCAGTGTGGAGACACGAGCAGTGAACCTGACTCTGCAACCGCATGGACTGCGGCCCACCAGGCTCCTCTGTCCATGGGATTTTCCAGGTGAGAATGCTGGAGTGGGTTGCCATTTCCTTCTCCAGGGGATCTTCCTGACCCAGAGATCGAACTGGGGTCTCCTGCACTGCAGGCAGATTCTTTACCGACTGAGCTACAAGGGAAGCCCAACAAACAAGCAGACTCTGGGAAGTGCTTTGAAGGCGATCAACAGGTTCCAGGTCCACAAACAACCTCCTGCCATAGGCTCAATGAGGTTTGTCCTCAAGGACAAAAGCTGTGTCCATGGCCTCAGGCAGGGCCTTGGCAAACAAACCAGCCAGACCGGCTTCATCCCAGAGCTGCCTATGGCACAGAATCCTGTTAAGGAAAGGTGTGCCCCTCACCCCCACTGGAGGGCCATGTGGGCATGATGGAAGTGGGTCCCCCAGCCTCTAGGCCCAGCATCTCAGGTAGGAACCCCACCCTGACTCACCTGGTGCTTCATCCAGCCGTACTGCACATTGGTAAACAGGAGTCCGGGGCTCCGCGACCTCTCCTTGGGCTTGTATGCTGCTCCCAGGACTTTGCTCTCCTGCAGGGGTCCCAGGCAAGGGCGAAGGCTCGGGGCTGAGGGTTGAGGGCTTCCCTACCCACTTAGTGCCCCACCCAGCCTCACCTGCTTGCCCTTGGATTCCCACTTGCACCAGGTATCCTCAATGTCCTCTGGGGAGCGCTTTCCAATCCATGGGGATGTCGGGGTTATCTTTTGCAGCCTGGCCCAGGCTTTAGCCTCCGTGTCTGCCTTCCCATTCAGGAGATCCAAGAGGACTACCTGCTCCCGCCGCTGGTACATCAGGGCCTCAGCAAGATCTCGCTCCTCCCTGATGTGAGGGGCTTTCCATCACAAGATGCCCTCTGTCCACATGATGGGACATCTCTCCCTAGGCGGGTTTCTCCTTTCTGGGCTGGATCCTCTCCAACCTTCTCATCCCTCCACTGAGGCTGTACAGCCCAGGGCCCATCAGTGGGCAAGTTTTCAGTTAACACTAACAAAGCCCTGCTTATCCTGGCCTCCATCAAGTCCTATGACACCTCCCACCACCTGACATCCTCTTCTATGGAGGCCTGACACCCCATCCAGACTTCCCCTGGGCCTCCCCTTGCAGGACACCTAAACCTCCTCTCCTTGCAAGCGGAACCTTGCCTCTGTCTTGTTGATATATCCTGACAGGACTGTGAAAGCGTAAGCCTTGATAGGAGCATAGGAGCCACAAGAACTCTATGGTGCCTGACAAACTCTTACTTACATGTCAAAATCCAACTCCAAAATCTCTATTCTATGAAGCCTTCCTTACTTGCTCTACCCAGTCAGGTGATTATCCTCTGAGCCAAGCCTGTCTTAATAGTCCTATTGTTCACCACATAGAACTGTTGCCATGAGTTACATATTCATCTCCCTCAGCAGACTGGGAGTTCTCTGAGGAAGGACCTATGTCTGGATAGTTTTGGATGTCCAAGAACCTAGCACAACCTGGCAGTCAGCAGGACTTCAATAAATATATTTTGAATGACCCAAAGCTATGGTTTTTCCAGTAGTCATGTACAGATGTGACAGTTGGACCATCTCTCAGAAGGCTGAGTGCCAAAGAATTGATGCTTTCAAACTATGGTGCTAGAGAAGACTCTTGAGAGTCCCTTGGATGCAAGGAGATCAAACCAGTCAATCCTAAAGGAAATCAGTCCTGACTATTCATTGGAAGGACTAATACTGAAGCTCAAGCTTCAATATTTTGGCCACATGATGCAAAGAGCTGACTCATTGGAAAAGACCCTGATGCTGGGAAAGATGGAGGGCAGGAGGAGAAGGGGGTGACAGAGGATGAGATGGTTGGATGGTATCACTGACTCAATGGACATGAGTTTGAGCAAACTCTGGAAGATAGTGAAGCACTGGGAAGCCTGGTGTGCTGCAGTCCGTGGGATAGCAAAGAGTTGGACATAGCACCTGAACAACAAAAAATTTATCTGAGACTTGGTCAGGAATAGGGATAGAGCACAGGTGGAGGAGGAACCTGTAGAGGAAAGAACATGTAGCATGCAACCTGCCTCCTCCGACTCAGAGAAATAACACACATGTCAAGACCAGAACCCTGGGCTCTCCCACCAGGGGCCTCCAGAGCCTGATTCTGGAGCAGGGTCCCCATCTAAGGACTTGGGGTTTTATATTTTCTGGTTTTCACTGCTCATTCTCACATCTGATCTGGGCTAGAACAGAGCCTCGGGCTCTGAGGCCACAGCCACCACCTGTAGAGTCAAGTTACCTGCAATTCCCATGCCTGTGACATTCTGAAGGCCCTACCTGCATATGCCCAGGACTACCCTACAAGGGAGGCCTCCTGGGATCCAGACCAGAGTTGACCAGTTGACCAACGACCAATGACCATTGTGATAACTCACTGCAGCTCTAGATGGAAAGTCTTCTCACTGGGGCCGAAGAAGTCACCCTCCTTCTTTAATCTTTCATTTAGTTCGCCATCAGTCATCATTGGGGTATCCTGCAGCCTTTTCCAAACACTCAGGCCAAACGTCCCTGTGATTTAACCAGACCCAGTTCAGTAGCAAGGACCGGCCAGCCCCTCCCTCCTGTGAACACTCTGTCCCTCACCATCCACCCTCAAGAGGTAGCCAGCAATCCCTTATTCCTGGCCTACACCTGACTCTGCCCAACATATCCCAGGCATTATGCTAGCTATTTGGCAAATATCTGGAGGAGTCAGACCCTAACCCTAGGATATACTTGGCATTCAGGCCTAAAGCATCCTGCCACACATACAGGCTAAGATGGAGAGGGTGCTATAGCAATGACTGAATAGTCCTCAGACAGGCTTTAACTGGCTCACATATAAAATGGCAATGGTGTATACAAGACTGTCAGGCATCTATCATTCACCTATCAGATGTGAAGTTAGGAATGGGTCTGTGGAGGATCAGGGCTGGAGTAGAAAGTAGGTAGTAAGAATAGAGAAATATGAGTCCTACTTCTGGGCAGGGTATAGTGAGCTGTAGGCCATTTTCATGCTTCAGAATTCTTTTTAATTAAGAAAAACAAAACAGATGTGTTACAAAGTCATATTTTTACAAATCACTGGAGAAGAATAAGATATCACCTCACACCAATCAGAGTGGCCATCATCAAAAAGAACACAGATTATGAATGCTGGTGAGGATCTGGAACAAAATGAACCCATGTACACTATTTGTAGGAATGTAAATGAGTGCAGCCACTGTGAAAAACAGCATGGGGGTTTCTCAAAAACTAAAAATAGGACTACCATACAATCCAACAACTCCACTCCTGGGTATACATCCAAAAAAATGTTCAAAAAGATACACACAGCCCAATGCTCATAGCAGCTTTATTTATAATTGCCAAGATACGGAAGCAACCTAAGAAGATGTGGTATGTATATCAATATATATAATGGAAAGCTACTCAGTCATAAAGAAAAAACAAAATTTCACCATTTGTGGCAACAAGAATGGACCTTGAAGGCTATATGCTAAGTGAAATAAGTCAGTCAGTCAAAGACAAACATGTCACTTCTAAGTCGAATTTTAAAAATATAACAAATTAATGAATATAATAAAAAAGAAGTAGATCCACAGATACAGAGAACAGACTAGTGATTACCAGCGGGGAGGTACAAACTACAGGGTGTAAGACAGGCTCAAGGACGTACGCTGCCCAACACAGGGAATTCTGCCAATATTTTGTAATAACTGTAAATGGAAAGTAACCTTTAAAAACTGTATTTTAAAAAAATCACTGGGGAGCTATAGAAGCAAAGAAGACTAGACAAACCAAAATTACAGAAAAGAAAGAGCTCTTTCCAGAAGGACTAAAATTGGGAACTGCTTTCTTCTCTGGGAGCATTTTTCTGAGTATGGGCACATGGTGAGTGAGAATCAGGTTCTGTTTAGCAGAAGAAAGATACCTGAAGATACGGAAACCGTCAGAGTTTCTAAGAGTCAATCTGGCTGGCATGACAGATTAAGTCTAGTGGAGTCCCAAAGGCACGGTTGTTTTCCCTACAGGAGAGCTTAGAGAATATGACTCAGTCATAAAAAAAGAGAAATCTTGCCATTTGTGACAACATGGGTGACTCTAGAAAGTACTGTGTTAAGTAAAATAAGTTAAAGAAAGACAAATGCCTCATGATCTCATTTATATAATCTAAACACCAAAACAAACAAATGAAACAAACAAAAACAGACTTAGAGATACATAGGACAAATGAGCGGTTGCCGCATGGAAAGAAGATTGGGGCCTGCGGTTGCTTAAGTTCTGGGGGTTGGGTTAGAAAGACAGAATGAGCTCACTAGGAGTCAAGAGTCTCACTGGAGGAAGACACCAACAACAAACACAACAGGCTTTACCCTGGAATCAACTGAACACAGAAGTAAACTAAGGCTCCTGAAGCCGCAGCCCAGCCCCAACCCAGCTCACTTCCTAACTGCATTGAGACAAGAAGCGCTACGCAGAGGAAAGAGCAACGCACTGGAGGAAAATCATATCAGCTTCAGTCTTTACAGTTTCTTTTCTACACAGTTCAGGAAAGTTCAGCTTGATTTGGGTTGGGTTTTTGTTTGGTTTGGTTTCATTGGAGTTTTTCTATACATGACATGTGAAAAGGCAGGAAAATATAACTAATAATCAAAAGAAGAAATAGGCAATAGAGTCAGATTCACAGATAATTCAGACTTTGGAGTTAATAGGTAAATACTTTAAAACAACTACTGTAAAAATGTTAAAGAAAATAAAGGAAAATGTGAACAGAACGGAGGAAAAGAAGCAGAATTTCAACCATTAATCGAAATTTGTAGAGAAAAATCAAATGAGTGTTCTAGAACTAAAAAATACAGTATCTGAATGGATTTAATAGCAGGCTGCATACAGGAGACAAGTTTAATGAGCTGGAAGGCAGATCAGTAGAAAATATTCAAACTGGAATGCAGAGATGGGGAAAAAAATGAAAAGAACAGAAGAGAGAATGAGAGACATGGGGCGACTATAAAATATATAATTGATCAATAAATACATAAATCAATGTTCAACCTCACTACTCATCAGGGATTCAAATTAAAACCACAGTAAAATGCCACTACATACTCACCAAAATGGCTAAAATTTAGTGCAATGACAATACCAAGTATTTACAAAGTTATGAGACAGTAAGAGTTGCTGTATGCAGCTGGTGAAAGACTGAAAACTGGTAAGCACTTTGAAAGATAGTTTAGCAGTATCTACTGAGACTGAATGTGTATACTCTGTGGTTCAGCAATTCCATTATATCTAACAGAAATGCATACACTTGTTAAAAAAAAAAAAATACCTGTATGAGGGTGTTCATAGCAGTATTTGTTTTTAATAGCCTGAAATAGCCCTAATGCCCACCAACAGTAGCACAGATAGATAAAGTATGGTATCAACAACAGAATACCACTCAGCAGTAAGAATGAATGAGCGACTATAGTCAATGAATGGCTGAACAGCACAAATATATGGTGTTTGAGAGAAAGAAGCCAGACACAAAGGAGAAACTGTCAAATGATTCCATTTAGACAAAGTTCAAGCCAGGCTAACATAAGCTTTGGATTTAGGAATCAGAACCGTGGTTACTTTTGGAAAGGAGTAGGTAGAGACAGTAGAGGTCAGGAGGTAAGGGAAGCCCTGAGTGCTGGTGATGTTCTGTTTTTTGATACAATGGTGGTTATATAGCTATATGTTTACTTCCTGAAAATTCACTAAGCTGAAAACACTTCTGGTTTGTGTGCTTTTCATTACATATGTTATACCTCAAGAATTAAGTTTACTTTTAAAAAGAGACTGTAATGTACCTTATCAGATATATGATCTGATATGCAAAGGCAAATAGTGTTGCACAGATGAGTGAATGAGCAAATGGACAGACTACTGAATGGACAATTGGACAGACTCACACCTTGTGATACTACTTGAGGAAAAACAGCTGCTGTGGTCTGAAACTCCCACCCCATGGGATATGAGGTTTATGCCAGCTTGTGTTCTAACAGGGTCAGGGCCAGGAAGGGCCATGGGGCATGACTGAGCTTCAGCAGGACCCTCCGTACCAATGGCGTCACCAGAGAGTTTCCAAGCCTTGACATCCCGGTCCTGGCCAGCACTGATAACCAGCTGGAGGCTGTCCACATATAGGATGTCTGCCACACTATCCAAATGGGCCTTCCAGGTAACCAGAAGCTGGGGTGGAATCAGGGAAATGGTCTGGCCGGCCTCAACCTACAGGGGACAGGGCAAGAAAATTAATTAAACTCCCAAGACACTGGCTCATCAGAGGGCACCCAGGGCTGGAGGTAGCAGAGGCTTCTGGAAGGAGCTGGGAAATGGGCCAGGGTTCTAGTTCTAGATACACCCCCACAGGAACTTTCTGGTGACCTTAGGTAAATCCAAGCATTTCTCTGGCCCTCACTGGTCCCTTTGGTAAAATCATTAAAAACAAACAAAAAAATTGCATATTGTTGTACTGCTTGCCAGCTTCCTATGTACAGATTATTTCATTTGAGCATCAGAATAACCTTATGGAATGTGTATGAGTCTCATCACTGCAGAGCGGAGAGAAGTGAAAGTCAGAAACATTCAGTAACCAGTCCAGAACCACACAGTTAGAAAGTGATGGGGCTAGACAAAAACCCAGGTCTTTTTTTCAAGCTATTTAGTTGGGCATCAGGCATGGAATAGGGTGATAAATGGAGTGATATATCACATTGCACTATGAAAGAATAAAATCTTACTTAATTGGAAAACGAGTGTAAATATCCAAGACTATTTTCAAATAAAACAGAAAAATTGATGCTTTTGAACTCTGGTGTTGGAGAAGACTCTTGAGAGTCCCTTGGACTGCAAGGAGATCAGTCCTTGGTGTTCACTGGAAGGACTGATGTTGAAGCTGAAACTCCAATACTTTGGCCACCTCATGCGAAGAGTTGACTTGTTGGAAAAGACCCCGATGCTGGGAGGGATTGAAGGCAGGAGGAGGAGGGGACGACAGAGGATGAGATGGCTGGATGGCATCACTGACTTAATGGACATGAGTTTGAGTAAACTTCGGGAGTTAGTGATAGACAGGGAAGCCTGGCGTGCTGCGATTCATGGGGTCGCAAAGAGTCGGACACGACTGAGCGACTGAACTGAACTGAACTGAACGAAGGAGGACATGTTTTATCATACTCAAGTACTTTACATCACAGTAATAAAAACGAGACAATGGAAGACAATATCTCAGAAATCAACCCACATATATATTTAAAACATTGATAAATGACAAGAATGGCAGGAAATTGGTGGTAATAGAGAACAGGATTCAATCAACAGTGTTGGAATTCCTGATAAACTAAGTAGTAAAACTTAATTCATTGCCCTATATCTTATAAGTAAACACTAGAAGGGTTGAAGAATCCTTTTTAATGAAACCATAAAACATTGAAGAGAAAGAATGAGTAACTATTATCTCTGAATTATTATCTCTGATAAGAAAGTGATAAGCAACAGAAAATATCACAACGGGAAGAAAAATTGACCACCAAAAAACATATTGTAATTTAAAACTCATCATAAATTAAAAGGCAAATGACAAACTGGGGGAAGGAGATGTTTGTAATACATATGACAGGCAATAAGCTAATATCTTTTAATATATTTTAAGATGATTGTACATCATTTATAAAAGATGATCACCACAAAAGAAAAATGGACCATGGACATGAAGAGGTAATTCACAAAATACATATAGCCAATAAAATAAGGGCAGATGTCAATATAAGCAAAAATATTTTCATAAAATCAAAAGAAACTATTTATATCTAAAAATCAGCTAAAAGGTTTTTTTTTTTTACTTTAAACATTTATTCATTGAATGCCTTATATATCTATCAGGGGGCACTCACTCAGATAAACACTGTTAATGATAAAAACTTTATGCTGTCAAGGATAAAGCGAAACAAACTAATAAAGTGAAAACCTATATAAACTTTCTGGAATGCAGTATGGCAGTACACATTAAAGACCTTAGATTTATGTCCTTTTACATACTACTTCCTTGGGATAAATTACCAGATGTGTAGATAAACAACTACAAACAAGGATTTGTAAAAAAACAAAACAAAACAAAAAAGAATATCTGCCCTATTGTTTCTATAGCTTTTTAAACACAGTTTTATTGAAATACAATTCACATACAACTTATCTATTTAAAGTGCTGGCTTCAGTGGCTTTTCATATATTCAGAGTTGCCACCATCAACATAACCAATTTTAGATGGTTTATCACCAGTTGACCTATATTCTTGCCAATATTTGGCATTGCCTGTCCTTTCAGTTTTAGTCATTCTGGTAGATATGTGGTGATATCACCTTTTGGTTTTAATTTGCATTTTCCTGACAACTAAGGAAAAAGTGCTCAAATTCACTAGTCATCAGGGAAATATCAAGTGATTTTTGAACTATGTAGATGCATTATCTGGGCTTCCTAAGGTGGCCTTATTGGTAAAGAACCTGCCAGGAGATATAAGACACATGGGTTTGATCCCTGAGTTGAGAAGATCCCCTGCAGGAGGGCATGGTAACCCAGTCCAGTACTGTTGCCCAAAGAATCCCACGGACAGAGAAGCCTGACAGGCTATATCCATAGAGTCACAAAGACTGGGACACGACTGAAGCGACTTAGCACACATGCAAATGCATTACCTACTCAAGAAAATACATAAATATTTTCATTATTTTTTAAAGGAATTTATGACCTCAGGGCCTTCATTGCAAAGATCAAAGCCCATGGAAGGTATACACATGTGTACATATGCATACATGTGTATACATGTGTGCATACATGTATATGCACATGACTACTTGGTGTGCGTATACTTATGTTTCACTGGTTAATAGTGACTTCTGGTGAGTAGAAAACCTTTTCCACACCAACCAGACAACCTTGTACAGAAAAACACGAAAGATTCAGAATCTCAGTGTGGGACTCTGGTGGGGCTCAGAGGCACTTTTCTCAGCAATTGTCCACTAATCATCCTACCTTTTTCTCCTCCGGGGGACTGTAGTTTGGGAGGTTGACCTGAATCCGTTCAGAAATTAGGAACCGAAACTTGTTGATATCACTAGGATGGTTCGTCTGCTTGTCAGAATGTGTGCAGTAATCCTTGATGTCCCAGATCTAGGCACAAAGCGTGGATTAGTAGCCCAGCACTCCTTGATCCCCAACACCTCCTCACTCTGAGGGTTCCTCCCAGACCATTTCTCTTCACTTCAGGGAGCTGGTTCTTACTCACACCCCTGAGGGGAATACGGCATCTTCTAGGCCAGACCTTTAGCTAGCATACAGGGAGAGTGTGACCGACCCAAGGACGAAACAGTCACACCTCACGTAACCACAAAGCACAAAATCTGCTGCTGAGACATCTGATCACAGATCAGATGCACAGCTGGGGGCGAGCGAGTAGCAGGAAGAGAATTCTAAAGCACAGGACCCATAGGAGAGCTTCTGGGCAGGGGGCCTCCTGACCAAGCCCTTCCTCACTTCCCTGGGCCCACAAGGGCAGGAGGGGACTCTGAGGTAACCCACCCCACCACCCACAGCGTCACAAGTGAAACAAGTGCCCAGAGGGCATAGGGGCTAGGCGAGGACCACAGATGGCAAAGAGGTGGCCAGAGCTTGGCTCATGCCAGCCCCTCGATCCCAGCGCCAGTTCTTCCTCACCTTGATGCAGCCTTTGCAATCCCCTGTGACAAGAATCCAGTCATTCTGATCCGTGGCCATGGCACCCACAACCACGTCCCCCTTGTCTACAGCGTCCACAGGGAACTTGCCCAGCAGGCCTCCGCTCCCGTGGATGGACCAGGCATAGATGTGACCGTCCATGCAGCTGCTCAGCAGGGCCGCCGAGTGCGGCAGGCGGGGCCTAGTCTGTAAGAAGATTATCTATGCGAGAGAGGGGAACCCACTCAGGGGTGCTGCGGGCCGGAGCTCCCCTGTGGCACAGTGCTGAGACGCCCAGGCAAGGAGCCACACCCGCCTGATCACCCAGTTTCCTAGACACCCAGTGAGAACAGTGATGCAATACCACCTTACCTACCTAGCTGGTGACCAGGAACTTTTGGCCAGATTATGAGCTCCCCAAGGACTGGGATTTGTATCTTTTTTGTTCACGACTTTATCCCATACGACACTGCCTGACACATCATAATAGATTGATGAATGGTTACCAAATGAAGACATACAAGTTTGATTGGTCTGAAGGCTCAAACAAAATATTCTAAAGACCTGTACTCAACTCAGAATGATGTAGAGAACAAACTCATTCCCCTTGATATATTTGTACAGTGAAATGCCAGGGTTCAATCCCTAGTCCGGGAAGATTCTACATGCCACGGAGCAACTCAGCCCATGCACCACAACTACTAAGCCCGCGCTCTAGTTCCCATGAGTCGTAACTACTGAAGCCGCGTGCCCTAGCACCCATGCAATGCAATAAGAGAAGCCAACGCAATGAGAAGCCTGTGCACCTCAGCAAAGAGTAACCTCTGCTCACCGCATCTAGAGAAAGGCCTGTGCACAGAGCAACCAAAAATAAAACTAATTACCTAATTTTAAAAAAAGTTAAAACCTCAGTGTGACACCACGAAGGCTGATGAGGTGAAAATGTTTCCAAGACACAACAGGCAAAGGATTCATTTCCAGAACATATAGACAGCTCCAAGAAATTAACACAGAAAAGAATGGAAAAGGATATGAATATACATTTATTCCACTGAAGAAATGCAAATGTCTAACAAATTTACAAAAAGCTCAACATCGCAAATAACCAAAGGAATATCAAAAGACAATGCTATTTTCCACCTACCAGACTGGCAGAAATGAAGACAAGGCTGATGTCTAGAACCGGCTTAGTGTGAGGACAAATGCAGATTCATGTACTATTAAAGACATGGAAATTTAAGAAAACAATTTTTTAACCTAATAAAGGGATACTGCTACTGCTAAGTCACTTCAGTTGTGTCTGACTCTGTGCGACCCCATCCCTGAGATTAAGCTGAATCCAAATTGCTAATGAGAAAACATATCTATAATATAGTTAAATTTAAAAAGCAAATACACATAGCTATATAATTTAACATCACTCCCCTTAAAAAAAAAAAAAGACAAAGCTAAACCAGCCTGTTAGCAGTGACTGTGACTACTGCTATTGGGGATGAGATGGAGTGCACAGTGAGAAACACGGACCTTTTACTTTTTGCTTTACACATATTTCTTTTTTTTTTTTAACCAATACTACTTTTTTAAGTTTTGGAGGGTTTTTTTAAGTCATTTTTTTAAAACAGAGGAGAGCACATTCAGAACCTGAAGGAGAAGGTCCAGCCACTGGTGGCTGTCTGCTCCATTCCACAGGACCCAGTCCCACAGGACACTGCTCCCCTGTTCTTGAGTCCCAGAAGCTGGGCCATGGAGCAGCCCTGCTGCAACCTACAGCTATTAATTATATTCTCACTGGGCTCATGGTAGGAACCTAGGAGACCCATATAGAATTACCCTATTATTTCAGATTAAACCTGGAAGGGGCCTTAGAGGTCACCTTACCCAGGGGTGACAGCAAAGGGAGATGTGTCCAAGCTCAGAAAGGAGGAAGGTATAGGAGGAGCAAGAACAGAGATAATCCGGTCCCCACTCACGTGTCACGCAAAAATTCAGGAGGGCATTTCACCAGTGGGTTCTGAAAATGCCACATCTCCTACTTCCCAGTCCAGCCCCCCAACCAGGAAGGAACACTGCCCCCCTCCCTAGACAGCCCCCCAACATTGGGGACACCTCCCAAATGGCAGCCCCGTAGCCAAGATCCTGAGCACTGCCATCATCTCCAGCAGGCCTCTCCAGGTCCTGGGAGAATGAGGCTGGGCCCCCAGACCCCCAGGTGCCACATCTCCAGTCTGCATCCCAACTGTCCAGCCCCTGGCTCACAACCCAGCCCCTGCCTGAGCATGGCCAACCTTCTCCACCGATGCATTGGACTGAAGCAACATCGTCTTCTGGAAGTCTGCTTTTTTCCTTTCAACCTCTTTGAGAGTTAAATATCTGCCAAGGGATAATCTTGACTGACTGAGGCTGTTAGCACTGAGAGGTTTCTGGAAAAAAAATAAATGGACCTCTCAGTTCAGGTTGAGACAACCTCTGGGGAACAGAGACAGAGGCAAATGCTTAAAGAGTAGACACCCCACCCCAAAAGATACAGCTGGGTGTCCAAAGGATCCTGGGTATAAAGACACTCCGATGCTGGAGAAGCTCTGGTTTAAGTTACCGGCAGTGTCTGCTCTCTGGGCAGAGAGCACAGTTGACTTTTGGGGAAGCCCCCTCCTTCATCCTGGAAAAGACACTGTGGCTAGAGGTAAGGATCAAGGGGTGTGTATGTAGTTATGCAACCCTGACACTTCGAGGATGGTCTGAGAGCCTCAGAGTGAAAGGTGTGCATGTATCCAGCAGGTCGTGTGGGTCAAAGTGCAGACTGCCCTGCGCCTCACAAGCCCTCTGGGTCTGCCCAGCTCCCCGGAATGGGAATCAGACTGCAGGTGCTGAGACAATCTGACTGGTCCCTCAAGCCCCTCACTGGAGATCACGGTTTTTGTGGCTAAGGGTCAGAGGCCAATGCATGTTGGGTCAGCAGGAGAGAATAGCTACCCCCTGCTCCTCCTTCCAACTCCCCCACTCCAAAACAGGGCTGTCCGACAAGCCTGGGAAGGTTAACCTGGGGCACAGGCCAGGACTCAGAGAGGGAGGGAAGTAGTGGCTGCCTTTGGGCTTCAGACCCCCACAGCTCGTTCTCTGGGGCAGGAGGCATGGGGGCTCATCTCTGCCTGGGTGATGAGAGTCCAAGGACAGAGAAAGGCTTTAACCTCAGCTGTACCCTTGACCCTTGAGTCTGCAGACACTAGGTCTATACTGGCGTGCTCCTGGAAGAGACTGGGCCCAGGCCCGAGGCAGCCATGGGCCTAAACGGAAGGGACCCCACCCGGGCCTGGCCAAGGCGCCTCTTCGGATGGTGGGGACACAGGGCAGCTACCTTCAGGGGCACTGGCTTTGCCGGCTCCTTGTCTCTGGGGTGTCTCATCACTGGAGGTGCCGACATCAGGTTCCGCCTCGGGTTGGCATCGACTGTGGCCTTCGTGCCGAGGCCCGGGGGCTGCGGGTGCGGCTTATAAGCCCACTTCTCCTGCTCGACGCAGGGCTTGCTGGGCCTGTGGCTATCGAACACACAGTCGTCCACATCCTTCACCTGTGCTTGGGAGGGAGACCTGTGAGGCGCTGCTGCGTCCTGGATGGAAGGGAGGCCTCCCCGTCCAATGCCAACACCACGGGGCCCTCCGGGTGCATTGGACTTGCTTCCCAGAATGGGAATCGAACCAGAGCTTAGAAGCCTGTCCCCAGGGCACCCACAGGCAGGGGACAGTGCCCATGAAGGACTCAGTCTCCCCATCTGTAAGTGGACAGTGCTTTCCAAGTATTTTTGAGGTAGCTTTTAGTCTGAAGGGAAACTCCAAAGTGTAAAATAGACAAAAAGCTGAAGTGTTCTGGAGAAGCTGCTGTAATAGTCTCCAAGCCTCTCTCCACAAGTTTGGAAAACTACTGGACGGGGTGACCCTGAAGGCCCCTTCCAGCTTTAATCTGCAAAGATAGAGTCATTCAGAGACTGTGGGGGCTTCCCATGTCCTACCAAGAGCCCAGTGAGCCCAGAGCAGTAATCTGTAGTAGCAATGGGTCAATGTGACCCACCTTCAAGGAGAGAGTAATCTCCTTGGGAGACTAGGACTAGAGCCACAAGACTCTGGAGTCAGACAGCCTGGATTTGGATCAATTACTTGATGGCTATGTGACCTCAGGAGAGATACTTAACCTCTCTGTGCCTGTTTCTTAATCTGTCAAGTGAGGATAATTATAAGAGCTACCACCTACCTCCCTAGCTCCCAAACTCCTTCAGAACAAGTCACCATCACTCCCTTCCACCTCCCAGGGTGTCCCTGACCCACCCCCTAGCCCTACATGGTTCTGGCCCACAGCTGAGAGAGCACAAAGAGAACAGCGTGTTTCTGCTGACCATACCCTCTTGGGCAGCAAGGGCAAGGGGCTCTGAGAGGCGTTGAAATTGAGGATGGGCCTGAAGGTGCCGATGTTCCAGAACAGGATGTCCCCATTGTAGGAGGAGGTGGCGATGAACTGGTTCTGGTACTTGGCCATGCTCAGGACATCCTCCGTGTGGAAGGTCTGCCAGTGGTAGCACAAGAGCACCGGCTTGATCTTGTGGAACCTGCACACGTGCCCAGAGGCAGGAGGGTGGAGCACTCAGCTTTATTGGTATCCTGGGAGAAGAGCATCCAAGTCTCTAGGGTCCCAAGCACTGACCCAGAGGAGGACCCCTCCAGAGGAGGCGTAGAGCAGAGTTGGAGCTCTGCCCTGCTGACCGCATTAACTGAGCATCTGCTATGTGCCTGCTGTAAGGGCCTGGTCCTAGGAGCTTCACATACATTAATCTTACAGATTCGCCCCATTCAGACACCTGAGTAAGACCTCAGGCTGAAAGAAGGGGAAACCATGACTCTAGAAAGGCTCTCTGAAGAGGACGGGACCCTACACTTTCTACTCCTCTGCCTATAATGTTGCTCCTGTCCCCAGCCCCTCACTGCTTCACTAAGACCTCTCCTGCTCACTCTTCAGATCCCACTCCACCCATGTCACCTCAGATGACCCTTTTCTTATGGCCCCTGACACTAGATCAGATTTTGTCCACTCCCCATAGAAACCTGTATTTTTTTTCATAGCACAGAGCAGACTATCATTATAAATTAAGTTATTTGATTAGTGTCTGAGTTCCAGGAGGATGGAGACTTCATGTTCTTGCTTATAGCCATTCCCAGCACCTAGTACAAAGCCTATTGGCCTCATGGAGTGATGAATAAATAGATAGATGAGAGGATGAAGGAGTAAACCTCACCCGACACTAACTTCCTGCTTGGTGTTCCAACCATCAGCAAAGTTAAGGATGTAGGAACCCATCTTTAGTAAAGAGAGAAAGGTCAGCTGCCCTCACCTCCCACGTGCACCCTGGCCGGTGGTGGTGATTTCCTCACTCAGTCGTGTCCTACTCTTTGCAACCCTATGGACTGTAGCATGCCAGCCTCCTCTGTCCATGGAATTCTCCAGGTGAGACTACTGGAGTGGGTTGCCATTTCCTTCTCCAGAAGATCTTCCCGTCCAAGGGATCAAATTTGGGTCTCCTACATTGCAGGCAGATTCTTTACTGTCTGAGCCACATCAGAGAAGCCCTGTGCCCTGGCTACTCACGTATAATAAGTGATTCTCTTACTCCATCCAGTCGTGTAGAACACTTTGTTCATGTGGACAATTCCACTAATCTATTGAAGAGGAAAGGAAACAGAACTCTAAGGTACCTCAGAGAAAATGGCCCCAGGCCCCAAATGTCTTCCTAACCATACCAAGCAAGAAATCCAAACACTCCATGATTATGAGACTTTCCCTAGCGGTGAAACCACCATATTACTTTTTTCAGAATGCTCTCACATCCCATTATCCATGTGATGGACTTGGAGATGGCAGATTGGGTAAGTTTCCATGTCCATCTTATAGGGGACAGGAGGGAAGCCAAAGTTAAGCCTGGCTAAGTTCACACAACTGAGTCATAGGATCTGGAAAGTGAAAGTGAAGTCACTCAGTCGTGTCCAACTCTTTGCAGCCCCATGGACTGTAGCCCAGCAGACTCCTCCAGCCATGGAATTTTCTAGGCAAAAATACTGGAGTGGGTTGCCATTTCCTTCTCCAGTGGATCTTCCCAACCCGGGGATCGAACCCAGGTCTCCTGCATTGTGGGCAGATCCTTTACCGTCTGAGCCACCAGGGAATAGGATCTGGACCAGCCCCTAATCCCTGCTTCTTGGCCAAGTGCTCCTTCTGAGTTTCTTAAAGAACTGTGTCACAAGTTTGTAATAGGCTCAAGTCCCAAAGAGGAACTGCTGGCTTTGCACTTTGCCACACCCAGAGACCTTCCTCACCACCCTGGTGGGCATTTCCCAAACAGGGGTATGGGTGGCTCTGAATCACATGACCCCACTGCCAACAATGCCACCTAAAGCCCTAAGATGTAGGGTGCCTGTGTGCTCAGTTGCTCAGTCATGTCTCTTTCCGACACCTTGGACCGCAGCCCCCCAGGCTCCTCTGTCCGTGAAATTCCCCAAGCAAAAACACTGGAGCAGATTGCCATTTTCTATTTCAGGGGATCTTCCTGGCCTGGGGATCGAACCCACTGACCCAGGACCTCCTGAGTCTCCTGCATTGGCAGGTGGATTCCTTACCACTGAGCCACCTGGGAAAACCCTCCCAATATATAAGATGAGTAGTGCTAACACACTAAAAGAGCAAGAGTAGCTGACATCTGAAGAATGTCTGTGGAGGACAGGCCCTATTATCTATCTCCATTTTATTTAAGATTTTTTTTTATGTGGACCATTTTTTGTTTTTATTGAATTTGTTACCATATTGTTTCTGTTTTAGGTCTTGGTTTTTTGACCTCAAGGCATGTGGGATCTTGGCTCCCCAACCAAGGATCAAAGCCCCACCCCCTGCAATGGAAGGTGAAGTCTTAACCACTGGACCTTCAGGGAAGTCTCAACTATCTTCATTTTATGCATAAAGGCTCAGGAAGGCACAACGCCAGGGAGTCTGTGTGCACAGCCTTTCGGGGAGACATGAAAATAGCACGTGCTGGGGTCACAGGAGCTGTGAGGGGCCCCCGGCCCCAGCTGATGGACCAGACTGACCTCTAACTGGTCCGCCTTGGGGAAGGTCAGCAGGCATTCGCCAACACTGTAGTTCCACATCTTCACGGTGCCGTCACGCAGGCCCGTGAGCAGGCACCCCTCTGACTCATCCAGGGACATGGCGGTCAGCTCCACTTGCTGGTCCCCCGTCACTGAGAACTCCATCAGCCTCCTGCCCGTCACGACCTCCCACACACTCACCATGCCGCTCAGACAGCCGCTCACCACCTGCGGGGGAGCACACAGCCGGGGCTCCTGGGGAGGGGAAGGCCCCCACTCCCAAGGGCAGCCGCCAGCTGGCATGACTGCTGGTAGCCCGGCCACCACTCAATGTACTGAGAAGACAGGCGCTCTGGGCCATCCTGCAGCAGGACAACCCTCTCTCGAAAACAGGCCTTCCTCTGCCCTGTGCAAACTGGCACGGTTGTTTTAGAAAGAACCACTCTGGTGAAATCCCCTTTAACTCTGAAATGGAATTTATCAGAATCTTTCCAGAGAAAATCATATCTAATCCAGAAAAGACACATACTGAAAAAGCATTAACAATGGAGGATAGGGAAAAAAAAACAGGAAATACACCGACAACCCCCTAAGCAGGGAAATATTGGGTAAAGATAGGTCACCTCACCTGAAGCAACATCATGACTGTAACGATGAAACAGTAACAGGGGATGTTACTTCAGACTAACCTTCCCATTGAGAACATCTAGAAAAGCTGGATAAGGGGGATTTTTTTTTAACTGTCTAAGGGCACTGAGGAGCCCTAAGGTATGGGGAGTGTGGTGCCAGGAGCCAGAACGAGAGGGAAACCCAAAGAGGTAAGTGCTGGCCTCCCACTGCCAAGGCCACGTTGCAGCCGACAGGGCCGCCCTACCCAGAGCCCGGGCCAGGAAATGGGTACCAGTGGGAAGGGGCAGAGGGCCCAGGAGCCCTTCCTGTCCCCACGCGTCAGAATCTACACGCCCAGTTGCTCTGCCCAATGCAGAGACCTCTGCTCAGAACCACAGCCTGGGCCTCCCTCCCCCTTCCATAACAAAGTCGAACCACTGTTTCCCTGGAAATGACCTCCAGGAGCAACACCCACTCCAGGGTCCTCAAAGAGCAGCCCACACCCCGTAGCCCATCACACACAGTGGAAAGAAGGCTGCCCATCCAGAAGTGACCTGGGGTGGCAGCCAGGGGCACACAGGCTCAGAGGAGTTTGGTGACCCAAAGGCCACTTGGTGGAGCTCCGGTCTTTCCCAGGGCGACCCCAGTGCAAGACGGCTGCTCGCCGACCTCCCGCTGCTCTGTACCACCACCCACGCTCTCAGAGTGCTGCCCCACCCCGCCCCCCCCTCCCCCCCGGTGCCTGCTGCCAGCCCTGGAGACGGGCTGCTGCCCGCTGACCTGCTTGAAAACCTTGCTGTAGAGGACAGCGCACAGGGGCGTGCTGTAGGTCGTGGTCTTCTCCTCTGCTCTCCCAGGCCCGTGTGTCTCCAGGTACCCTTTCAGGATTCCAATCTGCAGGGGCAGAGGGGCAGATGGCTGGGCAGTCAGAAGGGCCCGCTGTCAGTGACTGGCACCAGGGAGAAACTTCCAGTAAACCAAGACACCAAGACATCCTCAACTGCATGCAGGCTTGCTGATACCTCACCCCAACTCCATGCCCCCACTTACTGAGATCAGAGCTTCCAAACCCTAGAGCGCCTACAACCCCAAAGCCCAAGTCCAAGGTCCCTTTTATAACTTCTGAAAAGCACAAGGCCTCAATCTGGTGTCCCCTCATCCAGGAAGCCTTCCCTGACCACCTTAGCCTTCAGCCAGGCTCAGGATCCTTTCTCTGTGCTCCATGAAGCACCCAGCCCACATCTACATCATAATGCACAACATTTTCTATTAAAATTATCTGTTATGCTACTCCCCCATGAGTTCCTTGAGGGATGGGCCAGTGCCTAATTAATATACTCTCTGCTTTGAAATGGACTTCAAAGGTCTGTTGAATTCAACAAGCGCTGACAGCTGTCCTGACACTCGGCAGAGGGGAAGGAACCCACCAACTCCCTTCTCAGGACACCTGCCATCTGGGGGAGTCAGCCAAGGGCACAAGGACACTGTGTGTCACCTGCCAACAGAGGGAAGAAGAGCCACCACTTCCTGTCAACCACAGACGACACCCTCGTCTCCCTTTCTGGGTCGAACCTCTTCTACTGGCTGCCAAGCATCCCTGTAGCCCCCTAACCTCCATCTGGTCACAGCCCTCCCCAACCGGCACCCTGGACAGTCAGCCCCTTGTGCTTCTCCCAGGCTGTCCCGTCCTGAGGGGTTCAGGGCAGACCTCACATGGGCACCAGCTAAGTCATGGCTCACAGACAGGCTTCACGGTAGGTCCCTCCAGGTTCTCACCTTCAGAGGGACTGCTTGGGTGTGGGTGTGGGCCCTGCCATCCTGGGGTTCATGATTCGGCAGGAAAGACAGTCATGTAACCCTGACAGGACAGTCATAAGGGCTGTGATCCAGGGCAGGCAAGGGAGCTTGGAGTGAAGGCTTCTAACCTACCTGGGGGTCAAGGGGGGCTTCCAGAAGGAGAGACTGGAGGAGACAAAGGTCAAGAGAGCAGCAAGAGCAACATAGAGGGTGACCACTGGGGGCCTAGAAATGGTCCTCCAGGAAATCACAGGGGACAGCGCTTTGAGGGCCAGGCCACGGAGCCCAGTGGCTTTGTCCTCATGACATAAAGCAGTCTCGGTCTGGACAGGATGTGACCACCCCTCGGTGTCCCGTGGGTCAGAGACCATGGCCGTGGCCCCTCCCCTCCTTGTGCAGCCACGGCCTGCCTCCCTCCCGCACATCACTCACTGAATAGGTGCTGCAGATGAGTGAGTTGTCCTCTTTGTGGAAGTAGATGCTGGTGATGGGGCAATGTCCCAGGGCAAAATGCTTCCCGCAGAAGGACTGAAGGCATTGGTAGTCTTGCAAGTCCCACACGCGAATATTCTGGGGGTGGGAAATCGGCAGGGAGGTCAAGAGTGGGTCCTCAGGGATGTGGCTGGCCTGAGGCCTGGGGGTGCTCCTGGGGGCACAGCCACCGCGCTAAGTCACTGCCACAGACCACAAGCCTATGACAGCGATACTGTGCATGTGTGCTTAGTCGCTCAGTCATGTCTGACTCTCTGCGACCCCATGGACTGTAGCCTGCCAGGCTCCTCCGTCCATTGGGTTTCCCAGGCAAGAATACTGGAGTGGATTGCCATGTCTTCCTCTATGGGATCTTCCCTATCTAGGGATCGAACCCGCATCCCTTATATCTCCTGCATTGGCAGGCGCGTTCTTTACCACTAGCTCCACCTGGGAAGCCCAGAGACATCATTCAGTTCAGATTCAGTTCAGTCGCTCAGTTCAGTTGCTCAATCATGTCCAACTCTTTGCAAACCCATGAACTGCAGCACGCCAGGCTTCCCTGTCCACCACCAACTCCTGAGGTTTACTCAAACTCATGTCCATTGAGTCAGTGATGCCATCCAACCATCTCATCCTCTGTCATCCCCTTCTCCTCCTGCCTTCAATCATTCCCAGCATCAGGGTCTCTTCAAACAAGTCAGTTCTTTGCATCAGGTGGCCAAAGTA
This sequence comes from Muntiacus reevesi, assembly GCF_963930625.1. NCBI lineage: Eukaryota > Metazoa > Chordata > Mammalia > Artiodactyla > Cervidae > Muntiacus > Muntiacus reevesi. The sequence continues at coordinate 60,545,455 of NC_089250.1, read as the reverse complement.
TTGGAGTTTCAGCTTCAGCATCAGTTCTTGCTTATGGTCAAATGAGGAAGCTGAGCCATACACACTACTCCCAGTCTCCTCCTCCCAAGGTGTCTATCCTGCTTGAGCACCTGCTGCTCATCAGCTGAGGATGGAGCCCTCACCAGGCCGCCCATGCCCCACCCCCAAACACTCAGCTCCCACCCCGGCCTCCCTCCAGTAAAGCCAGGCGGGGCACAGACAGAACTGCCAACATAGGTGCCCCAAAAGCCAGCCTGTCCCCCTGGGTTCCTCCCAGGTTGAGGAAGTGTCCCCAGAGGGGCCCGTGGAAGTCCCTGCAGGACACTCCTCACCTGGGGGCATCGGCAGCAAGCTGGACAGGGCTGGGGCTTGAACCCACAGACCCCATCCACACCCTGGCTCTGCTCATCACTGACCGTGAGCGTCTGTTTCTGTCTCCCCACCCCTCCAGCCTCAAAGTCTTCATCAGAGGTGACGATGCCCAGCTCACAGCACTGCCAGCAGCATTCCAGACAATAACAAGTGTGGGGTGTGCTGGGGAGCATGTCCTGGTGACCCAAGGGCCCTGCCTGCTCCTGATCTACCGAGTCCCAGAAGACACAACCTTGTCCCCTGCAGGAAGACACCTGCGACTGTTGATGTGCAATCCCCAGTAGGTGGGGAGAGACCCTGAACCCATAGTTCAGAGGAGCAGAGTAACGGACCTGAGCAGAGGAGCTCAGGCATTTGAAAAAGGTCCAGTCTGGCCCTGACAGCCAGGGCAGCCGAGAGAGGCCACTGGGAGAGCTGAGGGCAGCAAGTCTGGGTCTGGGGGAGGGGAAAGGCTCACCTGTGTTGTACACCTACTATGTGCCAGTCAGGTCACTGCTCCTTTAGCACCTGACCTCCTCTAAACCCCTCAGCAGTCCTTCTCTGGATGAGGAGGCTGAGACCCAGTTAAGCGAAGGGCCCCGCCCAGGGCCCCAAATTAAGTAGCCAGTCTGGGCTACATGGAAACAGCTCTGGTGAGCAGCTCATAGCTGGGCTCAGGCTTCTATTGTGGTGGGGGGTGAGGTGGTCAGAGACCCATGATGCCACCTGGGGTACCCTCCTCTAGGCCTTCGGCCAGGGGTGGGACCATGGGCAGGGAGGTCCCACCACTCCCTGAGCCTCAGGCTCCTGGCAACTGGCAGCCCCCTGGCTGACTGAGCTAGCTCACTATCCATGGGCCAGCATCTTTGGGAAACAGGAACTATGGGCAGAGGGGCATCAGGGCTGGGCTTCCCGAGGGTGACACCTTGTCCTTGGAGACGCTGAGAAGGATGCTGTTGTCCTTGTTGTTCACAACGATGTGTGTCACCGAAGTCTGATGCCCCTTCATCATCCACACAGGCTTTCTTGAGAAGAAGGGGTTCCACAGGCGGATGAGGGGGTCATAGCCGCCAGTCACTGGAGTTGAAAATCGGGTATCAGCCACAAGGGCTTGTGCTGGGACTTTGTCCTGGGCAGGCCTTAGACTCCATCCAGTCTTGGCAGACAATAGCTGTTGTCACGACGCATCCGTGCCCCCCCCGCCCCATCCCCTCCACCACCAAGCCAAGCAAGCCCGTGTCACCACTCCACCCCAGGTGCCCACGGGCAGGCACCGGAGCGGCCAGAGGCCAGGTGCCACGAGCCCTCCCCCTCAGCTCTGATGGGTCCTACACCCTCAGCAGTCCTCAGCCTAGTTCTGCCAGACCAGCACCTTCCACGTGATACAAAGGTTACTTACCCAGGACGTTCTTTCCTGGGCAGTAATCGAAGCAAAGAATCCCTTTTCTCAAATTCAGCACTGAAACCCTACAACAGCAAAGGAGGCACGCTGGGACCAGTGGCCTTGGGAGAGCTTCTGAGCCTTGGGTGGGAGGAGCTGGAGGCAGGGCCATGGCGGGTGGGGGTTATAGGGACAAGTCATTACCTCTCCATCCAAGGAGAGGAGCAGCCCCTGGGACCCTGCCCTGGGCTCACCCTGCAGCCCCCAGCTCATCGGGAACCAGCAGCGCCTGGAAGAGACGCCCACCCCCACCTGCATATGAAGGTGAGAGCAGCCCCCAGAGCAGGAGACTTCACTCCATCAGTACCTTCACTCTCCTGGGATGAGGGTCCTCCCACCCAGGACGTAAACCCAAAGGCAGGGGAGGGGAGGGCCCCCAAAGGCTCGGGGGAGAGAATAAATTTCCTGCTGCCTGCTGGTCCCTGTGTGGGGTACCGTCTTGTGAGTCACTGGGACCCTCACACAACCCTGAAGACTGTCAGCAGCCACGATGAGGACATGGAAAGGAGGAGCTTGGCCAAGGAGGGGGGTGGGGGTGGGGGCAGGGTGTCAGGACTCAGACCCAGCGTGGGCGTGACAGGAAGAGGCAGGAGGGTCAGAACCGGAGCCCCAGGAATGGAAGAGGTGCGGTAGGGCTGGAGGGTAGGGGGGTTCAGGGGGTGCTCAGGAGGGCAGGTTGGCCCAGGCAGGGGTTCCGGGAAGGTCAGGGAGAAAGTCAAGCCCAACGGCCTCACAGGCCCCAGAGCCCTAGAAGCTCTGTGCCTTTGCGTGTGCTGTTCCCTCATGTCCACACATCCTACCCCACCAACTCTTTCCACTCAAACTCTCCCTTCAAAACTCAACTCCAGGCCTTCACTGGTGGCACAGTGGGTAAGAATCCTCCTGACAACGCAGGGGGTACAGGTCGATGCCCAGTCCAGGAAGATTCCACACGCTGTGGAATGACTAAGCCCACGCACCACAACTACTGAGCCCATGTGCTGAAACTACTGAAGCCCGTATACTAGAGTCTGTAGTACAGAACAAGAGAAGCAACAAGAGAAGCCCCCGCAACGAGATGCTCCCGCACCGCAATGAAGAGTAGCCCCCACTCACAGCAACTAGAGAAAGCCCGCACACAGCAACGAAGACCCAGCACAGCCATAAGTAAATAAACTCAACTCCAGCATGTTCTCAACCAAACTGGGCCCTGAACTGCTCCTCTGCCACTACCCAGGGGCCTAAAGCTGCTTATCACAGTAGAGGCTCCCTCTCCTGAATTCCCATTATTCAGCCGAGCCCCAAATCCTCTTTGCCCACATCCCACCAGGGCCCAGGCCCCCTTCACTTCTGTATCAGCCTCCTTGGGTGGGGGCTCTTAACCTCCTGCCTTTCTCCCACTTCCCTGTGCTCCCCACTCCACAGCCAGAAGGATTCCTCTAAAACTCAAAAGTTCAAGAAAAGGATATGAAACACCTGTGCTGTCAAACCACATATGTCTCCCTCCATACATATATGTGCAAAGAAATATTCTGGAAGAACTGTCACAAAATGTTACTAGAAATTATTTCAGGCTGATTCACCCATTTATTCAACCAAGGTTTCCCAGTTCCTGTGCCCTTCCAGGATGAGCAGACAGGATGCTCCTGCCTTCACTGGAGCCTCCCTCCTAGAGGAAAACCGCCTGAGTAAAGAATAGAGAGACAAGGAAGTGGGCATATACACATCATGGCAAGTCCTGCAGGAAAATAAACAGACAGCTGGAGGAGACCAGGTCTGCAGGAGACTGCTGTGTGGAAAAGAGACTGAAAGGTCAGGGTGGGACTCAGGGAAGAAGTCCACAAGGCCACTCCAGAGGCAGAATTTGAGTTGACAGTGCCGGCCCCACCTGCAGAGGCCATGCCCCAAGAGGGCATCACCTAACTCACTGAAAAAGACCCTGATGCTGGGAAAGGTTAAAGGCAGGAGGAGAAGAGGATGACAGAGAAAGAGATGATTGGAAGGCATCACGGACTCAATGGACATGAGTTTGAGGAAGTTCTGGGAGTTGGTGATGGGCAGGGAAGCCTGGCGTGCTGCAGTCCATGGGCTCGCAGCATTGGACTCGACTGAGAGACTGAACAAGAGCAGTCAATGGTGCCACCTGCTGGCCAGGGTGTGTACTGCACTCACACATGAAATGGGGTTTGTGCACATGTGTATATATTCTGCAATCCACCCCTAATATATATCTCGATTTCCACTCCTGGCAGACTCCAGGCCACTATCATGTGTACCCTGAATTAATACAGTGGTGTCCTTATTGGTGTCCTTATTTCCCCTCCTGCCCATATACGGCTTCCCTCTTAGCTCAGTCAGTAAAGAATCTGCCTGCAATGCAGGAGACACGGGTTCGATTCCTGGGTCAGGAAGATCCCCTGAGAAGGAAATGGCAACCCACTCCAGTATTCTTGCCTAGAGAATCCCATGAGCAGAGGAGCCTGGCGGGCTACAGTCTATGGGTTCACAAGAGTTGGACACGACTTAGCGACTAATACCACCACGACCACCACTTGCAACAGAGCAGCCAGAAAGATGCTCCGCATGTCAGACCACACCATTCCTCTGCTCAGAACCGTCCTAGAACCTTGCCCATCTAATTCCAAATCATAATAAAAAGATGTTTTCGAGACACTTGGGTAAAGATTAACTTGGACTAGTACTAGGAATATTAAAGTTTTAGTTGCTCAGTTGTGTCCAACTCTTTGCAACCCCATGGACTGTAGCCCACCAGGCTCCTCTGTCTATGAGATTTTCCAGGCAAGAATACTGGAGTGGGTAGCCATTCTCTTCTTAAGGGGATTTTCTCAACCTAGGGATTAAATTTAGAAAGCATTATACTATTTCTCTACTTCTATGTGTTTAAAATCTTTCATAAAAGGAAAAATGTTTAGAAAAACAAAAAAACAGGCAGAGAGGAGCAATGCAAAGGCCTGGGGGCAGGAACATGCTTGAACAACGAGGGGGCCAGTGTGGCTGGAGTGGAAAGGCAGCAGGGCCAGCCACCCAGGCCCTCGTGGCCACAACGCAGTAATCCCCGTGACAGCCTCCTGCCACTGAGACCCAATAAAACAGGAAGCTGAATGAGAGACAGATCACCAAGATGAGGTAATACTCCCACCAAATCAGAGGAACCAAACCGACAAACCAGCTCCAAGCAAAATGCCACCACACCACTCCCCTCAAAGCACAAAAAGCAAGATGGAAGCCTCCCCAACACCTCAGGGATATGCTCCCCTCCTCCAGCCTAGAGTTAGTTCCAGGACTCGAGGATTGGATAAAGGAATGGGGAGGCGGTCCCACAAGATTCCAGATTCATTTATGTTTGAATCCTTTTTACATATATACATATTCCTGTGTGACTAACAGTTGATTTTATTTTCTTGGCCGCACATTGCAGTTTGTGGGATATTAGCTGCCCAGTTATGGATGAAACCTGGGCCTTAGTAGTGAAATCATGGAACCCTAACCACTGGACCACCAGGTAATTCCTAACAGTTGATTTTCAAAAAATAAAAAAAGACAGCAGAAGAAAATATTCCCTCTTGGGTAAAGCAATAAAAAATGAAGGAAATATATTAGAACCATCTCCAAAGAATTAGTGTGGCCAACTACTGAACACAGGCCACATATGGTGCTCACTCACGTAAGCCTTGAGGTAAGTGAAGGGCTGTTATCGTCCCCTTTGACAACAGGAGGAAACTGAGCTTCACAGAAGTGAAGCAACTCACACTCATCCCTTCACTCAGAAAACATTTTTCTGACTGTCTCATACTATGTGCCAGCCTTTGTGCTGAATTTTGTGTATAGATTGGTGGGTAAAAGAGACCTTATATTTTTGCTGCTGGTGGCAACGCCAGAATGGTTAAAACCAGACTCCATAAAAGTTCTCATCACAGGAAAGGAAAAAAGAAATGTGGAACTGTGTGTGGTGATAGATGTTAACTAGACTGTGATCATTTCACAATATACGTGTTTAGTCACTCAGTCACGTGTGACTCTTTGGGACCCCATGGATTGTAGCCCGCCAGGCTCCTCTGTCCATGGGATTCTCCAGGCAAGAATACTGGAGTGAGTTGCCATGCCCTCCTCCAGGGGATCTTCCCAACGCAGGAATCAAACCCAGGTCTCCCACACTGCAGGTGAATTCTTTACTGACTGAGCCACCGGGGAGGCCCTCACAAATTATACATAAGTATCAAATCATTCTATGGCACACCTGAAACTTAATATAATATTATATGTCAATTTTCAAAACTGACAATCTCAATTTAAAAAACAAAAAAACAGACTCCAGAGCCCACATTCCAACCACTACAGCCCACTGTTGGCTCTCAGGACACAAGTGATTCTTCATACCCAGGCTGACCCGCAGGTCTCTGTACTGCCCACAGGAGAGTCCACTGTCCTGGAGGCAGGCCACCTCTCAGCAGGGACGGCCACGTGTGGCTAAAGTGAAACCGGCATCCCAGAGTCAGTGTCACCACCCACCCCCTCCCAGACCCACCACCTCTGCCTGGAAGTGGGTGCCCCTTACTTGAGGCTCTCTGGGACTTTGGATGGCAGCACTGTCAGCACCAGAGAGGACTTGTCAATGGCTGAACAGGAAGCCACCAGGTTCAGCTGGGGGATGAACTTGACCTGTTGACACCAGTTGAGGTGGAGAGCCTGGAAAGAGAGCGGTGGTAGTGGGAGACCCAACCCAAGCACAGTCGTCCAGACCCAGCCCCACCTCGTACAGGCTCAGCTCCCAGAAAGTGGCAGGTATCGGGGGCTGGAGGGCTAGGAGATCCCGAGTCTAGTGCCTTCAACAAAGTGCTCCGGCCCCGCAGTTCTAGCCCAGGTCGTGGCCAGGACAGTATGGCCACCAGTTGTCCATGGAACAGGTGAGAAGCATTGAAATCTCCTGTCACGTGAACTCTTGTTTATAGATTAGAGGACAGGCTAGGTCAAGTGCATACTAATACCATTCTCTGTGGCCCCATCCCAAGGTGGAAGGAAGGATGGACCAAGTCTGCCTAGTCCACAGCCCCTGTCATCCACCCTCATCCCTAGTCGACAGTGCTTCCCGGCTCCCCCACGCCCCCCTCGTGTTTGTCAGGACGAGGTATGCAGAACACGAGGATGTTATCTGGTGCCACTTGGGTGGAAAAAAGGCTGCAACCCACAGGCCAAGGGCATGGCCTGGCTGGATGCACTCTGAGGTCTGGCCCCATGCTTGGCCTTCCAGTTGGGAGATTTTCCTCTCCAGGACAAGAATGAACAAGGTGACTGGAGGGGTCGTCGGGCACAGCCGGGTTTCACGCGTGCTATTTCACCAAGTGCCTGTCACAGTGAAGGTTGGAGGATGATTTGATTACCAATGGCTGACGAAGCGATCAATCATGCCTATGTAACGAAGCACCATGGAAACCCAAAAGGACAGGATTCAGAAAGCTTCTGGGCTGGAGAAAATGTACAGGGAGAGTGGGGACCCAGACAGGGGTGGAAGCTCCCCACCCCTTCTGCCGTGCCTTCTGCATCTCTGCCACCTGGCTGTTCCTAAATTACATTTTTCATTAAAAAAACCAAAACGGTGATCTAGTAAAGTAAAACGTTTCTCCAAGTTCTGCGAGCTTCTCTGGCAAATTAACCGAACCCAAGGAGGCGGGTCATGGAAACCTCATTTATGCTGGTGGGTCAGAAGCACAGGTGACAACCTGAACTTGCACTTGGCATCGGAAGTGAAGGGCAGTCTCATCCCGCAGGGTCTGACACTATATTTGGGTAGACAGTGTTAGGATTGAGTTGAATTGTAGGAAAGCCAGCTCGTGTCACAGAACAGCTCAGAGGTATGGGAGAAAAATAATCATTGTAACAGGTGCCATAATCCTATATGCCAGGGGGTACCCAACCTCCAGGATCTAATTCCTGATGATCTGAGGTGGAGATGTAACAATAATAGAAATAAAGTGCACAATAAATGTAATGCGCTTGAATCACCCTGAAACCATCCCCCACCCCAATCCATGGAAAAACTGTCTTCCAACCATTCCCTCATGCCAGGTTGGGGACCACTGCTATCAGCGCTGCAGTGAGGGGATGAAGGCAGAGGCGGATGGTGAGCAGGGCTGTGCTAGGCTGGTTGGGTAGGACCTGAAGGAAGTAGAGGGGTGCATACAGTAAGTGGGGGGAGAACATGGTAGCCTGAAGGAATGGCACGTGTCAAGGCCCTGCAGTGGGAAAGGCTTCGTACTCAGAGAACAGCAAAGTTTGCTGGCACTTCTGTGGCAGAGGGAGGAGAAGCGGGGTAGAGAGCAAGACCAGAAACAAGCCAGGGGCCAGAGCCCTTCCTGTCCTGGTCGTGGGTGCACTTGAGACTTTGTTCAAACAGGACAGCTACTGGGATTTTGAGCAAAGGAGTGACCTGACTATATTTCTAACTCATCTTTCTTGAAGTTGCTGAATGCAGAAAGCACCATGTGGAGCAAGGAATTGGGCAACGGTGAGAAGCCACCCAGGAGGGCCGTGTCTGAGCAAGGAAGGAGGTGAGAGAGACCAGCCTTGCCTGGGGATTCTGCAGAAAGAGCCAGGCGGGATCCAGCAGGTGCCTCCACCCCTTCCTTCCCCGGGGACCAGTGCCCAATGCCACAGACCCAAGGGCAGATCCACCTGCTGTGTTTATTTCTGAGTGGTACATGTGTACAGCTAGTTACCATGGAAACAGCAAAGGAAAGAGCCCCCCTTACCTTCAGCCGGTAACTTCTATACATAGGGGACTTCTCACTTAGAAGCCTCCGGGTAGAAACACTGGTCCAGTTATCTGATGGTGAGAAAATCAAGGCCCAGGTCACCAGGTCTTCCCATTTGCAGGACAAACAAGACCTCAAAAGCAAGACCCCTTGAGCTGGTTTGCAACTCCCATGCATCTCAAAAGGCATTCCCATACAAAGGCTCGCTCAAGCCTCCCTGTGTCCTGGCAAGTTCAGTGCAGACACTGAACTCAGCACCCAGAAAACAGACCCGAGCCGATAAACACCGCTGCCCAGAATCCCCATGTCAGCCCCTGGCAGAGCTGGAGCCACATTTTAGAGACTGAACTCTCCCGTTGAGTCTCCATTAGAGAGCTCGGACTCTGCAGGGGCAGAGAATGAACTGAGATCCTGGGCTCTTATTCATTCTGAAAACAGTCATTTGGGAGTTTGTCATTCTGCTTCAAACTACATGCCCCATCTTGTCTGGCAAACACAAGTTCCAAGAAGAAGTTGCATGCATGCGTCGTAAAGCAAGCATGTCTGGAGCATGTGTGGTGAGCACAGCTCTGCCCCTCCACTTTCTCTCCTTCTACCTTCTAGCGAATCCATGAACTGAATGTGTTCATCCCCATTCGAGTAAGGGGACCAAGGCGCAGAGAGGTTAAGCAACGGGGTCCAGGTCACACAGAGCTGGTCTGTCCAGCCCCTCCCAAGTCAGCACTGCTGGATGCCCCTTCCTGCTTGTCCCAGCCTCCAGGCAGCATGTGGCGTGGAAAGACTCCCGTCCAACACTCCAGTCTCATCTGCCTCCCTTCCAATTTCCTGTCCACCACTCAGCTCAAAGACCTCCACAGCTTCCTGTGCCAATCTGCAGGGTGGCATAGAGTGACCAGGGTGGGCTGGCTCAGGGCAGGGGTAGAGGCTGATGAGGCAGGTACATGGGGTGCCAGACCCCTTCTGCGTCCAGGACAGGACCCGTCTTCCACCTGGCCGGTGGTGGATGCTGCCCAACAAGCTAGACAGGTGTCACCAAGGCCTGAGAGCCCCTGGAGAGAGTCCTGCTCAGAAACTCCGACTGGAAGCCCAAGCGGCCGCTCTGGAGTCCTGGATGGACGGGAGTCAGTGCTCCTGGGAGCTGGGGCCCCTAGTGGCCTCTGCCTCCCCTAGATGGATGTGGAGTGGCCTGGAGAACTGACACTGTGGGTCAAAGCCTCAATCCTGGCCAGGGTCCAGTCCAGACAAGCCCTGGACAGCCGCAGGCTCCGAGGCCGTGGGATCCCTTGCCACTTGGCAGAGCATCCCCAAACAGCACCCTCCAGCATTGAGTCAGCTTGAGATACAGCCCAGCAAGAGGTTCAACTGCCAGCTCTGGGGCAGACTGCCTGCCTGGGATCTCGGTCATCACTGTGGGGCCTGTGCAAGCCTTCACCCCCTTTAGCCTCCCCTGCTCTTCCCTTAACAGACGGTGAAACATCAGCCCCTCCTGGCTCAGGTGAACTGCAGGAGGTGCTCAGCCCCCGAGGGCTCGGTGAAGGTCACGTGCTGGTTCATGCTGGGGAGCTGGGCTTTCCTCCAGGCCCCGCAGAGCCCACCTTCAGGGCAGCCTCTCCGCTCTACCCCACTGCCCACAAACAGGCAGCTCCCAGCCACGGGGAGCAGAACTCTGCTCACACGATGGAGGAAGCATGCCCTTGTCCCAAGGCCCAGAGGGGTCACACAGCTGCCACAGGTTTTCTCTCCCTGGGATGAGGAGGGTTCTGAAGACTCCCTGCTTCAGCCCCCAAACCAGCCCTCACAGGCACAATTTCCCACCTTCAGAGAGACTGCCCGTCTCCTCAGCCCTGTCCCTACCCCGCTGTCCCCCATACCCTACCCCCATAGGTGGTTCTGAGCTGAGCACACGGGTGTACCACCTCCCCAGGGATGGGACGGGGAGGAGCTCCCAGGACAGGACCATCTCCTCCGACTCCCCACGTCTCCCTACCCCATTTGGAGGTCCTGGGGAGGACTCGGGGGTTGAAGAGCCCAGTGGTCACATCGTCAGAGGTGAAGATGATGACATTACCTTTGGTGTCCCCATAGCAGAACACAGCCCTGTGATAGTCCGACCTGGGAACAGGGAGACAGAGGAGACCGCGGAGCAGCTAAGCACATCCGGCATCGCTGCCCACCCCTCCCTGGCTTCCGAGGCCCTCCTCCACCTCAGGAGGGAGGGCAGAGCCCACACAGCTTTCCAGCCTGGGCCCCAACAGCCAACAAACATGGGCCCAGCCACCCAGATCCAGACCATCAGGGAACCAGGTCCAAGAGAAATCAGCACATTTTTAAAAAAGCAAAATAAATGGCTCCCTGGTCCTTCGGCTACTCTTTGCCAGGTCACCCTACCGATGGACCATGACGTGCTCAGAGCCCTCAGGCCACAGCAGGACAGACCAGCTTTGACGGCTGACCCGGCGCGGGAGGGAAAGGAAGAGGAGCTGACGACAACTCTGCGGTCTGAGTGACCCCGAAGAGGGGCCTGAAAGAGGAGCGGCTTGGGGGAAAGAGGACAGAGGCGCAGAGGGTGGGGTCACTCCAGAGCCGCTTCCAGAGAGGTTTTCTGGAGACCCCAGACCCACAGAGTGATGTGGCTGCTGCCAAGACCCTGCAGCGCTCTCCCAGGATTCTCACCAGTAGTTCATGGTCAGGACGCAGCTGTCCAGATCGGTGAAGGTGAAGACCCGGGCACATTTGTGGCTACTGATATCAAAGAACTCTGGAGAAGAGACAGAGGAGGAGGCCCGCATGGGAACCCAGACCCGTGTCCCAGGCCGGGGGTTGGGGGGGGACAGTCATCTCTGGTGATGGTGAGCAGCCTCATTAATCACCACTCAGCAGTCCTCCCAGGGGACTCCAGTCCAGCTCATGGTTGGCTGAGCGACAGATCTCTCCAAGTGCAAATGCATGACTCCCAGTGGCTGGGCGCAGGCCTGGGGAGCAGCGGGGACTCACCTATCTTCTGGTCCGTGGACGCAATGGCCACCAGGTTCATGTTGTGCAGACACACCATGTCAATGACCCACATCTGCTGGCTGTGGAACGGATGGATCTGGTAAAGCTGCCAGAGGGGGACAGAGGAGACCTGGTCTGGGGCGGCTCACCGGAAGAGCACAGGGTCCCCACAAACCCTCTCCTGTCCCCTGAGGCCCCAGAGCCGGGCACAGACCTGGTGAGGAGCCCAGCCTTACCACCAACTACAATGATGGGGCCTTGGATAAGCTTCCAATTTAAAAACCAATTTCCATGTCTGTGAAATGCTTTCTCCTTGGAAGAAAAGCTATGACAAACCTAGGCAGTGTATTAAAAAGCAGAGACATCACTGCGCCAACAAAGGTCCTTCTACTCAAAGCTATGGTTTTTCCAGTAGCCATGTATGGATGTGAGAGTTAGACCATAAAGAAGGCTGAGTGCCAAAGAATTGATGCTTTTGAACTGTGGTGTTGGAGAAGACTCTTGAGAATCCCTTGGACAGCAAGGAGATCAAACCAGTCTATCCTAAAAGAAATTAACCCTGAATATCTACTGGTAGGACTGAGGCTGAAGCTAAAGCTCCAATACTTTGGCCACCTGATGTGAAGAGCCAACTTGTTGGAAAAGACCCTGATGCTGGGAAAGACTGAAGGCAGGAGGAGAAGGGGACGACAGAGGACGAGATGGTTGGATGGCATCACCGACTCAGTGAACATGAGTCTGAACAAACTCAGGGAGATAGTGAAGGATAGAGAAGCCTGGCATGCTGCAGTCCACAGGGTCACAAAGAGTCGGACACAACTGAGCAACTGAACAACAAAAATTGGGCTTACAGAACACTTAGCCTCACAACCCCTTTCTAGAGCAGTTTGACAAGCTCATCAAAGTTTTAAATGTGCAGTTTGTGATCCTGGGATCCATTTCCAAGAGGCATCTACTGATGTGTTTGCAGGTATTCACAGGGAAGCGTAAGCAGGAACGGGCACGGCTGCCCAGCTATGATAGCAACAGGGCAGACGTTGCCTGGAAAGGATGCCCTACATAAACCCACACACCAACTGCTGCCCAGACATTAGGAACGAGGGAGCTGTGTACATGCAAGGCAGAAAAGTTACCAAGATCTGTTATTAAGTGAAAAAGTGAGGTGAAAAGCAGCATTCTAATGTGCTACCGTTTGTGAATTTAAATAGAAAGGAGGGGTGTGTGTACAGGCTGGTTGCTGCAGTTGCCTCCAGTGAACAGAATTAGGGATGGAGAGAGACAGAGAAACTGACTTTTCCACAGCTGCCCCTCAATGCCTGAATCTTTCTTCTCCGATTTTTACTGAGATATAATTGATACCTAACATTGGTATTCATTCTGTTTGTTTTGCCTGAATCTTGTTTACCATCTGCCAGTGTCACCTGGCTTATTAACGAGAAACCGTCCTGCCAGGTTGTGAGGAATGAATGGAACCATGACAGACGAAGCATCTGAGTGCTGCCTGGCATTGGGGGGAGCTGGGCCAGGCAGGGGTGCCTCCCGCCCTGGTGCCAGCCTCACACAACTCTTACACAGACAGAACCTGAGCTGGCATTCCTGGCAGGGGACACCCCATGCAAAGATGGGTCAGCAGAAATGAACTGCGCTAGGGAAGAGGAGGAATCTGCATTTTACTCCCTGAATAATGCCACGCAGGCTCTGAACTGTCCCATCAGAACCCAGAGCAGCAAGAGCAGGGGCCTGCACTGACAGCAGGGACGGTGAGGACAAAGGACCAGGGCCCCAGAAGCCCCTCTCTGGCACTAGGCTAGGGTCTCACCCACACGCAATGGAGGTGATGGTAATGTCCATCACCCCCCCCCCACTACACACACATACACACACGCTGGTGTTCAGACTAGAAACAGACCCCTGGGAAGTCTCAGAGACTTGCCCAAGCTTGCACAGCTGGTAAGTGAAGCCCAGACTCTGGGGCTTTCAGTCTGTACGACCGTGGACCTACCGAGAGTGTGCGAGGCTGGTGCTTGGTGGCTTACTCTTGCCAACATCCACTTGCCCAAGCAGCCCCTCAGGGAAGGAAGCCCAAGTCTGCGGCCCTCTAGGGGACCCTCCCTCTGTCCTCTTTGGCCCTCTCAGGCTGTGGCCCTCGGGAGCACTGAGGTGACCACGTAGAGCCACAAGCAGAATCTCAGGCTATAATGTGTTCCCCCAATAAGCACAGAAGAGAAAAAGAGGGTGAAATGTGCCAGAAACCCCAGCCTCAGGAACACAGGGACAAATTTCCAGGAGCACCCAAGAGAGTTCCTGGAACTCCACAGACCTCGGTTCACTCCTTCGGCCACCAGGGGTGGGGGGATGATCTAGAATCCTTCTGCCCCGAAGGATGACATGACCCTTGATGCAACTAGGAAACACTCTGAAGGCACACGGCATGCTCACTCAGCCTCCTCTGAAGGCCTTCCTCATCTGCTGGAGGAGGCTAGACTGGCCTGGCAATGCTAAGTCCACAGAAGGTGTTTCTGAGCATTTTATCATTCACCGCACTGGGCCGGAAGCCAACGGCTCAGACGACCGTGGTGATGACAATGTCGGCTTATGTCGGTTGGGTACTTGCTGTGTGCCTTGCCCTGCTCCAAGCACCAGGCATGGATTATGTTGTGATAATTCTCCCAGCAGCCCTGTGTGTAGGGGTTGCTATTACTAGGCCCATTTGACAGATGAGGAAACTGATACATGGAGAGCACTCTAGTCACTTCCAAGGTCACACAGCTGAGAGATGGTGCAGTCAGGGCTCTACACCTGGCAGTTGGGCTCCAAGGCCCATGTTCATAGTCACTGTGACTTCCTCCCTGGTCCAAGCAGAAGATTTGAACCAGCAGGACTTGGTGGTGGAGCAGGTGGGACAGGGACAGGAGGTTGATCACAAGAACCTTGGTGGATGGTGATGCCATTCACTGCCCTGGGTCACAGGACAAGGAAGTCTGGTGGATAAGGTGGGCCACAGTGACAGGCAGTTTGGACCAAGTGGGTTTAGGGTGCCTGTTGGGCATATAAGCACAGTGGACATCCAGGTGGTATCCTAGTCTCAGAAGAGAAGTGTGAGGCTCATGGTCCCACAGGGAAGCCAGACCTGCCCCCAAGAGCAAGCACGGATGCCTAGCCTGCAAGCACGGATGCCTATCCCACAAGCCCAGAAGAGAAGCCTGCTGGGCATGAAGGCAGAGGCTCCTCGACCACCCCTGTGGGCCCCGCTCACCCTGAAGGAGCTGGTCAGCATGAAGGACTCCGACCAGAACTGCAGGATGCCGTCCTTGGTGACAGTCAGGAAATGCCCAATCTTCTTGAGCCGCTGGATTAAGAACTCCACTTTCACAATCTCACACCCGTGATTCCTGTGGAAGGTGATGAGAGGGGAGCCCAGGCCAAAGTGAGAAAACGCCCAGAGGAGGACAGACAAGCTTCCCACACCTGCACCCAGAGAAACTCGCTCCTTGAGACGTGGGTTCCACCTCTCCCCCAGGGGACTGTCACCACTAACAACGGTGGCCAGAAAGAGAGGAGACCCACGAATGATGCTGCGGTGACACAGGGATCCCGAGTCATAAGTTTAACCCATGAAATAGTCAGTCAGCTTCTTCATGATGGGAGGGGCCAGACGAGACCGGGAATAGACGTTCTTTTAAGGGAAAAACAGCTCACGGAAGGCAAGTAGAGGGGGCTTGTGATGAAAACTGTGAAATAACAGTATATCCAGCCACAACTCTAGTGCTTAGAGATGGAGAGAGGACTCAGGAAGGGGTGCAGGTGCAGGTTGGCCCCAGCCTTGTCCAGACACACCCTTCAGCCCAGGGAGAGGCTCCTTACAGGGGGATGATCCTCATGGGAAGGTGGAAGCGTAGGCGGTACTGGCCCCTCATCATTTTCTCCTTCCCCTGGAACTCGCGCATCACGTAGTCCACGTACTCCTGCTGCCTCGGGAAGAAGCGCCAGCAGGGTGGGTGTCAGCCAAACCCACCCAAGGCTTCCAGTACCTTCCCCTTCTCCCCCAGCCCCTTCCAAGGGTCTCTAGGAGATCCCGGAGGCTCTGGTGGAGGGAGACTGTCAAGCACTGGTGCTGTTTTTGGATCTATATTGTGCAGAGGGCCTATTTGCACATGTAGGTGAAGATGGCACAACAGTACCTCCCACCTTATCTCGTGTCTGTAATTCTACATGATCCTCACCTCACTCCACAGCTGGCATCTCCTCGGAGTCCCTTTATTCCTCCCACTGTACAGATAATAAGACTGAGACCCACGTAAGTATAGATGAGTTGCCCCAGCTCTTATATCAAGTCAATAGTAGGGAAGCACCCATAAGCCACAACAATTCTAGGTTCTATTGACCAGCCTCACGAAAATATTGCCAAGGCCAGAGAGAACCACCAAGTGAAGCCATAACAAGACACAGGGAGCTATGAGGAAAGACCATGGTGTAGATGACAGGGTGCTAGAAACATGCTTATTATAGAATATTAAGAGAAATGGGCAGTGGAGGTTCAAGAAGGAAGGGACATATGTATACTAATGACTGATTCACATTGTTGTATGGCAGAAACCATAAAGCAATTATCTTCCAATTGAAAGTAAATTTAAAACAAGAAATGAAAGCAAAAACCACACATAAAAACAGAATGTACATCTATGCTTGGAGGGAGGTATGACAGAGCTGACTACACATGGACTCTTGAAGGAAAATCCCTAGGTCTGAAGACTGACTCAGCTAAAGTAGCTCTGTAAGCTCAGGCCAGTTTATTCTTCTCTTGCCTCAGTTTCCTAGTCTGTCAAATAGAGGTACATTACCAGCACCTACCCCATAGGATTCCCGTGAGGTTTGAGTTAAATGTTTAGACTGCTTAGATAAATTCTGCTGTAAATGCTAGTTGTCACTGTTAGCATTTCTACATCAATACATCAGACTGATTTTTTTTTTTTTTGTACTTTACTGTGTTCTGCATTCTTAAATGTATATGCTCATTGTAGAACATTTAAAATTGGAGCAGGGGGTAGGTATGCTGCATGAGAGCATATTAGGCTCTAAAACTCTGACTTTTTGTGATTTAACAGACACTGAGTGAGCACCAAGGGCCACGAGACAGTTGTGGCATTGGCTGGAGCCCCCTTAGTCAAATGGGAGGTCGGTGTGCAGGAGTGTTACATGGCAGCTGCAGGCCTCTGCTGCTCACCGCTGGGGGCACAGCCAGCTTCATGCAGGGGTCAGTGGCCTTTGTCACACTCTCCTGTTCCCTGGAAGGGAACAAGCTGCAACAAGTCCAGTTTTCGGGAGTCTCAAGAGGGCCCCCTTAAAGACTCCAAGTGTTCCCTCTACCCAGTAAGTCCCCCAGAATCTGCCCCCCGGATCCTCAGCCCTCCTTGTGCTCCTCTGACCAGCCATGGCCCATGCCTTCCAGCCTCCCCCCAGCTCTCTGAGGCAGCAGGGGCGCCCTCCTCACCCAGGTGATGAAGCCGTTACAGTTCAAGTCCACCTTCAAAAACAGCGCCTCCAGCATCTCTTCTGACATATTGCTCAGAATCTTCTTCACAGCCTTAATGAAAGTCTTCATGTCCAGGGCTTCAAGAGAGAGAAGGGAGAACACCGCCCACTTCATCGCAAGACCCCTGGCCCCATCACCAGCCACAGTGTTCCTGGACGTCTGGGTGTTGGAGGGGCGGGACACACAGAGGGTCACACTGCTGGGTCACCTTTTCCATCTTATCTGCTCAACATTCGATCACCCACAAATCCTGGCTCCACACCTGCTGCATGAGAGCATTGTGGTGGCCCCAGAGCAGTGAGAGGGGACATGTACTAAAAACAGATCAGATCTGAGATCAGATCCCATTTCTGAGCAAATAAGACAGACCAGGCATTGAGACAAAGAAAACTGATGAAAACTCATAAATAAATAAATAAATAGGAAAGGAGAAAAACTTCAACAATGGCAGCAAGGAGACATAAATAAATCCAAAGCTATAGAGGGAAAAGAGATGTGCATCTTTTAGAGGCAATTAAAATACAACCTTGGGCTGGAGAGAAAAATGAAAAGGGGAGAGGAACAAGGAACAGAAGGACAAGAACCAATTTTTTTCCCCTGCTGGGTTTTGTGGCTACAAGGGAATCTGTCTGCAGAGGGGTCGATTACTCCTGTCTAGGTTTTTAAAAAATAATCAGTCTTTAAAAAGCACACTCCTATGGGGACTTCCCTGGTGGTCCATGCTCCCAGTGCAGGGGGGCCTCAGTTTGATCCCTGGTCGGGGATCCCACATGCTGCAGGTAAATATACCAAGTGCCACAACTAAGACCTACTGCAGTCAAAAAAATAAGTAGAAACATTTTTTTAAGTGCTTCTAAAACCCGCTCCAAATACATGGAACTCTCACCTCGGCCTTAAGGCTCTTCTCTAGGACCTCACCCCACCCCTACTGTCCCCTTCATTCTCTGCTGCAGCCACCATGTCTCCGCACCTGTCATCTCAAGGCCTTTGTGCTGCCTGGTTCCTCCACAGGGAAGCCTTTTCCCAGAGACTCTCTAAGCAGGCGGCATGCCACCCTGCCTGGTTCCACTGCCCCCTGACCTTCCTTATCACCACCCTGGCCATGAGCTCAGGGAGTACAGGGCTAAGCCCGTCCTCTCCATGACCGAGTCCTTGTGCGAAGCAGACATTTGTTCCCTGAGTGTTTCCTTCAGCACTGGGGGATGTGATGATGATGACTGATCATCAGTATCATCTGAGTTTATTCACACTGACCACCTGATGGTCGCGGTGTGGGTGAGGGGGGCATGAGGAAACTGACACAAAGAGGGAGGGTGTGAGCCCAAGGTCACATAGCTGGTGAGTGGTGGCACCGAGCCATTCCCCCCAATCTGGGGTCACGCTCTCACCCTGCTCCATGCTCCTCATAAAACAACCCACTCTGTGCTAAAGTGACAACTGTCATCGCTCACGGCTAGACTGAGGAGCAAATGAAAGTCTGAACAAAAGGTGCCCTGCTTAAATAAAGATCCAGCCTGCTCATCTGAAGTGATAGCCAAGAGCCTTACACATTTGAGTGACATGTAATGGTCCCTCTGTGTATCAGACGGATGTCAGCCCATGAGCTCGGAGCCGTCCCCTCGGGAAAGAGCTGGCAGTCAAAGCGCCTTTGTGCAGAACAAATGAACAAACTCCTCTTGACAGCACTACAGGGAGAGTCCTTTCATTGCTCTTTAAGAACCTATATATATTGTTCACTGCTGTATTACTTTCATATTCTTCTTCTTAAAAACAGCTTACTGGAAAAAAAAAAAAAAAAACTGTTGAGTAGAACAAAAGACTAGACACAATGGTGTCCTGGAAAGGATGGGTACAATGTGGGAGCCAGTCAGGTCCCCTGCACATTGATGCTAAAAGGAAATGCTCACCCAGTCTCACACGTATAATGAACAAATGGTTCATTAATAGCTCTTGTGGTCCAGTGGTTAAGAATCTGCCTTGCAACTCAGGGGACATAGGTTCAATCCTTGGTTGGGGAACTAAGATTCTACCAGCCGAGGAGCAACGAGTCCCACATGCTGCAACTACTGAAGGCCGCATGCTCCGGTGACGCAACCAGAGAGTCTATGTGCTGCCAGGAAAGATCCTGCATGACGCAACTAAGACTCGATGCAGCCAAATAAGTAAATAAATTTTAAAAATAGCTCTTGAAGCACAAAAGTGAAAATGTCATGTCCCTGGGGAGGGAGGGAGTGAGTGAGTGAGAGTCACTCAGTCGTGTCCGACTCTTTGCGACCCTATTGACTATATGCAGCCTGTCAGGCTCTTCTGTCTAGACAAGAATACTGGAGTGGGTTGCCATTTCCCTCTCCAGGGGACCTTCCTGACCCAGGGATCAAACACGGGTCTCTTGCATTGCAGGCAGATTCTTTACCATCTGAGCCACCAGGGAAGCCTATATATTCCCTAGGATCAACACTGTAAAAGTACTGTTATTTTTACTGTTATTGTTTAAAAAAAAAAAAAAGTGGTCTACTTCAAAAAGAGGGCGAGGTGATGGCACTTTTTAAATTTTGACCTGTGTAAATATATTACCTGTTCAAAACAAAACACAATAAAAATAGTGGCCAAAACTGGAACTGTCGGGTCCTCCAAGACAGTGGTGGCACCTCCTGGCCGCCGAACACCAACACTCAAAAGAGTTCAGATGAGGAAGCATCTCAGCTTCAGGTCAGACACAAACCATCCCTCCCCAGCCTCACTCTGCTCTTTATGAACAGGCCATTTGTTACCCTTCCTGCCCACATTACAGTGTGGCTATCAAACTCAAATTGACGGGGCAAGTAGCCATGGTCCCAGCATTGGTGCTCTGAGTCTACTGGATAGAAATAAAGATGCCTTAAAGAACTCCAATAGGAATAATAAGTAACCTTTATGTGTATTTTCCCAAGGGGAAAATTCAAGCTCTGAAGAGAAAAAAAAAAAAACCTTATGTACAAAGGATGTTCTTCACAATGTTATTTAAACTTGGCAAAAAATCTAAAAGTTGGGGACTTCCCTGGTGGTCCAGTAGTTAAGAATCCTTCTTGCAATGTAGGGGACATAGGTTCGGTCCCTGGTCAGGGAACTAATATCCCGCATGTTGTAAGCCCATGCATTGCTTACAATCCTGGAGAGACTGTGCTCCAGGATCTGCACATCACCCCTAGAGAGTCCGTGCACTGCCAGGAAAGATCCCGCATGACGCAACAAAGATGCCAAGAGCCACAACAAATAAACAAATGCTTTAAAAAAAACTAAATGTTTCGTTCAGGGAAATGTCTTAGTCAACCAGTGGAGCCCTTGCATTCACTGCTAATGATGGTTCAGCAGATCACATAACATATGAAAAACAAAACCCTTAAGGAATTAACATTAAGAGAAAAAGGAGGGTGTGAAATTAAAGTACGGTTTACAGACATGTGAAAACACGTGTAGTCATCTGGGGCAAAGAGACTGAAGGTGGCCCCGTGATGGCAGACCTCCTAGCAGTCATGCCCCCTTGCGTGTGGTGGAACCTGTGACCTGCTTCTGACCAACAAGGACGGCAATGGTGACAGGATGTACAGGACTGTGTATGCAGGACTACGCGATGGTAGCATACCTGCTGCTGGAGTTTCTACCTGGCCTGAGTGTTGAAGTCAGCCATGTTGGTGAGTCCCAGAAGCCAGGAAGCAGGCAGCTCCAAGAGCTGAAGACAGTCGCCCTCCAATAGCCAGGACAAAATGAGAGCCCTTAGTCCTGTAGCTTCAAGGAACTGAATTCTGCCAACAACCTGCATAAACTTAGAAGTGGATCTTTCACAAGGACTTCCCTGGTGGTTCAGTGGCTGACACTCCACACCTCCCAAGGCAGGGGGCCTGGGTTCGATCCCTGGTCGGAGGACTAGATCCAACATGTCCCAACTAAAGATCTCACATGCTGCAACTGAGAGTTCACATGCCACAGCTAAAGATCACAAATGACACAACTAAGACCCAGTACAGCCAAATAAATAAATAAATATTTTCTTAAAAAAAGAAATGACTACTTCCCACTCAAGCCTAGTTGATACTGCAGCCCCAGCTGACTCCTTGATCACAGCCTAGTGAGACCCTGAGCAGAGGAGCCAACTAAACTGTGCCCAGACTCCTGACTCACTGAAATGGTGAGATAATAAAAGTGTGTTGATTTAAGCCATGAATTTTGTAGAAACACCGTTACACAGCAATAGATAGCAAGCCATGCATATGAAATTGTTCAGTTGCAAACATGCTGAAATGCTGACTGTGGTTACCCAAGTGTCTGGATTAAGGGTATTTTTTCCCTCAGTCCCAAATAGCCTCTAGTGGGCTTACAATACTCACAGAGAATAATGATGAAAAGTTTTAAAGGACACGCAGGATGCAAAAATGCTTATGCAGCCTGCACCCTCCACCCAGGCCGGGTCCTGGGTCCCACCCTGTGCAGAGGCCAGAGGCTAGGCCCATGACACAGCCTTACCTCCAGTCGAGTTGACCTCACTGTGAAATGTCTTCTCCATCTCAGCCAGGTGTGCCTCAGTGAACAGCTGAGACTCATATTGGAAGTCAGATGTCTGGCTAACGGAGATGGATGGTGTTGGGGAGCTGAGAACCTCCTTGTTCTTCCCGGGTCCACCTGCAAAGGACACCTGGAACACAGATGATGACAAGAACCAGGCCCTGAAAGGGGTGACTTCCAGAGCTGAACAGTTTTAAGCACATCTATTGAAAGAGAACATCTGGGATTTCTCTGGAGGTCCGGTAGCTAAGTCTCTGTGCTCCCAATGCAGGGGGCCCAGGTTCATTCCCTGGGCAGGGAACTAGATCCCACATGCTGCAACTAAGACCCAGCGCAGCCAAATAAAAATAATTATTTAAAAAAAAAAAAAAGAAAGAGAACATCTGTGGGGTATATAGTGTTATGGTGTGTTACTTACTGATGCAAACAAGTAGATCTGAACCACTTTTAGCCCTAAGAAGTCCAAGGAAGATCTAACTGCGTCCCCTGACTCTGGGGAGTTAACTGCTGCTCCTCTATTACACATGTGCTGTGATTGAGGCTTAGAGGTCAGTGCCCACAGCCAAGATCCCACCTCACACATCACAGGACTCACATAAGCACATCACATAAGGTGCTTCGGTTTGGTAACTATATAGTTCCACATCTTCAGTGGTCGGAATTCAAGACCCCAAAGAGTCCAGCTCCATCTTCCCCAGCTATCACAATCTTGTCCTGACCAGACCAGACACCCCAGGTCAGATCAGATCACCTGTGCACACAGCCAAGTTCACGCAGTCCCCACCATCAGGGACTCTCAGCCCTCCACAACGCTTCCTCTCTGCAGCCCCTACACGAGACTCATTTTGACACTCAGCACGGTGTTTCAGGTTACTGGAGGCTCAGGTCATCAAAGGCTGCCTCTCCCAGAAGACTCCAGGTGTGGACTACGTGGTAACCATTGAGTGTTGCCCACTGAAATACACTGCTTTGGGTGTTGGGCAGTCAAGGAGACATCGGTTCAGAAAGTCAAAAGACAAGGTGGAGGTTGGATTACTCACTCACCCTATCCCAAGTGCACCAAACACAGAGCTCATCCAACTGCAAATCCAACTGTGAACTTGCCCTCATTCACTCAGGGTCTGTGCACATTTATTGAGTACCAGACACTGTGAACACACCAGTGAACAGAGTGGAGACCTGCCTTCATAGAACCCAGCGGATGAGCTGGTTAATTCTCTCACCAACCATGCAGCCCCCAGATTAGACATCCCAGCACCATCTTTGGCTCCTCCCTCTGCCTCCCTTGCATTCTTACTGACCTTCGTGTTGCTTCTTACTGTAATCCAGTTCCTACATCTAAACCCTCCTCTCCCCCACCCCTGTCCCACCTTAAGCCCTAGCCTTCTGCTGGGACAAGTACAGTGCCCTTCCCCAACTGGGACCAGAGTTTGTTTTTCCCTCCCAATCCACCTCCCAACACTGGAGCCAATCTTCTTTCTGGAAGGCAAGTCTGATCATGACTTGACCCCAGCTGACACTTTCCAGAATACTCCCATCATCCCTATCAACTCCTGAGCAAGGCACTCAAAGCCCTTTGCCATGCAGCTCTGACCTGTCTCTAGTTTCAATGCACACACCACGATTTAGGCACACCAACTGCTCTCCACCGCCCCACAATCACAGCCAACATTCCACATCTACTCATGTCTTTCCCTCTCTGCGGCACAGACCACCACCTCCAGAGGTGAAGTCCCACCCATTCTTCAAAGTCTGGCTCAAATGCACCTCCTCCGAGGAGCTTCTCAGTGACTTTCAGGTGAGAGTCATCACCGCCACCTCTGTGCTCCCAAACTCTTTGTTCCCATCTGCCATGCATGCATGACTCCTGTGCGTGTCTGTCCATACATGTAGCAGCAAGACATGGTGGGAAACATGACGGTAGAGTCCCAAATCTCTGAACTAGGATTCTGCCTGGCTCCCTGCTCCCAGGCTCATTTGGTGAGGGCTATTACCTCACTTCTCTGAGCCACAAGTTGCCTTGTCTGCAGAATCTCTCTCCCTAATAACCACCTAGCAGGGTTGTAGTGAGACAAAATGACACATGAACACACATGAAGCCCCACCACATTGTATTACACAATCCATGAGAACTGTTATTTCTCTCCATCTCACAGTGAGCTCTTTATTTATTTATTTTTGGCTGTACTGGGTCTTCCCTGCTGCACGTGGCCTCTTTGGGTGCACGGGGCCTCTCTAGCTGTGGAGCACCAGCTCTAGGGTGCATGGGCTCAGTAGTTGTGACACGCAGGTATCACAAGCAGTTGTGATACCCCATGACACATGGGATCTTAGTTCCCCGACCAGGGATCCAACCAACCCACATCCCCTGCATTGAAAGGCGGATTCTTAACCACTACACCCCCAGGGAAGTACCAAAGTGGGTTCTTTGAAGGCCAGAGCATTTTAATTTATCTTCATTTAATCTACATTAGTTCTCTCTCTGTTTCCCAGTCCCAAGAACACAATGGACACTGAATACTCATCTGACTTGATAATACTCTGCACAGCCCACCCCATCGTTATCACAACTTGGCTGGACAAAATTAAGTAGAGTCCAAGTAGATACTATAAATTGGTGACCTCAGGTTTATTGCATTTGGCCCATGAAGTGCTTTAAAAGGCAAAACCAGCCTACTGCAGCTTAAATTATCAACATTTTATAAATATCTAAGCTTGCAACCCCTGGTGCGGAGGCTGATAACCTGATAATCAACAGACGTAGAAGCTCAAGGATGATGTCTGGCATCCCTGGAATACCCCTCCCATTATCAACTCTGAGGATTTTCTTACCTTTCGAGGCAGAGTCTTGTCTTTTAAGTCCTCAGAAGACACAGGTCTCGACCTAGAATAGGGAATCACAGTGGCTTTAACTCTTGATCTCTGTAAGGACCATGAGGAGGCTGACCTAACTGCATCACAGGAGAATGGAAAAGAAGTCAAGGTCAAGGGAGAAGGTGGCTGCCCTAGGCCTGTGGACCCCCAACTAGCATTTGACAAGCACCCCATTTCCCATTGGGGCTCCTCCAACACAGAGCTTCTCCAGAGCTTATACCTGCAAGCCTTCTTTCTGCTGATGGGAGAGCTGTCTTCCTGATGACCTGAGGTTTCTCAGGTTACTATACTCCTGGCTTCATGCCAGCAGCTTCCTAAAGGGAGTCACCCATTTTACAGAAGTAGAAAAGGCTTAGAAGGTCATGCGGGGGTTCAACTGTAATCCACAGATTAGGGAAATAAGATCCAGGGAAAGCATGTTTCCAGAGGGTCAAAGGTTTCCATTCACCAAAGGTGGGACAAGAAGGGTCCCTGACTCTCCACGACGAGCACCCCCACGCCCAGCCCTCGATGTCCTTGGAGACAGGACATCTTTAGGGAGCTGACAGGACTCCCCTCACGCAGCATGGGGGCAGGTGCAAGTGTGTGGGAGAGGTCTGTTCCATGGATCTCTGCTCTGAGAAAATGAAGGGCACACTGCCCTGGGTCAACAGACCTCCACAGAGGATGGAAGACAGTGTTGTGTTGGGTTATTAGAAGCATCCATCCGCCCCATCAGCAAGTGCCACCAGCAGGAATCAACAGGGCATTCCAGGACGGCAGGGTAATGGCCAGGAAAGAGATGAGTCCCAGACAGGTTCGGGGGACAGAGCAAATGAGCCAGTCTGGCTTGACAAAGGGCTCCTGGGGTGGGGTGGGGGGAGGAATAGTGCAAGAGGAAGGAGGAGAAAAATGGAAGCAGAATCTTAAATATCTTCACCAGGAAGTCTGAACAGGATGAAGGGCAGTTATGAAAACTCACCAGCATAAGATGTGGGGAGTGAGGAGGAAGAAGACTAGATACTGGCCAATGGTGTCCTAACCTAACCGTGTCCCGGTGACAGCCCAGATATAAGGACCAAAGGGGCAAGAAGAGCCAAAGGAAAGGAGACTTGGAAGCCAGGAACCAAGTAACTGAGGGAAATGCCAGAAACATTTCCAGGAAAGGGACAATGAGGGAAAGTGGTTTAATGCACGTGATACTGGCTGGGCCGTCCAGTTAGAAATAAAAAACAAGTTCCCAGAAATATGGGGACTGAAAAATGGCTGCACTGAGGGGATAGAGAGGTGGGGCGGAAAACACACAGATGACAGGGTGGGTCAACTAGAAGTCTGGAATGCTCCAGAATGAGCCACAGTGATAATGAAGGACACTGAACATGGCGATGCAAGGTCACCAGTGAGAAAGCTGCAGAGATGTATTCATGAGTTCATTTCTGTCAAGAATATTCTATGTAGGTGTTGGCACGTGCCTAGAGAGCCTGGAAAAATATACTCCAAAAGTAATGGCAGCTATTTCTGGCAGGTGAGATCAAAGAGAATGTCTATAGTATAAAACCATGTATTTTTCTTTAGTTTTTAATTCAGAAAAGATTCATGGTAATCTTGAAGATTTCAAGAGAATGAATGGTGGGTACAATTTACTCATCTGTGAAAGATCACGGGACAGGAGTGCTGGCAGCAGCGTTGTTCACAGCACCAAGTACAGTGAACGACTCCTAGTAGATGAATGGCTGAATAAGTCAGGGCACTTGCACTCAGGACGTTACCCAAGGAACCAAAAAGATGAATCAGACCTTCAGCAGATGACTAGGGGGAATTTCCAGGAGATACTCAAAAGAAAAGTGTGCACAGAATGAGGCCAATATTTACAAAAGGATGATGAATAGGTACGTGCTGATACATAGAATGTGCATGTACATGTACACACGTCTGTAAACAGGTCTACCCTTAATAGTTACGGGGCCAAGGGCAAAAGAACAAATACTGGTCCACACAGCAAGTCTAGTTATTTAAAATGTTCATAGATTAATATACTGTTAAATAAAATACATACATGTGCCTTCACAAGTACTTTTCCTAACAACATGGAAGACCTCCAAGCCCTCTGTCCTGCTGCCCTCTCATTCCTGCTGAGGGGGGGCTTGTAAATGGTGGCATGTGGACGGCCACCGTCACCCATACACCCATACATCCCATGCCTCCACAGCTCCACGGCCACCACAAGCCTAGGCAGGGGTGCCCTCAAGCGATGCACTGAGCAACTTCCCTGGTGGTCCAATGGTTAGGACTCTGCACATCCAACTGCAGGGGGTGCAGGTCCCAACCCTGGTTGGAAAACTAAGATCTCATATGCTACAAGCAACAGCCAAAAAAGTAAGAAGAATTTTTTAAAAAGGTTTTAATGATGCACTGAGGAATAGGCCCCCAGACTCTGGAATCCGGTTCAAAGGGATTTGGGCAGGGAATTCCAGAACTGAGAGCAGTGGGGAAGAGGGGCGGTGAACCAACAGGGCTGAGCAGCCATCCTCTCAGCCCCTGGGACCTCCCTCATCTAGTAGGAAGGGACACGGTCAGACAGGGGACAGAACAGGTTGCCTGGCTCAGGGCAGGGGCCTTTTTGGCCTGGGTCTAAGGGGCTCCTGTACTGTCAGTACACACAAAACTATGAGCATAGAAACTAGGGTGTTGATATGGATCATGGAGAGTAGGGGTCCAGTGTGGCAAAAAAAAAAGGTGGGCCAGAAATAAAGGAATACGAAAAGTCTGCACATGTATCATTCCATTTATATTAAGAAGGCAAGCATGGGTAGGTATACAGAAAATGACCGTATTTTCTTTTGCTTTAAAGTCTGGGTTAACAAGTAACTAAAGTCAACATCACTCATCAGGGAACCAAAGGTCATGCCTCATGGTGTGCTGGACTCTGGACCACTGCTTCTGTGGTATCCCCTACAAACCCATAACCTGACAACCCCAAACTGAAGGACATTCTTCTAAGCAAGTGGGCTTTACTCTTAAAAATCTTAGTGTCATGAAGGACAAAGATTAAAGTGCACCGAAGGTGACTGGAGAGAGGTAACAACTAAAGGCAATGTGTGATCTGAACTGGATCCTAGACTAGGGGAGCAAAAGGTCTCAGGGCCATTAGGACCATCAGTGAAATTTAAACATGACTTTACATTTTTAGGTAATATTGATGTTGTTTCCTGCTTATTAGAAGATCTGGGTAAAGGGGAGTTCTTTATACTATTCTTAAATCTATTTAAAACTTTATTATTTCAAAACTATAAGCTTTATGAGAAATGAGTTTAACCAGAAGAGGGGAGCTCTGTTTGTGTTCAAGGACTGAACAAGAGGGAAAAAATACTGGTGGAGGACAATTAAAGATACCCAAGAGCAAAGCACAAGAAGCAGAGAGAAGTACTGGCAGCAAAGAAGATTCAGCTGGACAGTTAAATATCCATGTAGGATGAGAGCAGATGAGAGGAAGCCTGCTCTGAAGGGAAGGTGGCTGGGTTTGGGGTGGGGTCTTTGGTACAAACCTGGAAATAAGGCTGAGAGCTTAGAACTGCCTCTAGAAGGACAGGCGGGGAATGGGAGAATAACTGGTTTGCTGTTTGTAAGAATCTGTAGCAGCAGGTGACTGAAGACCAAGGGCAGTAAAACTGCCCTGGAAATCGAGCTGAGATAGGCTCAGCTCTCCTGTTTGGCCTTGAGTCTCAGGTATGTGAAGAACTGACTCATCAGAAAAGACCCTAATGCTGGCAAAGATTGAAGGCAGGAGAAGGGGACAAAAGAGGATGAGATGGCTGGATGGCATCACCGACTGGATGGACAGGAGTCTGAGCAAGCTCTGGGAGATAGTGAAGGACAGGGAAGCCTGGTGTGCTGCAGTATGAGTTGGACACAACTGAGTGACTGAATAACTGGATCTTAGGGCCCAGGGGTCCAGTGTTTTAGAGACTAACCCCAGACACTCACCCTGACCCGATCTGCTCTCCCCAGTTAATACTGCTCATTGTATTTAACGGAGACTTATCGGTTTCCAACTTCCTTCTTGACCGAGACATCTTAGCAGCCGCCCCCAAGTTCAGAGTGGCTCCTCTGTGAAGTCGCTGTGGAACTCCGAGGGCCTCCACAGACTGCAGGGTCAGTTGTCCACACTTAGAACCTGGGAAATGAGACAGAATTCCACATGCAGAACACAAAATGGAACATCAGAATCCACCCCACAAACGGTTACCACGCGGCCATTTTTCCTCCAATCTGAGACATTCTTGTTATTGATGAAGTTGGGCTGAGAGCAGACAGCTGACAGAAGGAGCTCCAGCAGTTGCAGCCAGGACAAACATGAGTGGAGGATGAACCACAGGACAAAGGCAGCACAGAGAACCCACCTGCCATGGAAACCATGGAAAACTGCCAGCAAGTCTAACGATAAATCCAGGCGGCCAACTGGCCCCACAGTTGGGAGACAGTGGAAGGCACAGTAGCCCTCTTAACATGAGCTGCGCAAGCTCCAAGTCTTCATTTGGCTGCATCGGGTCTTAGTTGCAGCACGCGGGATCTTCACTGCCACTGGAGGTATCTTTTGTTGCAGTGTACCAACTCTCTTAGTCGTGGCTTGAGGGCTCTAGTTATTGTAGCTCAAGGGCTCCAGGAGTTGCAGCACGTGGGTTGAGTTGGTCTGTGGCAGGTGGGATCTTAGTTCCCCAACCAGGGACTGAACCTGTGTCCCCTGCATTGCATGGAGGATTCTTAACCACTGGACCACCAAGGAAATCCCGAGCTCCAAAACAGAGGAGGGTGACAAGAGAAACGTGTGTAACACGAGGGTCTTATAAACCCAGACTTCATGGCAGGCCTGGACTTGAGGCAGCACTGTTCAGTCTTGCCCCTGGCACAATTCAGCAGCATCAGTTGGCCAAAGGTAAATCTCTTGGGGGAGAATTCAAACAGGGACACGGATTCCGCGCTGAGTCACATTTCATGATCACCTAGATGTTACCAAAATGTTAACTGACCACCAAGCCAAGACCCCCCTCCCCAGATCTTCACCACAGAGACCACCCGCAGACAGAAAGAAATTCCTGCTCCCATTTCATAACAGTGAAGACAAAAGATTTCATCATATTGTAAAATATGAGAAGTGGTTCAATGAAATGTCATAAAAGACACAGGTCTTTTAAACCAGTTTTATTAAACTAGGTATTAATAAACTAGAAGGGTTTATTTAAAATTTAAAAAAAAGAAAAAACAGAAACAAGGCTGATGGTGCTACATCTGACTGTTCCCCCACTGTTTTTTTGACTTGAGGCTTTCATTTTCCAATCCAATGTTACCATTTCTACTTACAGCTGTCCGTGTTTATCCATTTTTACATGGGTATGCTAGATTCATTCACAATATCATTTTCCTTCCCAAACAAGAAACATGCGAACAGGGAAATTAGTTAAGATGCATTCCATTTTTTAGGTAAGAAAAACTTCAGAAAACCCCCACCTAAAAAGAATAAAATCATGATAACCAGTAACTCATTTAAAAACAGAAGCAGGAGGGAAGGTGTTGAAGAAAAAAAAAAAAATCTCCTAGATAAAACCTCTGTACAAAACAATCCTGGAGAGAGTTCAAAGTCCTACTCAATGCCTACAAGTTCAGGCATCACTTGCCAATGCCAAGGAGACCCTACTCTGCTCCCTAACACTGGAGATGTGATGGGTGTTGCAGGAAGGCTTCAAGGGCACTCAAGGACATGGCTGACTCATCCAGGGAAGGTGGCCCTTCTGAGCTCTGCTCAGAAATGGTACCAACTCTGCTCTCTTCAGCTTTACCACTGTGAGTTTTTAAAATCTCAAAAATTGTATCCTGGGATCTCCCTGGGGGGTTCAGTGGTTGAGACCCCACATTTCCAATGCAGGGGGCTCAAGTTCAGTCCCTGATCAGAGAACTATGATCCCTCATGATTCATGGTGTGGTCCAAAAAAATTTTTTTAATTTTAAAAAGTTGTATCCTAACACAGTTTTTAAAAAAATTTATTCCTTAATAAAGCTAGCAAAAATGAAAACTTGTATCCTCAGCTTTATAAAATGTATCAAAAGCTTTAGGGTGCAACTTGATGCTAACCAGGGTTTTTCCTTTTCAAAATCAAATAAACAAGACAGAAGCCAGTGACTGCTGGGAACTGTAGAGGACCCAGAGGATTAACGAATGTTAAGATTACACCTTCAGATGAGACCAACAACTCACCTCACATGCCACTTAAAACAATGCTCTTCCCACCACACCCCACCACCAGAGAGAATTCCCAGTTCAAATACCAAAGATTTCAAAATACCACTCATGATTCAAGAACACAGTAGCTTCAAAAAAAAAAATAATTAAAAAAAAAAGAAAACAGTAGCTTCTTTGGGCGGTTTACTATCTACTTACCCACTTCCTCCCAAAAAAGAATGAAAAACAAAAATTAAGTCAAGAGAGCTACAGATGCTTGGGGAATTTTTTTTAAAATAACTTTATTTCATTCAACATAATTGTTTCTTCTCTCCGCCTTTAAAATTAGTAGGAAGGGAGGGGCACACACAGGGGCAAGCTGGGATTCGCCTACAGCTACCTGTAAAAAAAAGTTTATTCCATTCTTCTAGGTAGCGTTTAAATTTCAAAGTAAAAACAGCAGTCATATATAATAACACATATTTAACTCACATTATTTTGTAGAAAAACACATAAAATACCAAAGAAAAAGGCAATATCAGGTGAGAAACCTTTAGAATGCGAAAAACCCAGATGACCCTGAGGTATGCTGGATCTTAAAATCATTAGAACTACTCCAAAATATATAAATGAGCCCAATCAGGAGAAATATAAAATAAGAATGTGATAAAGTAACTGTGAAGCAAGCAAGAGAGGAAAGAAATCTGAAGGTCACTCAAGATTAGACGAGGATAAACCGTGCCAGATCTGGAAGCAATACATTCTGATTCCTGCACTAAACGGGGGGCCAGGAATGGCTATATTAGCAAAGCTCTCCCTGCAGCTTGCAGTCTATGGGGGGAGGGCAAGGGCCAGAGAGAGCCAAACTCATGTGTTGAGCCACTTTTTATTTCACCTGTCTTTCAGGGTCAAAACTTTTATTAAAACACAAAAGGATGTACACTTTACAAACCATTTCATTGTCAGTGTGAGTTTTTTCAAAATTTCACACAAAAAATGTCATTGATGCTGAAAAACATTGTGTTTTTTGAACCAAAATTGTTTAACTGATGAAACCTGGCCTCCAGAGGCAACACTTGATGGAACTGGGCACTCTCCCACTCTTTCTGGCTCTGGTATCCTGCTGGCTTTTACAGATCTAAGTAATTTTTCCCGGCTCAGAAGGGATCCCAGGGAAACCATCCTCACTCATCTCCTAACTGAGGCAAAGAAAAGCTCTGCAGACCAGGGATGCAGGGCCTGGAAGAGGACACTGGTCTCAACTCCTGGCCCTTGGCCTCCTGATCACAGCACTTCTCCTTCGTTCATCTTGATAAAGGTCAGAAAAGGGCTCCAGACACATACTCCCTTTATATATTCAGTCCACCCACTTGCATGCTTGAGCGTGGCTTAACTTTATAACAGTCTACACTGCAGTTTGTGAATCATCCATGAAGGTTGTCTTAGAAACCCATCTTTGTCCCTGCTGGAAACTAGTAAGAGACATAAAGACAGCTTTGTTAAGATCTACCCTGGTGGACTGAACCTCACTACCAGCTTCCCAAATCTCATTCTCCCACTAGCAGTGAAAATTAAAAACATCAGCAAATACAGTAAATTGCTCTTTCTCCTCTTCTTCATACCTGCATCCAGCCTATCCTTACCAATTCCTACACAGACCATGAAAAATATTCAGTCATCCAGGAAGAAGGGAACAATTTTTTTGAATTTTAAAGGTAAGACATCTTACAGAATTTCAAACTGCTGACCGATCACTGTAATTCTAAGTCTCTCAATGCCATTTACGAAGTTCTAGGTTTTGAAGGCTAACTTGCTTTGCTCTTCCTATGATCAAAAGATAAAGATTTCTTTTCCTCACCCTACCCCCAGAAACATGTTTGTGAAGGCTACGTTCATTTTATATTTCAGAACTTCGGAGCCTCCAATTCAAAAGAAATATAGGTTATTTTAATTTTTAAAATTTCTATATGTATATATACATAGTCCTGGAATAAGGGGCCCAGAATTCCAACACTAAGGTTAGACCTGCTTATCTAGATAATGAAATTAGTGAAGCAACCTGACCACAACCTCAACAGAAAGCTGTATGCTAGGCTAAGGTAACACTGCTTTCCAACTCAGATTAAGCCAAAAGGAAAACAGACCTTCACAAATTATAGCTGCTTAACAATCTGGCTGAAGGCATGTGGGGTAATGGTCAAGTTCAGTGTAAAAGCACAGAATTCTTCTGTGGGCTTTCCTTCAGAAAAGGACTCTGCATACTCAAGTCTCACATGTGAAAACAGTAAAGAGTAGCAAGTGTCTGAAATAAACATGAACTCATCAGGTTTTAAAACTCTGTAACTGTAATGTATGAATTCAAAACTACAATATACACCTGATTTTAAATCAATGGCAACAGTGCCAGACCAGCAAAATGACTGGTGATTCAGAACACTGACCACAGACAGGCTCAGGCTCAGGTTCAACTTGGCTCAAAGCAATCATTTCCACTCTGCTGACAGCAGTCAGATTTGGGTCACCCACATACTAGCAAGCTAATCTGATCAGGCTGATCAGGCCTAAAACTAAGGTTTTGTTTATAGACTATGCTGAACTATGGTAACCATCACAAAAGGAGTTCTTCATACCAAATCTCATAAAACAATCCTTAAAGAAAAACTTCCCTATACTTATCTTGATATAGCAAAAGGAAACTGCTTCCTTTCCAACACATTATATCCTGAAGAAAACACTTATCTTTAAATCAATGAATCTGAATTACTGAATCACTGAATCTTCATTCAAAAGAAAAAGGTGAAAGGTGTGTTTAGACCATGATTTCACTTGGGGGAAAAAAAAGGGATGAAAATGATAGTCTCAAAAGAAAGGAGCTGTACTCATCAATCGTCCAAGCTGGGGGGAAAAAAAAATTAGAACTTGTTACTTATAATTTTTACAAAATACTCAAAGCCTATCTGAAGAATCTCCTGCCTGAATTCTCAGGATACAAAAACCCTGGCCTAAGCTTTTCTGATCCATAAACTTCAAACTGGATCCGAAGAACCAAGCAGTGCTTTCTGACGCTGTGGTTGCCTTTTCTGGTTCTCAGCTCATTCTGATGTCAACAAGCACCTGGTGAGGGAGGCACTGCAGTCAACACTGCCATCCTTGTTTTGCAGGTCAGAACAAGAGATCAATTATTAATAGCTTAAAAGTCACGAAACTAGGAGGAATCTACAAGGACTCCAACCTGATACCCCCCTGCCAGTTACATTTGAGCTTGCAGAGATAAATGTTAAGACGAAAATTAACTGTGAAGACTACATTAAACCATGTCATCTGAGGCACATAGTAAAATGCAGATTTCTAATCGCCTCACTCAGAATTTCTGCCAATTGGACGTTAGAAATTTTATGTCAATCAAGTTCCACAGGTGATTCTGAAACCCATCAGTCTGAGGACCACCAGCATGAGTGAATCCTAAGTTCAAATCCAGCCATCTGTTTACCTATCCTGCATACAACACGGACCTTGCCAAGCAAACCAAGCAGCTTATTCAAGATCACAGCACCCAGGACCTAACCTAAATGAGACCCATTTAAAGACCACGTGCCTCAGCCTAAAGAGTCAGGCCAGTGGACTTACTAGGTCAGAAGTACACACAGTAACAGCTTCACTCTTTCCAAGGTAACTTCTCAGCTGACAATACTCAACATTTTATTCACAAACTCCATGCACTCCTGGACATATCTTCTTACAGATTATCAATCAACACACTTGGTATCCAATTCCTTCTGTGTAACAGAAGTATGTAACATTTCAGGGAAGATATCATACTGTTAACTTCTAGAGGAAGTAACATGGATGTAATCCTAGTGAAAATCATGAAGTTTGATTTACAGATCATCTATCTATAATTGTGGTCGGTACCCTAAAGATCATACAGAAAACTATCTTCTGCCCATTTATTTCATACTGAAAATAGCAGCACATCACCTTCTGAACTCATTTCTGAGTATAGAATTTTTAAAGATGATTTTGGATTGTTATAGATTGGCTGTGTTTACTGACTTTGAAACACACTTTCAGGGGAAAAAATACAACAGTACTGCCCCATGGTATCCACCAAGCTCGGTCCTGAAGATTTTCTCTGAAGGAAACAGCCTGAAAAAGCTTCATGGCATTGAGGCCAAGCCCCACACTTCTGAAAGCCCTCTCACAGTAACATGAAAGTGTGAAAACGGCTTAGAAGTGTCCTGTTTGAATGAAGAAAAAAGAAACAGTCTTAGAAATAAGCACATCTGGAAAAAACAGTGAAGGATTTCAAAAGATCAGCCCTAATTTAAGGAAGAAGCATGGCTACCTTATCATTTGAACCTAAAAGAATATACCCAGGGCAAGACAAATTTCAGAAGACATGACACTCTTGAAATACAGAATTTTATTTAGAAACTGTTTAAAAGTAGAAAAAAAACCCTGTCAAGAAAGACCAGGTGGAAAATGGGTTCCCAACAAAATGGAATTTTAGGGCAACAAAAGTCTAAAAGGCCACAAAAGAGAAATAGCACCACTGTTATTTGAACAATGGCTAGTTACTTGCATTTTTTGGCATTGTTAATCACTGAATCTGGGTTTTCCTCTGAATTCCACACAGAGCATGCACTACACAACAATTTTATCATAAAATACCTGCTTGCTACACACATTTCAGGACAAGCTACCACCAGAAACAAATCAATACAAATACATCAGGGGCTGAACAATCTCAGTAGTGGGTGACACACATGTTGCAGAATTCTGCCAAAGGAACTGAGTCAGCTGTGAGCAAAGCAAATGAGGGAGTTAAGGAATGAAATATTTTAAATATTAATAATTAATTCAGACATGGTACTATATTTTCTGCAAAAGAAAATTAACATTTAGTAACACGCTAACATTTTTATCTCCAAAGAGATTAGTGCACTGGCAAAGTATTCTGATAACAGTGGAGGGCTGTGGACAGCAGGTACCGAAAAAACACCCAGCCTTGCAGATCCCAAGGGAGTGGTGGCCTTCACTGATCACTCCCTTTGCCAGAGGTCCAGAAAGAACTTGCAGTATGATCACCTGCCTGCTGAACTTCCACTCTAAGCAGCAAATTTTAAGGAGCCAAAGAGGAGTCCCCAGTGGGCAAGGGGAGTAGAGAAGAGGAACATGTTAAATGTAAACTTAGAAGACAGTAAAACTGGACACAGCCCCCATTCAAATCCCAGAGATGTGGGCAAGTCCCCAAAAGTAGTTGTTAGGTTTAAAAACTGGACACACCTCATTTCCAAAAAAAAAAAAAAAAAAAAACCACACACAGTACACAGAATTATCAGGGATAACTGGAAAAATCACCAGAGAAATGCTCAATGAAAATCAAGCTCTTTGACTCAGACGTCTCAGGCCTGAAACACACCCGCTATTCATCCAGGCAACAATGCCTCTTGCTTCTTAACAGGCATGCTATTGGTCAAGGACATCAAAATGGCTTACAAAATAACTTTTTAAATTTTGCTTTTGGGCCAACGTCTGGGCTTATGAGGATCAAGCAGTCCTGCGAAGGCTGGGAAGAGCAGGTCCCAAAGGCTCCAGGTTCCAGCCCTTCCTTCCCAGACACAATGTCAAACACACATTTTATATTTTGAAATATGGAAGCATCTTTTAAATACTCTTAAGGCATTTATTTATTAAAACGTTCTCTGCCAAGATTTCACATTAACTTAAAATTCAAATCAGTCTTTACATTTCTCTACTGAGGTCTCCACCTTCTCCAGCTATCAGTGCTACCAGCATCCACAAAGTGAGCCCCATGGTCAGCCTCTTTGTTCCCCGGGTGAACCAACTAGATGTTAATACTGCTCTGCTACAAGGTAAACGCTCCTAACTCAAAACTTATTGGAAAAGGAGTGAAACTTCTGCAAAGTGCACTTTTAGAAGAGGTACTTTTTGCTTATGAAAAGAAACCAGTGAGTCCTCTAAGAATAATAAAAGGGAGTATTTTACAGTTAAGCACATGATTTGGAGTGAAGAATTCGGATGTTGCTCGGCTGGTCCAGGTTATTAATACTCTTCCTGTTCCTCCTGTGGGCCCCCTTCATCAGGTATCACGAAGCCTTCCTGAAAAGGGAAGATGAGAGGGGAAAGCGATTATTCAACGCTGAATGAAAGATCAGTTTCTACTGTAGGTTCCCTTTCCTCATATTTGAAGCTTCTGAAAGTCAACGGTTCTTCCTGTCTCTACCACACACTTGGCACTGAACGACACAAGACGAAGTGGTTGCTTTTCTATTAGTGAGGCAGTGAAGCCACATCGCCCAGACGGCCAAAACTGAGCACAAACGCACCCTCACACTGTTCAGGGTGATGGATGTGTCCACTGGCTTGATGATGGCAACATCATACATCAAGTTGGACTTAAATACATGTTGTTCATTACACCAACTGAACTTCAATAAAGCTATTTAAGAAAACTGACTCTCAAAAAATCCCTGAAGTCACCATAATAGTACCACATCATCTCCTCTCAATAAACTGTCCACACTGCCAGCTTTTCCCTTATGCCTTCTTCTTTTTTTGTTGTTGTTGCTTAAAGCAGAATGTATACATCATTGTATTTTATTAATATTTTCAGTTCAGTTCAGTTCAGTCGCTCAGTCGTGTCCGACTCTTTGCAACCCCATGAACCACAGCACGCCAGGCCTCCCTGTCCATCACCAACTCCCAGAGTCCACCCAAACCCATGTCCATTGAGTCGGAGATGCCTTCCAACCATCTCATGCTCTGTCGTCCCCTTCTCCTCCTTTCCTCAATCTCTCCCAGCATCAGGGTCTTTTCAAATGAGTCAGCTCTTCGCATGAGATGGCCAAAGTATTGGAGTTTCAGGTTCAACATCAGTCCTTCCAATGAACATCCAGGACTGATCTCCTTTAGGATGGACTGGCTGGATCTCCTTGCAGTCCAAGAGACTCAAGAGTCTTCTCCAACACCACAGTTCAAAAGCATCAATTCTTCAGTGCTCAGCTTTCTTTATAGTTCAACTCTCACATCCATACATGACCACTGGAAAAAGCCATAGCCTTGACTAGACAGACCTTTGTTGACAAAGTAATGTCTCTACTTTTTTTGGGGGGGTTTTGTCATACATTAACATGAATCAACCATGGAGTTACATGTATTCCCCATCCCGATCCCCCTCCCACCTCCCACATGCCTTCTTTTGACTGCACTTAGGAACCTGCATCCCCCTTAGGAGAAGGGAACGACAGAAGATGAGACAGTTGGATAGCATCACTGACTCAATGGACATGAATTTGAGCAAGCTCCAGGAGATGGTGAAGGACAGGGAAGCCTGGTGTGCTGCAGTTCATGGGGTCGCAAAGAGTCGGACATGACTGAACAACAAGAAGGAACCTGCATGCTACTGCAGGTGCTGTGGGTGGTCTGTTTACACACAACTAACAAGGCTGACCAAACATGAGCGGTGTGGGAAACCTCGGATGTGTGACTCCCACCTCACACTCACGCCAGGCATCTGGCATGAGCTAATGGCTACACCACCATAAAAACTTAAGACTCCCCCTTCAACCACTATCTTTTTTTTAAACTAAACCTCTATGGCTAAATTTACTTAACGTATGACTCCACTAAAACAATACTCGGACTAAACCCAAAGACACCTATATCATCATTACCTTTGTTTGCATTATCTGGCACACTACAAGCCTGAAATACAGATTTATTGAACAAATTATCAACTTTTCAGTCATCAGTCTTAATACCTCCAAATTCACTTAATACATTTAGAGGACATTGCTAATAACAACATTAATGTTACCTTGTATTTGTATATGGCCACATACTGTGAAACACTTAGACAAGACAGACTATAGCTTGATCCTCAAGACACTGCTGGGCATGGCAAAAGAACTATTAATAATTATAGCCATTAAACAGTGGACAGAGCAAAATGTCAAATCCTAAATCCAGGGAAAATGAGTTTTTCCTATTCAGCTATAGAATACACATGACTCCCAAGAGACGTGATCACAAGACAATGTGGAGAAATGGGAACCGGGCACATTCCAGTGTGGGAGGAAAAGGGTACCTCTCGTAGCTGTGGGCAGCAGACATTAAACAGGGGCCATGTGCCTGGTTCTCCAGGGCACACCTGGGGCCATATAAAAAGAGGCAGCAACTCACACTGAGGGGTCCAACCTGAGCGGGGTGGAGCGGGGATGGCAGGATTAAGAGCACTTGGTGGCACTCGTGACCTACCAGTGGCCACAAGCTACAGAAGCAGGGCAGCCGGCCACCTCAGCGTCCTGTGCCAGCCTCAAAGGCTTCAGACCTCGAGGCAGAGGGTGAAGTACCCGCCTCTGGCGGACTCTGAGGGTCAACAATGAAGTCTTTAAACGAATGCTATGCTGAAACACAACACGCATCAGTACTGAGCTTGCCAAAAGCACCAGATAAAATGTTTTCTCTTAGGTGGCAAAATGGCAAGAAAGCACCCCCAAGTCAGCACGCACGTCTGTGGCGTAGAGAATGTCCACGATCCTCTGCAGCACAGGGTTGTTCTCCCCCTCGTTCTCCTGGCAAATCAACTCAATGTTCCTCAGCTTTCCAAAATAGAAGTCTCTCTCCTTCTCCAAGTCTTCAACAGTAAGCTTCAATACGTTGACCTGCACAAAACATCAGAAAGGGTGAGACACCCAGAATCCACACACCAGCAGACATCAGGTTACACTTCCCACCCGAACGGAGATGTGCGATCTTTCATCAAATTCTCTAATGAGGACACAACTCCCATTTTAACTTGATGTCAATTTTCCTCAGCCCCAGATCAACAGCATGGGCTTATTCATGGCACTCTGACTATAACAATTCCCGCGAAAGGACAGGCTACATGAGGAAACATGCAGGTACTTCTCAGAGACTAAGACAAGATCAAAGAGAAAAAGGCATGGGTGCTGAGACAAATATAGAAGCAGAATCCACAACCTGGCCCAGCAGAGTGGCTGCCAATTGTATACTGAGTCCATACCAGGACACTTGGTCAGTCAAATCCAGGTCTTTCTGCAAGCTGAAGTCAACAGTAAGAGAAGGTCTGGTCCAAGGGAGCAGGGTAGAAATGATGAGCAGGAGAGCAAAACTAGTTAAAGACAACTAATACGGGCCAAAGATAGCTAGTACTGAGGGGGACCTGGGCACAGAAACTCAATGGTTATTTCTCTCCCCAATATGTTGGGGCTAGGGTGTGATCCATGGCTCAAAAGAAAGCACCCTCTGATGAGAGGGTCCCTGTGTCACTCTCTCCCCCAAGAAGGTCTCAAAAGGGAGAGACAAGCGCAGACGAAAGGGGCACACCCGCCATATTCCACCCCTAGATCCCTGAGCATATCGTCAGTTCACCACTCATGCCACAGGATCTTCCAGGAGCCCCACTGAGGGACTCTAATTTCCACAAAGAGGCAAAGACAAAACACATCTCAGTGAGTGGGTCAGGATTCTGTTCAGCCAAGAATAAGAAAAGTCTCACAGTCCAGTGTGTCTTCATTCCAGTATATTCAACTATGACTCTCAGTGAATGCAAATTACATGGCAAATGGTACAATATAAAATCTTCACAGGCCTTACAGGCTAGGGCCATGGAAAGCCCAGCCAGGAAATCAAAGGAGCAGCTGCTGAGAACAATGTGGGCAGTGGAATTCTGAGAGCCAGAAGCACTACAGGAATCTAATCCACCTTCTGAACGTCTAGTTACTAAAAGAGCTCATCCAGCTTCCCCACCGCCTGAAGAAGCAGCCAGGCCCAACCAAAGGGATCAGGTCCCGCCCCCTCACAACCTGCAGTTGAGAGGCATCCAGAGATGAGGAGCAGGTGACTGGAACTACCAGGACCATTTTGTCAGACTTAATTTCAATGTTTGCTATCAAAGGCCTGAACAGATCGACCCAGAATCAAGGGTCTAGAAACAAGGTTCTAGACACTCTCACTATTCCTATAGCAACCACAGGAATCAGTTTTAAAAATAACTGAGGGGCCTCCCTGCTGACTCAGCAGTAAAGAATCCCCTGCCAATGCAAGAGACACAGGTTCGATCCCTGATCCAGGAAGATCCTACCTGCCGCAGAGCAACTAACCCTGTGTTCTGCAGCAAGAGAAGCCACTGCAATGAGAAGCCCACATGCCCAACAAGAAAGTAGCCCCCGCTCTCTGAAACTAGCGAAAAGTCCACAAAGCAACACAGACCCAGCACAACCAAAAAGAAATAAATAATTTAAAAATAAATAAAAATAACTGAAAAAGTTTCAATAAAGTACTAACACCACCTAGTCGCCTGCAAAACAAAATAGTTCATCCGCCCCACTCTCCCCACCCCTGCTTTAAGTGCTGTTTGTAGCCTCTCCTTAAACTATCAGTTACTCCCAAAGCGGAGGGGGAGATGGGGACAAAAGGATCAGAGGTGACTATCCCCAGCAGTGAAAGCTGCTTGGATCTTCAGCCCAAGGTCCCCGAGTAAGAGAAGAGGCCTATAATCACATGAGAAGGAAAGGGGCGCACTTCACATGGCATGGCAGCCTGGAGCCCACCTGTACACGCACGTTATACCGGTGCCTCCCCCATAAGCCCACTGAAACATTCTCCCACCTATAAATCATCCAGGGCACCAGAAACCAGCCCAACAGGCCCCACCCACAAGGCCAAGGCAGCAACCCTCCCTGACAGCCCTCAATAACCATGAATCCACAGGAAACAATCAACAAGCATACAATCCTCTTACAGTGAAGTAACAGCTGGAACCTAAGAAGCCCAAGGAGAACGTTTTGGACCTGGCACTGGCCAATACAGTAGCTATGAACCAACAGGTGGTGTTCTGAGCACTTGAAATGTAGCCAGTGCAATTGAGACAGGCTGTAACTATCAAATACACACTGTATTTCAAAGACCCAGTACAGTGTTCAAATGTAAAACATCTCACTGATAATTATTTGTAATGATCACGTCAGAATGCTAATACTTTAAATACATCGAGTAAAGTGTTATTAGAATTAACCTGTTTCTTATTACTTTTTTCAGTGTGACTACCAGAAAACTTTCAGTTCTATATATGTATGTCTCAGATTTCCAGTTTACATTCTATTTCTACTGAATT
The DNA here is from genome assembly GCF_963930625.1 of Muntiacus reevesi. Lineage (NCBI taxonomy): Eukaryota > Metazoa > Chordata > Mammalia > Artiodactyla > Cervidae > Muntiacus > Muntiacus reevesi. The sequence goes on along the minus strand of NC_089250.1, from coordinate 60,503,620 downwards.
CTATTTCTACTGAATAGTGTTGCTTTGGACTAGAGTCAACTAACAGTACACTTCCCCAGGATGACTTAAGAATGTGGAATCGGGCTTCCCTGGTGGTCCAGGGGTCAAGGGCCCACCTTGAAGGGCAGGGGACACCAGTTCAATCCCTGGTCCGGGAAGATCCCACATGGCTTGGAGCAACTAAGCCCATGTGCCACAACCACTAAAGACTATGCTCTAGAGTCTGTACTCCACAAAAAGAGAAGCCAACTGCAACAAGAAGCCTGTGCACCTCAACTAGAGATCAGCCCCAGCTCCCCGCAACTAGGGAAAAACCACACACAACAGTGAAGATCCAGTGCAGTCAAAAATAAAAATTCATTACATTTAAAAAAATGAATATGGAATCACTGAAGCTCTCCTAAGGCTATGAACACCAAAAGGTAATTTGTGTAGCAAACACTGCCCACCAAGCCCATGAGGCTCCACTTTTCATGATTAATACGGTCATGTCCCCCAGACCTCCATCCCTTTATCAAATGCACCACTTTAAATACTCTCAGGGTCAGAGAGATCATGTATATGAGCCATGGGAGTCAGTAACAGTGTGTGCACAGGACTTTGATAACCTGCAAAGAACCTAAAATCCTTCACATTGCAAATAATAATGATAAAAATCAAAGCCCTGTGCTGGCCACACATGTTATTTCTGAAGCAGGGCTGGACAGGCTGGATGTGAGCTGCACTGCTGTCCTTCTCTGGAAACCCTCACAGAAATGCTGCAAAAGCGAAAGCAAAATGCTTAGTAGAGCACTGGCACCTGCACTCTAAAAATGCTAGTTTTGTTTTTGCTGTTAACAGTTGTATATTTCATTAAAAAAAAAAAAAATCTGACTCCTGTGAACTTTGAAAACATATTTCAAAACCTTTTTCAGTCTATCAAGACCACAGACAAGAACCATAATAATCACAACTGTCTTTCATCCACCCCCACTTACCCCATTTACCCCCAAACCCTTCCAGGCACTTGGCAAAACAGCTTGTGAAATCCACCCAACCACCAAGAGTAAAGTATTGGCTGGCCCCACTGCATATGAGGCAGTGAGTTCAGAGGTTAAGTGACTCGCCCCAAGTTAGAAGTAGCAGAGCCAGAACCAGCTGCAAATCTATACCCCGCCAAATCCAGTGCTCGCTCAGACAGCAGTCCCATGGAATCCATCACATCTTCTTCTGGAGAGCGTGAGGCCAACCCTGTGCTGGCCACCGAGTCTCAGTACTGACACCCCTTTACTCTACTTCTGACACCACTTTCTGTGTACACCTGGGCCTAGAAACCAGCAGCTCTGGGGACGCCTCCTCACCCTCAAGGACTTCTGCACTCACAGTCACAGTGCTCACTGCGTGCCTGAGGCCGCCACAACAACGGGGATGCCAACCCAGTCACCTCCACCCTCTCAAGGCACCTACACCATGGGCACACACAAATCAAAGAACGAAAAGAAAAAAAAAAAACCAATGAATGTGATCTTGGTGGCAGGTTTTATGTCCTGATTTCCTCAGAGTATGGTCTGGGTCACAAGAGGTTCTGGATTAAAGTGAGGCTAATTCCCCCAAGCTTTAGGACTTGGCTTTCTGCAAAGTGAAAGGGTTCATTCTCAAACATAAGAATTACAGAGCATCCTTGATTTTTAAATTTGGAATTAATTGTAAGGATCATCCAAAAGCAAACAAAACAACTATAAGAATTAGTGAGAAAATGTTTAAAAATCTAAAATTTGTTCTCATCTACAGAGACCTCTACCAACTGTCTTCAGATACTTAACTAGTTCAAAAGAAGAGGTTTTAAAACATCTACCTATTAAGAACAGAAAAGCCATAGGCTTTGCCACTCTCCACTCGATTCTCCAGTGACCCAGGATTTCAGCAGGGACACTGCAGAATATTTTTTTTTTAATTATTACTTAGAAAGGAGCTCTACATTATCTCCTGTCAGAGCCAAAATTCAAGAGACATTCTCTGAATCCCAGCATCCCTGACAGTGTTCCAGAGACTTTCAACAGGGTTCTACCTTATGCGTGCATTTCCAAACAGATACTGGTTTCTAATAGAAACAATCAAGCTTAGAAACAGCTGCCCGTCCCCCCTCTTCCGTCTTCATGTCCACACTCACAGTCCCCACACAGGTCCCAAAGCCCTGACACATGTCACTAGCACTGCTGTGATACGCAGACAAGGCAGGTCTTCCCACAAGAACACAGACCAAGCTCCCCGCTCAGGGCAGCAAGCGCACCTTCCCCCAAAGGGTTCCTGTTGTGGACACAGGAGATGCCTACCTGCTGCATCAACTCGGCTGCTTCGTCATCTCCATTCCCCACACCAGGATTCTTCCGCACCACGCCCGGGCCAGCCTTAGGGGCTGCAGCAGTTCTGTGTGTTGCAATGGGCCTCTGTGGAGCTGACAGAGGAACAGAGTTGGCGTTTGTTCCAAGAGCAGAAATTTCAAGACAAAAAGAACCCACCAGACAACAAGAGGAGGTTGTGACAAACTGCTCTCCACAGCTATGCAGTGAAGAGACCCACCGCTGAGAGCCCAGCATGCAAGATTACACCCCATGATCACCCAAAGTGGTTCTGCATCCTGGCAGCACAGGGAAGTACCAATTTTAGCCATGATCTTTCGTGCTGGCAATAAGTCTTTAGGTGTGGTCTTTTTTCCGCTGGGGTGGACTGGACTATCATCTGAAAAAGGCAAAGTCAACCTGGTACAAACTGATGAACTACCTGAACCTCAGCTCCAACTTAAGGCACAGACAGGCAGCTTCACAGAGCAAAGGGAAACGTCAAGTCCGGAGCTCACAGCCCCAGCTGTGGGGCACCCATGACACCCCATCTGGAAAGTAAGGTGTCTCCCAACTCAGAACCTCACACTCCTTGGACTGAGAAGATGAGCGAGCGGGTAGAGACTGCTCTGACCACTAATGGCTTCCCGTTTCCTTTTAAGAAGGTGTTTAGAGGGTCAGAGAGAGAAAAGCAGCACACTGACGAGGATAGAAAGACTTCTCTCAGTAAGAATGTCCAAAGCAAAGACAAGGAAAAAACAGTAAAGGGGCCAATCTACTGATAAGTTAAAATAATAAAGAATAATCAGGAATGGGCTACCTCAAGGCAAATTTATCATTCATGACTTTAGTTATTCATTCAACGAATATTTTGCAAAGTTTATTTATTATGCCAGGTTTAGGAATATCTCAATCTTCCTAACATTCCAAACTATTCAACAACCATATGACCTTAAGGCCACCCAGAGTAACAGGCATTTCCGCTGGAGGATCTCTAGCATATGTTTAAACTGAAGACTAAATACTTAATCCAAGTCTCCACATGCCTGTTAGCAGCATCTGAAATATGAAATGCACAGGGTTATCTATGCAATTCCCCATTCTAAGAAGCTGAAGAATCAAAGTATTCAATATCTGGAGAAATCTGAACCCTCATATACTCTGCTTGGGAAAATAAAACGGTTCAGCCACTTTGGAAAACAGTCAGGTAGTTCTGCCAAAGGTTAAAACAGAGTTATCACATGACCCAAAAATTCTGCTCCAAGAGTATGTACTCTTGGATACACACCCAAGAGAAATAAAAACATACGCCCACACAAAAACTTGTATATGAATGGTCACAGCAGCCCTATTCATAATAGCTTAAAAATGGAAAGCACTCAAATCACCATCAACTGGTGAATAAATAAAATGTGCTACAGCCACACAATGGAATATTATTTAGCCATCAAAAGGAGTCCTGATAACATAATACAACAAGGATGAACCTTGAAAACATTATGCTAAATGAAAGAAGTCAGACATAAAAGGCCACATATTCTATAATTCCATTCAGAAATATTCAGAATAGATAAATCCAATGAGGATCAGCAGTTGCTCAGGACTGTCAGGGAGGGAGTTTTGGGACGAAATGCCAAGTGACTGATGTTGGGCACACATGAGATTTCTTCTGGGGGGTAATGATAATGTTCTAAAACTGATCATGGCAATAGTATAACATTACCTATGTATGTACTAAAAACCATTCAACTGTACACTTGTATACTTTAAATGTGTGAACTGTATGGTAAGTCAATCAAGAGCTCAATAAAGCTATAAAAATTACAAAGCACGCAACATCCCTCTCTACCTACCAGATAGATCAGGCCCTCTTCTCAAGGTACTATGCAACTTTAATTAATGTTCTTACCACCTTCTGGAAAGGAGTTAGCGTCTGTAGAACACCCACTGCTCCACAAGGTACACACATGTTCTGTGAGTGTATCACTACAAACACATTTGGGAAAACACACTAGGCCTGGACTTCAAGAGATAAGTCTCTTAAAAACAGCCTTCCCCTGCCTCCTAGATTCTGCTGGCATCACAGAACTTAGCAGCTGAGGTTCTAGGAAGGGCAGGGAAGTCGTGAGTAAGCACAGGTAGCTGCTCTGCAGACAGGAGGACAATGCAGAACCAAGAACAGCCCCCGAGGGACCTGGAAAGCTCTTTTTTCTAAGATTTCAGGTCCGGTTGCAACTTCCCAACCCAGGGCTCTAAGATGAAATGTCCTTGTGTTCCAACTAACTCTCCTTTACGTGAGCTAACCTGAGGAACTTCTATTCCATACAACCAACGAGTGTTGGCAAAACTGCGAACAGTAACTCATTCAGGCTTCGAGAACAGACTTCTGGGGCCAGTACTGAAATTCCCCTATTACAGAGGAGGAAACAGGGCAGAGGTGAAGTGCTTATAGAGGCTCCAGAGATCTTAGGACAAACACAGGGCCCTGATGTCACAATCCATGCTCCTGCCATAAGGCTGGGATTATGTTACTTAAGATCCCTAAACCTATGGCTACCCAAACACTTCTGGGTGAATACTGAATGAATGAATGGATGAATACCTAGACTACCATTATTTGGAAATGGTATTATTTGTCTGTGGGCGGGGGCGGTTTGGTTTGTTTTTTACCTGCACTGCTAGAGCTGAGAGGTTTCTTCGGTTTGTTCAGAGCGGGAGCAACAAGGGAGGGGGCCACTGCAGTTTCTTGACCTTGTCTGGCAGCTACAGGGTCATACTCTTTTCCATCATAGTTTGCATCAAAAAACTTCTTGAACCACTGAACGAATTCAAAATTGTCCTGAAACTTTCCTTTTACTAATTTGTCCACAGGAATTATCTGAAGAAAAACATAAGATTCTTTAGTTCAAAGCAAGAGGTTTCTGGCAAGCATCAAAGGTGTTCACCTTCATCAAAATCAGTATAAAGCTCTGCTAAAAGGAGACAAAGAGGCAAGAACTAAATGTTCAGTAAGCCCCTGGAAGGTTGTAGAGCAAGTTTCATTCAATTTACCTTCCACAAAAAACTTAACAACAGCCAATCTCCACAGTTCAAGTCCATCAAAAGAAATTAGAAATGCAAAAGAAACAAGTATCATATAGAAGTCAAACACACACACATCCAAACACATTTTAAGACATGTCATTCCACTGTAAAAAGTAAACCTCCTATGGAACTCGCATGGCCACAGTGCCTGACACAAGGTACCAAGTCCAGAGCACAAAATAACAAGCATTCATGATGAACTGTGCTAAAAAAAAAATTATCTTAAAAATAGGTCAAGGCACAGAATCAATCCTGGGATAGACTTCTACAAAATGGCATGTTTTTCAAGTAATTACAATCCTATTAAAACATACTTTAAAGGACCCTCTAAGGTTTTTATTGTCTAAGAATACTGTGATATCAGGTATTACTTTAAATGGTCAGAGTTTAACTATCTTTTAATTCCTCAAGGATTCCAGTTACAATCTAACTATCCACCCCTCTGAGCAAAAAAATTTTTTTTAATTTTTTGGTATGAAACATTAACAAAGTTTTATCTGGAACTTACTTCAAAATAATCCAGGACTACAGGGGGTAGAATAGAGATATATATGAGTTGATATCTCTGAGTTGATAATTACTGAGGTACATGGGGGATCCCTGCACTATTCTCTCAACTTTTATATACTCTAGGAATCTGCCTTATTCAAAAAAATTAATTCCATAAAAAGAAAAAGTACTGTGTATAAACTAAACCTAGTTTAAACCATGCTTGATAACTAAATGATATCCTTACAATACAAATGCACATTTTATATATTGCAGAAACAAAATTAAGACTGATTTCAAAGTAAATAAAAAAATAAGATATAGAAGCAAGATAATTAGGGGGTGATTACAAGCTTTCCTGAAAAATGTTTCCCCCCCTCAAAATGGCTTAAAGGATAAGCCCTTTTAATGGGGGGGGGGGGGGGGGGGGGCGGGAATTGCTTAATTGTGCAATAACGTATTATCTACTAAAACAGAGATATTTTTTCCAATGAAGCCTGGTGGACTCTTGTCTCGTATAGCTTCATGTAACCTTGAGGGCAAGAGGGAACTTTCCAGCACCTACTAGCTATAAAAATATTGTAGCTTATACTTTGGTTTTATACTTCACTAAAAAAGTCAAATAGTTCTAGAATCTTCTCTATTAGAATTACTTATTCTACCATATGGTATGTTTTACAGAAGTAAATTCAGAGATTAAAAGAATCACATCTCAGATTAATATACTAAACAGTTTTTAAAAAAAAAGGGTACAGATTTACAGATTGATTTTCCAGAGACCCACCAACTTCACGATGAAGAAAGATGACCACAAGGGAACCAGGGATAGGACAACAGAGGGACACATTGCTCCCGGTAAACTTTTAACGCCAGAAAAGATAACTATACAAATTGGGAAAAGAAAAACAAAAACATCCAAATCATGGGCCAGCACTGGTAGCCTTGGTAATTATGAGGAATTAAGAAATACCCTAAATGAAAGAATAAAGCTTACTTACTTTGTCAACACCCATCCTCTTAAAACCTGCTTGTAGAATTTTGAAGTTTTGGATGTATTCATGTTCTAGCTTAGCTTGGAATTTCACTTTCTTCAAGGCAATGGAGCCAGGGAACAACATGTCCATAAACTGACAATAGGCAGCCCCTGAATGAGTAGAAGAAGAAAAAAATACACACCCGAACATTAAATGCACTAGCTATTAAAGAAGGGTAAAAAGTTACCAACTCGCTTAACCCCCATACAATTTGAAAAGTTGTGGAAGTGTACCTACAAAATCCCAAAGCGTCATTTCCACTTGACTTTGAAATCAGTAACAGAACTGTGGTTCTATTTAAGTTCTACAACATACTTGCAACCTGAAATCCCATGAAGAGAAAAGGAATGTTCCTATGAAATTTTAACACTATTCTTTGTAAGAAACAGGCATGACAATAAAATGACAACTAAAAGAAAAATGAATGCCAGCAGGAGGAGGAGTTCCCCAATATGGCAAAGATCCATCCTCTAACTTAGGTTAAAAATGTGTTTTTCCTAAGATTCTGCCTCCCTGGGCTTTTTACATCTCTAAATAAACTTAATTAACCTATCAGTTCATAAACAAAGTTGAATAGCAGGAATCTTTGTGTTCTTCCATTTAAATTTTTTCTATTTTAAAGGCCACTATAAGAAATTACTGCATATAGTTCATCCCATTTGCTCCCCAATTTCTTCCTTCCTCCACTTGTTCATTTTTATCCATCACTACCCCCAAAAGTGTTTTCTTAGCACTTAAAATTTAAGAATGCAATTTCTCTAATGCCTACTAAAATGCACTCTCCTAATACAGGGCAGGCTCCATGTACACTTACTGCCTTTTCAGGAAAAGGAGGCAAGAAATCCAGCAACTACACGATAGGTATTCTGCAGAATGAGGCAGCCTTAATAAGCATATTCAACTTATCTTACATCAGGCCAAACTGGCTTCCTGCCAGATCTGGCATAAAGAGTCCCATTATCATTATTTTTGGAAAGATGCAAAAAAAGCAGAAACACTTCAGTGATCAGAGTGACATTCTTAGTAGAAAGGAGCACTAGAAAGTGAAAGCCTGATTCTTGAGGTGGCTTGATTTATTTACTCATCCAACAAAAATGTACTATGGGAATTCTATGTACCAGGCAGTGAATTAGCAATATTTATGCTTTTTTAAATGGAGGCACTAATAGCTTCCTAAATTTCATAAGGCAACAACCCAGTCTCTTTAACAAGTTAGTAGCACGAAGATGATTGCTGTATTTTAAGAGATTTAAAAGTCAACTTTTTGTTGACTGCAATAATTTACCAACTGCAATATACAGATCTGGTTTGGATCCTGATACATACAAATCAACTTAAAACACACATATACACAGAAGATAATCTATGAAGTATCTATACCTACAGCTTCACATATGAAAGGTAATTTTTCTGAACCAGCAAAATAAAGTACATTTATTAAATACACAGTTTTCTCAAACCATTCATGAGACTTCCCATTCGAAACCACTTAAAAGCATCAGTCATCTGCTCCTCTAAAAAAACCTGCCTGAAGAACTTTCAGTTTTTATTTTAGAGCTAGAAGAACCCTTAGAGCCATTGTAAATTTAAAATCTGAGGACCAAAAACTGTGGCTCAAGACCACAGAGGCCAGAGACCAAGCTCAGAGCCAGACCCCAGGTATTCTGACTCCCTGTCCACTGCTCTTTCCTATGTCATTATATACTTTCTTAGAACACCCTACCCCAGACTAAAGCATTTCCTGGCTCAGGGAAGAAAGAGGTATATACCACGCTGCTACACTGTAGCTGGCTGAAACAGAGTTAATATATGAAGAAAAACACGAGGATTCCAATAAAAATAGACAAATCAATTGGACAATTCACACATACAAAAATGTAAATACCTAATAAACACACAGGGATCCAACCTAAGGGATCTAAGGGAATAATTTCTTTTTTTTTTTTAAAATATAGCAAGGGGAATTCCCTGGCAGTCCAGTAGCTAGGACTCACAGTGCAGCCAAGAAAAAGAAAAAAAAGTAAACTTCCAAGAAAGGGGAAAAAAAGTAAATTTAATAAAGTAATACACATTAAAAATACATCTAGCGAAGATTTACACATGAAAATTGTATAACTTCATTCATGAGAGGAAAAAATGGAAGCAACCTGTATGTCCAACAATAGGAGCAATCAGTTACATAAATTCTTAAGAGAATATTATGCAAGCAATCAAAGCACATTTTTTGGCGGGGGTTGGAGGAAGAGCTCAAGATTTAATGTTAAAAGAAAACTTAAGATACAAAAACGTATCTATAACATGTCTTCATATATGTAAAAACATTCATCTTTACATGTATAGAAAAAAAACTGGGAGAAAGCACAATGTATTAAACCATACAAGGTTACTGTTTTGGAGATCAACTATGACTGAACATGGCCATCTCTGGGAGGTGGTACTGAATATATTATTTTTTTTAATTATATACAATGAAAATTACTTTTATAATAAGCACACAAAAGAAGAAGATAAATGCTTAAAAGGAAAAAGTCTGTCAGGTGGTTTTTTACAAAAGGGCTCAAAACTCCTGACCTGTATCTGTCTCAACTGGGTACAGAAGAGGTTCAAATGGGCTTTCCTTCCAGTCTTGGCCTTAATAACAAAGTCTGGCAACACAAGTAGCACAAGGGGACTGCTCTCAGATGACCGCTCTCTCAATGCTTTGGGGCAGGAGAGCAGGTTCACGTAACCTGTGGCTGGAACATGTAGACAGCCTTAGGGTGGGACCAGATGTGTCATGACATCAACCACCAGGTCCCTGCTGACCACCACAGCCCCGTCCTATGGAGATCTGTGCTACAAGCAGAGAACACACAGGGCACAATGCGACCCCTGCGCCAGACGCCTGCACTATCTCAAGTGCACAGGCTCGCAAACATTTTGGTCCAAGGCCCCTTGGAGAATTAGATGGAAGCTGAAGTCAACAATCAATGCAGTCCAAGACTTGTCCAGGGGTTGGCAAGTCCATCTGCCAATTTAGGGGACAAGGGTTTGATCCCTGGTCCAGGAAGATTCCGCATGCGGAGAGGTGCCACAACTACTGAAGCCTGTGCGCCCTAGAGCCCATGCTCTGCAACAAGAGACGCCACAGCAATGACGAGCCTCTGCATGGATAGTCCCCCTCTCGCTTCAACTTAGAGAAAGCCCACAAGCAGCAATGAAGATCCAGCACAGTCAAAAATTTATTAATTTTTAAAAAATTATTCATGTTGATGTATGGCAAAAACCACCACAATATTTTAATTATCCTCCAATTAAATTAATTTTTTTTAAATGAGTTTAGGTCTGAGAGTCTGACCAAGAGTCATCACCATAACTAAGAGTGAGGGGAAAAACAGACTAAAAAAAAAAAAGAATTCTACATTAGACAGAAGCCCTATCAGAAAACTCCACATTAAGAACTCTCAAAAGTTTTACACACAGGAAACACATTCCATTAAATGCAAAAGCCTTCAGGATTTAGGAGTAAGTGAGGCTTAAGTCATTTTAAACGATGAATACAATTTGGAAACAATCCCTGTCCAGGCATCAAAAAAAATAAATAACCAAAACAATTTGGAAATGGAAGGCTGTGAGGCGTCATTAATGCAGGCATTAAGAGACACAGAAGTACAGAACAGACTTTTGAACTCTGGGAGAAGGTGAGGGTGGGATGTTTCGAAAGAACAGCATGTATATTATCTGTGGTGAAACAGACCACCAGCCCAGGTGGGATGCATGAGTCAAGTGCTTGGGCCTAGTGGGCTGGGAAGACCCAGAGGAATCGGGTGGGGAGGGAGGTGGGAGGGGGGATCGGGGATGGGGAATACGTGTAACTCTATGGCTGATTCATATCAATGTATGACAAAACCCACTGAAAAATAAAAAAATAAATAAATTAAAAAAAAAAAGTCAGTCTGAAAACATCTTAACATGAGAAAAGCTACCCTATTTTAATTTTAAAAGAAAGACAAGGTACAACATTGTGTGCTTGTATTTGGTACCTACTACAGCAGTCTGTAACAGCAACAGACTGGAAATAAATGAAATGTCCATTAACAGGGGACTGATTCAAAGAAATTACGGTACTACAGAGCCACAAAAGAACGTGACACACACTGTACAGAAAATGGAACACTCTCCAGAACGTCCAATGTGCTCAAATACGCCCCCGCTTGTGTAAAACAGGGGAAAGAGAAGAACACGCACACAAGATGTGGACAGATGGATGTTTCTGCTCCTACACTCTCTCTGGAGGCCACCCAGCTGACGACACTGGTTGCTTCTGCTCTTGCTTTTCACAAGAAGGCTTTTCACTGTTTACCTTTTTGTTTCTTTTGAATTCTAAAGCATTTTGAGACTTGGTTATTCAAAAAGTATGTCAATTATGTTTTAAAATTATGGAAAATACTGAAAATACAGCTAAAATGAGTAACCTTGGACAAGTTAGTTAACTTCTCTCAGTTTTTCTATCTATAACATGGGGATGACAGACCTTACCTTCCAGGTTACACAGGTGAAGCACTTTGGAAAGTGCCTGACCTATGGTAAGAGCTCAATAAATAAAACCTTAATTAGAGGGAAAAATACAGTTAAAAGATAACAGTGATTATCACTTGTAATACAACAGATAACAGTTTTATTCTTGTTTCTATGTTGTTCAGTGTAAGTTGTGTCCGACTCTATGCAACCCCATGGACTGCAGCACACCAGGCTTCCCTGTCCTTCACTGTCTCCCAGAGTTTGTTCAAATTCATGTCCACTGAGTCAGTGACACTATCTAAACATCTCATCCTCTGCCACCACCTTCTTCTTTTTTGCCTTCAATCTTTCCCAGCATCAGGGTCTTGTCCAATTAGTCAGTTCTCCACATCACATGGCCAAAGTATTGGAGCTTCAGCATCAGTCCTACCAATGAGTATTCAAGGTTGATTTCCTTTAGGATTGACTAGTTTGATCTCTTTGCACTTCAACAGATTTTCAAGAGTCTTCTCCAGCACATTTCCCAAAGCATCAATTCTTCGGCATTCAATCTTCTTTCAGTCCAACACTCACATCCATACATAACTAGTGGAAAAACCAAAGCTTTGACTCTATGAACCTTTATCGACAAAGCACTGTATAGGTTTATCACAGCTTTCCTTCCAAGGAGCAAGCATCTTTTAGTCTTGTGGCTGCAGTTACTGTCTGCAGTGATTTTGGAACCCAAGAAAATAAAATCTGTCACTGTTTCCAGTTTCTCCCCTTCTAGTTGCCATGAAGTAATGGGACAGGATGCAAGGATGTTAGTTTTTTTAACGCTGTGCTTTAAGCTAGCTTTCTTTTTTAATACATTTCTATAAAGAAGATCTAATTACTTATACTCAGAAGAAAGTAAGTTTGTCTTCTGCTTCAATTAACACAAAGAGATATTTGAAGAATTAATTAAGCAAAAATAAATTTAAAGAGATAGTTCCATGAGCAGAAGAGTAACTCAATAAAAATGGTCTCTTCAAAAGGCCGAAGACAACAACGGGACAAGGAGACAGGCGTGTAGGGCCCAGACTACCATGAGACAAGGAGACAGGCATGAAGGGCCCAGACTACCACGGGACAAGAAGAGAGGCGTGAAAGGCCCAGACTACCACGGGACAAGGAGAGAGGCGTGAGGGCCCAGACTACCACGGGACCAGGAGAGAGGAGTGAGGGCCCAGACTACCACGGGACAAGGAGAGAGGTGTGTAGGGCCCAGACTACCACGGGACAAGGAGAGAGGCGTGAAGGGCCCAGACTACCACGGGACGAGGAGAGAGGCGTGAAGGGCCCAGACTACCACGGGACGAGGAGAGAGGCGTGAAGGGCCCAGACTACCACGGGACGAGGAGAGAGGCGTGAAGGGCCCAGACTACCACGGGACGAGGAGAGAGGCGTGAAGGGCCCAGACTACCACGGGACGAGGAGAGAGGCGTGAAGGGCCCAGACTACCACGGGACGAGGAGAGAGGCGTGAAGGGCCCAGACTACCACGGGACGAGGAGAGAGGCGTGAAGGGCCCAGACTACCACGGGACGAGGAGACAGGCGTGAAGGGCCCAGACTACCACGGGACGAGGAGAGAGGCGTGAAGGGCCCAGACTACCACGGGACAGAGACAGGCGTGAGGGCCCAGACTACCACGGGACGAGGAAAGAGGCGTGAAGGGCCCAGACTACCACGGGACCAGGAGAGAGGCGTGAAGGGCCCAGACTACCACGGGACAGAGACAGGCGTGAGGGCCCAGACTACCACGGGACAAGGAGAGAGGCGTGAAGGGCCCAGACTACCACGGGACGAGGAGACAGGCGTGAAGGGCCCAGACTACCACGGGACGAGGAGAGAGGCGTGAAGGGCCCAGACTACCACGGGACAGAGACAGGCGTGAGGGCCCAGACTACCACGGGACGAGGAAAGAGGCGTGAAGGGCCCAGACTACCACGGGACAGAGACAGGCGTGAGGGCCCAGACTACCACGGGACGAGGAGAGAGGCGTGAAGGGCCCAGACTACCACGGGACGAGGAGAGAGGCGTGAAGGGCCCAGACTACCACGGGACGAGGAGAGAGGCGTGAAGGGCCCAGACTACCACGGGACGAGGAGAGAGGCGTGAAGGGCCCAGACTACCACGGGACGAGGAGAGAGGCGTGAAGGGCCCAGACTACCACGGGACGAGGAGAGAGGCGTGAAGGGCCCAGACTACCACGGGACGAGGAGAGAGGCGTGAAGGGCCCAGACTACCCCGGGACGAGGAGAGAGGCGTGAAGGGCCCAGACTACCACGGGACGAGGAGAGAGGCGTGAAGGGCCCAGACTACCACGGGACGAGGAGAGAGGCGTGAAGGGCCCAGACTACCAGGGGACGAGGAGAGAGGCGTGAAGGGCCCAGACTACCACGGGACAGAGACAGGCGTGAGGGCCCTGACTACCACGGGACGAGGAGAGAGGCGTGAAGGGCCCAGACTACCACGGGACGAGGAGAGAGGCGTGAGGGCCCAGAGTACCACGGGACAAGGAGACAGGAGTGAAGGGCCCAGACTACCACAGGACAGAGACAGGCGTGAGGGCCCAGACTACCACGGGACGAGGAGAGAGGCGTGAAGGGCCCAGACTACCACGGGACGAGGAGAGAGGTGTGTAGGGCCCAGACTACCACGGGACAAGGAGACAGGCGTGAAGGGCCCAGACTACCAGCCAACAAGGAGAGAGGCGTGTAGGGCCCAGAGTACCACGGGACAAGGAGAGAGGTGTGTAGGGCCCAGTTTGGAGGCCACTGTGGCAGCAGCCTGCAAACTGACAAAAGGCTACAGCCAAAAGACGCTGCAGAAGCCCGAGAGAACTCTGAGTCAGCCTCAAAAGATCCTTCTCAGGCCTGAGACACAGGAAGAATGGTGGAATTAAGGTCCAAAATGGAAAAGGGAGTCAACTTGAGGAGAAAACAAAGTAGGAGACGCCTGGTCAGGGGCATGGTCTCACTCTCAGAACGGCTCCAGAACAAGACCGACAAGCTGTTTTATATAAACTCAAGGGCCACCAGGGCCCCACAGTAAGCTAAAGAAAAAGGAAATCGAGCATTTGCCTGGGAGCATCTGAACACCTCTCCCATTCAGCAGAGCGCAGGAACTGTGAAGCTGGCTGGCCTGGACAGAAGGCAAGGAAGGGAGATCTGAGGACATTCACGCTCAGAGCACCACGCTGGGCCCTTGGAAAAGTGCAGAGGAGCCTGATCAGGGACTGGAACCAAAAGGAGACAGGAATGGAATGGAAAGCAATCAGCATTCTTCAACCCCCTCTCCCCACTCCAGTTTTTTGGTTTTTTGGCCTTGCCACCAGGCTTGTGAGATCTTAGTTCCCCAACCGGGGATTAAACCCAGGCCACAGCAGTGAAACCCCCAAATCCTAACCACTAGTCTACCAGGGGAATATTTTTCTTTCTTTCCTTTCCTGAATCCCCCTTTTGACACAAGCGATCCCTCATCGCAATCACTCTCTGTGATCAGGGTCTTTTTTCTTGATAACTATCTTTCCAAAATACTTGATGACTAACTCCCCAAAACAGAGAGACTACAGAACATAACGAACCTTGAAACAACCAGCCAACCCTATCACTGAAGTCCTCTGCACCTTATCTCACTACAAGAGCCAAGCAGAGGTCCCTTTCATCGTTGGAGGCAGGGAGCCCACGACGCTGATAAAACTCAGCCACTTCACAGGCGGCCAGCACATGAACAGTGTAGAACCTCAGGGCTTTGCCCTCTCAAGGGAAAAATCTATTCCTACCTCTCAAAGCTTGAGCATAGTCAGAGAATTCTGGTGTGCATGGCTCTCTGCTTAACAAAGGTAAGATCAGGAGAGACCAGGCACCAGTGATAAAGGTCCCTGGGATTCTCCTCAGGCCTCAGGAAACAGAAGGATCTGAGGAGCCTCGCTTTCTCTCTGATTCCAATCCCCTGGGAGCAGACCTTCTTCAGGGACACAATGTCCACAGTTCATCCTGTTTAGTCTCATACTGGAAGCTGAGACCCCATTTCCTAAACACCAACATGAAACACAATGCAACCTCTACATACTCAGAAAAGCCCCACACCACTCTCAATGGGGGAACAAGCTGTGAACAGAAGTTTGTTTTCAAATCAGAGAAAGTATTCTGAATGTTACACTGGGAAAAAGCACTTTATAATAAGAAAAATGGCAGGCAGCAGGCAAAATTCAAACTCTTCACAAATCTTTAATGAAACAGTATCACTATAATTGGTAATATGTTTTACATTTGTTCACCTCTCTTCCAAATGCTTATTTTCAAAAGATACAGCATGGATGAACTTCCCTGGTGGTCCAGTGGTTAAGAATCCGCCTGCAAACGCAGGGGACAGGGGTTCAACCCCTGCTCTGGGAAGATCCCACATGCCAAGGGCAACAAAACCCAAGTGCCACAACTACTGAGCCTACGATCTACAACAAGAGAAGCCATGGCAACAAGAAGCCTGTGCATCCCAACTAGAGTAGCCCCCACTCACTGGAACTAGAGAAAGCCCATGGGCAGCAATGAAGATCCAGTGCAGCCAAAAAAATAAAATAAAAAGATAAAGCATGTACACAGCAGAAAGAGTACAGGCTATGTGGCCAGAAAGATCTGGATGCAAAATCAGGCTCTATAATGCATAAGCTGTGCCCCATGCATGCTCCTCTCCTCTGTACAACAAGAATGTGTCCTGTCCCAGGGGCTGGTGCAGAATCCGTATCTGAGAGCTAATTTTACAGGTGAGTCTCACAACAGCCCAACAGGTGAACCAGATCCTACTATCCCAGTTTACAGATGAAGAACCAGAACATCAGGGCCCCATCCAAAGTCACACGGCTCAGAGCAGACTGCGATCTCTTCGTGCCCAGCCCTGACTACCGACAACAGCTCCCTGACTGAATGAGAGAAACCTGGAGCCAGACCAGCACACGTACACCTTACCTATACATGAAAAGAGATCTCATTTTTTAATTAAGTGAAATACATCTTGAAGTGTATTTATAGAAAGAGGTAAATTTCAGGGAAAAATTGCTGGTGAAAAAGCTGGCTCCAATCAAAATTAAGATGACCTCATCCCCCCATTAGTCATTAATCACGGGGCAAACAAGAGCTTTAAAAGCCTCCAAGAAAAGGGGATGTGGTGGTGAAATGAAACTAGAGGAAAAGCAACACAGATCTAACAGCACCTATGACTAACAGTGCAACTGACATTTAGTAGGCGTGACTCTTGGGCACCCCTGTCTCACTGTACAACTTCACAATGAGCCTCTCTGACCATCTATAAAACTGGGATTAAATCTCACAGGGGAAGTAACAAGACCAGCAAATGAAACTAAGACCAAGACTCAGCTACAAAGTAAGGAAGTACAGAAGCTGAATTCATTTAGCAAATTTTCATATAAATGAAAGCAATAATTTTAAGGAGATCTGAATGGCACTAGTTGGTAAAAGAAGTCTGAAGTACAAGTACGGTACAGAGCTGAAGGACATGGGCTCTTGATTGCAAACATGGTTCAAGCCTCAAATCTATTCTTGGTTGTTTAACCCTATACTTATTCAATTTCTCTAAGTCCATTTTCTCATCCGTAAAATAAGGTTAATAAAAATCCCCACCTCACAGTTCAGTTCAGCTCAGTCGTGTCCAACTTTGTGACCCCATGGACTTCAGCACACCAGGCCTCCCTGTCCATCACCACCTCCCGGAGTTTACTCAAACTCATGTCCACTGAGTCGATGATGCCATCTCATCCTCTGTCGCCCCCTTCTCCTTCCGCCTTCAATCTTTCCCAGCATCAGGGTCTTTTCAAATGAGTCAGTTCTCCACATCAGGTGGCCAAAATATTGCAGTTTCAGCTTCAACATCAGTCCTTTCAATGAATATTCAGGATTGATTTCCTTTAGGATGGACTGGCTGGATCTCCCTGCAGTCCAAGGGACTCTCAAGCGTCTTCTGCAACTCCACAGTTCAAAAGCATCAATTCTTCAGCACTCAGTTTTCTTTATATTCCAACTCTCACATCCATACATGACTGCTGGAAAAACCATAGCCTTGACTAGATGGACCTTTGTTGGCAAAGTAATGCCTCTGCTTTTTAATATGCTGTCTAGGTTGGTCATAACTTTCCTTCCAAGCAGTAAGCATCTTTTAATTTCACGGCTGCAGTCACCATCTGCAGTGATTTTGGAGCCCCAAAATATAAAGTCTGTCACTGTTTACCCATCTATTTGCCATGAAGTGATGGGACCGGATGCCATGATCTTAGTTTTCTGAATGTTGAGCTTTAAGCCAACTTCTTCACTCTCCTCTTTAACTTTCATCAAGCGGCTACCTCACAGAGGCACAGTGATAAAAAGATATTTGAAAGCACTTACATAACCCTCGAACACAAGTGTTCAATTAAATAACTGTTGTTATGATTACTAGGAGAAGCTGAAGATTCTAATTCTCCACCCCAAGATCAAGATAAGAATTCAAGTAACAGCAGGATATACAGCTCCTCCTTCTTTATCATATTCTTGACCCCACCTCCTATCTAGGGTAAATCCAATTTTGATAACCCTAACACATAATGTATGTTCTTGTTTTAAATCAGCACTTCTCTGTCAGATTCTTAATAAACAGTAGCTCAATAAAGTTGTGGCTGAAATGGCAAACCAGCCTGACTTTGGTCTTGAGTTATGTGGGAGTAAGAAACGCCACTGATAAACTAATACAGAACTAGAACAATTACAATTATTGTCCTCAAATAAGTCACTTCAAATCTGGATGCAAACACTGCAGATGGAACAGCTGAGGCTAAGCCGCTGGCCTCCGAATGGAGCTGCTACAGCGGGAGACGGTGGACACACAGGCCAGAAGAGAGCAGGCTCCTTTCAAGCAGTCCCACTCACAAGTGGAACCAAGGCAGGGCTGAAACAAACAGAGCAGCCCTAAAACAGAACCCGAACCTGTGGCTTTTGCAATCAGACATGTACCGACCTGTGCATCCCTGAAGGACTCGCAGGCTTTCCTGGGGAAAGGGGTCTACTCAACTTCTCTTACCTGAGCACAACTGTTCAATCTTTGTCAGATTCAACTGCAGAGACTCATTGATCCAGGCCAGCATGTCATGTCGACTGAGGTTATCGCTGGTGACCGACGTTGAGTACACGTTCACTGCCATCTTCTACAGCATATGAGAAAAGAGGAGGGATCTCATTATTGGGGAGTAAGAAAGTGCAAGCATTTCCTGGAGTCACCAGAGCAGAAGTATAACGACACTCAATTTGGAAGCCTCACCCCCATTTTTCCCCAAGACGTCAAATCAAAGACCTAGGACTCCAGCCATGAGCCAAGATTTCCAGGAGTAAACAAGACCTGAAATGAATGGCTCAACACCAGCCAGCCTAAAATTCAGGCCCCATTTTAACGTGATTGGTATAAAAATGTGCTCTGCTTAGAAAATGTCAATTCATTTATCCATTAATGTATCAAAATGTTTACACCAGTTTTCTTCAGATGGTGGGCTTTTTATTAACTTCTCTTTATAGTTTCCACTAGGAGGTTCTCCAAATTTTCTTAAAGACTATGTTCACTTTTACAATCAAAAAAGTAACCTTTGCTATAACCTAAGTACTACAGAGGTGGTGGCAAATACCTCACAGAGCAGAGTCCTTAGTAAAATTCTCTGCTGAACCTACTGAGGACAGGAGGCCATCTGCAGGCCTACTAAGCACCAGGAACTTAGCAGACACTTGGCTAAGCTAAGTGAGAAGCCTAAGCAGAGTGGCTACAACCCCGTGAGCAGGAGGGTGAGGAAGAACAGAAGTGGGAAAAGTGAAGAAGCCAGATCCTGTTAGGACTCTGCAGGCATGATGAGGAGTTCAGATGTTATCCCGTATCTGTTCAAGAATGCCTTGCTGGGATTTAAATGGGGGAGAATCACATTCTTATTTAAGTTTGAAAAAGGTCACCAACTGCTGGTGAACAGATAATGGGAAGAGAAGACTCAAACAATAAGGGCAGGTAGATCCAGACCTAAATGAAATTCCTGGGCAATTACCATGAGGACTCATGACTACAAAATAGCAGTCCCCAACCTTTTTGACACCAGGGACTGGTTCTGTGGAAGACAGTTTTTCCATGGACAGACTGGGGAAAGTGGGGAGGAGGTAGGCAGGATGGTTTTCAAATGATTCAAAGTGCATTACGCTATTGTGCACTTATTTCTAGTATTATTATATCAGCTCCACCTCAGATCATCAGGCATTAAATCCTGGAGGTTGGGGACTCCTGCTATAAAATACTAAATTTCACAATGACCAACACTTATAATTTTCCTCATTTCATGTAACATCAATATGATCAATGGGGAAAGAAAAACTCAGGACAATTTGGAACCACCATGGGACTCTGAACACTCCTCCACCAAGGGACTAGCTAGTCTTCCCTTGCGTCTCCAGCACACCTCACAAGTCAAACAGCTACAGAATGTGAGGGCCGGAAATGATGGAGATCTACCACACAACCTCCTCTTTAGCAACAGGCCTGGAGAGATAACTGACTTATCAGGCTTGTGCCCTCACACCCCACATTCCCCCTTCCCCCGAGGACTTGGCACAGCACATTACACACAGTGGGCTCAGTAAAGGCTACTTGTTTTCAGGCTCACAGGCCAGTGTCAAAGAGAGAAAAACGTGTCTCAGAAAGCAAATTATCAACTCTCTTACCTAAACTCAGATGATAAAACCATGTTATACTAGAAGTCAATACAATTTAGTTCCTGACTCCACTGGGAAATTAATCCCTATGTTCCCACAGCACTTCATTCAAACCTCTGCAACTGTCATTATCTCTTCATTTCTGAATCGTTCCCAGATGGGATCTGAACCAGTAGGAAATTTGCACTATGCAAAGAGCTGAGTATTTGAAGCCTGGTTTGAACATGAGGCTCTCACTCAGCTGTATGAACCTGGGCAAGTTACTTAGCTTCAATACACCTCACTTATCTTGTGAGTGAATGTCCCTCTCTGAGGTGAGGTTTAAGTGAGGTAAGGCACAAAAAATGGTTTGGTATTAAACAAACAAGTCCAGGAGAGGGACGTGTCTCATTTATCCTATCTACAGTGCCAAAAACAGCACCTGAGACCTGTCACTACCATCTCTCACCTCCATCCACTGCAACAGACGTCAAATTAGTCTCTGTCTCAAACTGTTTTTACACAGCAGCCAAGGAGAATTTTCTGAATCAAAAATCAGACCAAGTGACTCCTGTGTTTAAAATCCCTAAAGGAAGAAAAGAAATGCAGACTGTGTGGTACCAAAGAGAGACACATGCAAACAAAAACCACCACAATCCCAGGGTGAGCACCTGTAATCCATTTTGGCGACATTCATACATACATCCATCAGATACTGTGTGTATCATGCTGCCATAAAATGTAAGCAGCTGGTAAAGCCCCGTGTGTCTCTTGACCACACCTCAGCTCAGTAAACGTTAATGGCCTTTCCTCATCATAAATTTAAAACTCTTTCATTCGCAGCACATTAATACCTGGCCCCATGTGCTCCGCAAACTCAGCAGCCACTAAATACATGGGGCTAGGCACCCTGTGGATGTGCAATAAACATCCACTGACTCAACTATTTAATTTGCTCTTCCAGGCAGTCAAAAGAGACCAGCTCTCAGAGCCTCAGCTACAGCTAGCGACAGCTCACTCTCTTCCTCCATAAGGATTCCTCTGCTTGGCCTCAATGGAAGAAAGACCCCATGATCACCACACAAACCTCACCCCTCCTTGATCCACCTTTAAACTTCCTTGAAAAAGCATTCCCTTACCTCTCCATATATACCCTCTCCTAAAGGCTCCCAAGCCCACTCCAATTCAAAGCTGGCTGATGAGCACTTATTACTTTCAAGGTACCATACTGAGCACTATGGAATGGGGGGGGGGGGGGTGGCCCCCCCAAAAAAAGCAATGTGTCCCTAGGTAAATACCTCACCTTTCCAGATCACAAACAGCTCATTTGCTCATCCAGAGGAGGCAGTGAGGATTAACTAAGACTCTAAGTGAAAAACACAGCATGTCCTAAGCTTCCCTATGTGCCAGAAACTGCTATACATTTCTTAGCCACAGAAACTATATACATATATACACCATCATAAATGGCACATTGGAAACACATTGTCTAGATCTGGACCTCAGGGAAGCAGCGTAATACAGAGATTAAGGGCCTGGACTCAAAGAGTCACAGACGGGTTCAGTCACTTGCTGGACACCATAAAGCTAATAACCTCTCAGAGTCTCGGTCCCCTAATTTGTAAAATGAAGATAAAATCTGTTAAGAGACAAGCACAATATTAAATGACATAAAACCACAGAACACCTGGCACACAGCAAGTGCCCAATTAGCAAAGAGCTGCTATTATCACTTTTCTTAGAGATACCCCATCCGAGAGGTGGATGGCAGGCCTGGTGCATCTTCCTTCAATGGACTTCAGGAGTTTCACTCCCAAAATGGAGTAGAGGCCCAGCTCTGCTCTGCAGCACCCCAGATCAGTTGTGAAACAGGGACTGAAAAAGCACTGTTCATATCACCCTATTACACTGTCTCGCCAGTGATCATATGAAATTCTTTCCCAGTTATTAATTTTCTCATTTCCATGTATTTTTTAATTTTCGGTCTCCCCACCACAGTGTAGATCTTTGCCCTCCTACTCCTGGGGCTATAGCCAGTGCTTAACACAGTGCCTAGAGCTCAATGGACGCTCAACAAATACTGATGAAGAAAGGAAGAAGTCCAGGGAGCTGGCTTGCTTTTCGCCATACTCGGGGACAAGACCTTGCTACGTGTAGTATTATCTTTCTCCCGCGTTTTACAGATGAGGAAACTGAGGCCCAGAGAGGTTAAAGCACCTGCCCAAGGTCGCACAGCAGATAATTCAATACTCCAGAACCTGGACTCTTAAATCATCACGCGGCCCCGTCTCCTACAGTGGGGGGGTCCTCAGAACTTCCAGCAGGCCCACTCCAACCCCACACACGCCCCCTATCCGGCCCAACCACCCCGGAACCTCCTGCCTCCTGTCCTGGTTCCACGCCTAGGCCGCGGCCCATAAGCCCCCACGCCGCCGAAGGGCAGCCCCCACTTCCGGCCCGACGCCCCGCCCACCAACCCACCCCCGGCGGAGAGAAGAGCGCGCGCCCCCCAGCCCGCGCTCGCCGGGTCACGGCCCCGCCCTTCCCCCACCCAGCCCGAACCGCACCGCCGCGGGGAGCGGCCCGAGCACTGCCGCGAGGCCCGCTGGCGCTTGGCTCGGCACGAGGCCCGCCCGCCGCCCCCCAGCCACCGTCCCGTGCCCGCTAGCCGGCTCACCGGCTCTCGCTTGGACCGCGTCCTCTGCCCGTAGCCGGCTCCGGTTCCGTCTTCGTCTCGTTCAAACCGCCTGACCCCGCCCGCCCGCCCGCGCGATGACGTCACACGCACCCCCCCCCTTACGCGCCGACGTAAAGGCTCGTCATCGCCCGCCGGCTCCTTTTATAGAGAGGGACGAAGCCGCGCGCTGAGGGCGGAGCCCGAAGCTTGATCGACGGCTGGAGTGCCCTAAGGGCGGGGCGCCGGCTGCCGGGGCCATGCAACTGCGCGAGGTCTGCCGCAACCAATGAGATCCCACCTCGGGCAGATGTGACCCCGCCTAGAAGGCGGGATCCAGTTACAAATTCTCCATCCCAGTAGCCAAAAAATTGGTTTTAAAATGAATTTTTACAAAAAATGGATTATTAGATTAAAAAAAAAATCGATAGTCGCTTTGAGGAAGGACTTAAAAGTCACATTAGAGACATATTCTGTAACTTTTCTTTCTAGAATGACCCTGTAATCTCATCATCCGTTTTTTTCTTAGTATAGTCGTCCCGTTTAATTGTTTATGCCTTTATTGTCTGCATTTCCGTAAATTCCACGGAAGAAGAATCTTCTCAATCCTGTTCCCACGGTGTCCAAGAGTCTGATATTTGGAGTCAGAGACTTGTTCAAAGAATGAGTTACACCCACTTTACAGAAGAGAAAACTGAGGGTCAGAGAGATCCGTTGCCCTGCATCACAAAGACTGATCCAAGTTTTCAGCTGGTTTTCTTGTCAAAGTATCATTGATTCATGTGTTCAGCAAATATTTCTTTTCCCTGATTAATCAAACCCTAGGGATTTGGCGGTAACCAAGAAACAGATATAGCCTCTGAGCTCTTAAAGTTTCCAATCTGTCAGGGAAGGCAAAGCACATCACTAATTACACATCACTATTTAAGTACAAGGGCTTCCCTGCTGGCTCAGCGGTAAAGAACCAGCCTGCAATGCAGGAGACATAAGAGACACTGGTTGGATCCCTAGGTTGGGAAGACCCCCTGGAGGAGGAAATGGCAATCTACCCCTGTATCCTTGCCTGGAAAATGCCATGGACAGAGGAGCCTGGCAGGCTACGGTCCAAAGGGTCACAAAGAGTCAGACACCACTAAGCACAATGAGCATGTTTAATTACAAACCAGACTTAGTTAGACAGGAACGGGCTATGGCAGGAGAGATAGCACCTGCGTTGCAAGGAGTAGGGGCCTAGAGGCCTCTTCTGGGCTGGATCTCACCCAAGTAGTTGCTGAAGCAGGGGGAGATGTTCAGGGAAGACTGGGTTAGGGAGCTGGGGCAGGAGCTACTTATCAACTGGTCTGGAGGCATTTCAGTATTTTAACCACCAGTACTGCTGGGTTGTCTTGCTGATAAGTAGTGCTCCAAGAGTATACAGCAGGAAAAAAACCTGACCTCACCTAAACAGTGTGGGAAGGCTTCCTAGAGATGATACTTGCCCTGAAACATAAGATGTTAACCTAGCGAGAGTTAGGGTAGAAAGACAAACAAAAGGATGCAGCAAAGAACCCTGTAACAAATGATTATAGTAATAGTAGTAATAGTAGCACTATATGGATAATTGAATAAAGATAGTCATAAGTGATTTGGGCCTTTGTGTTAATTACCCCCAACTTATACACAAGGATGTTAAGTTTCCAATGCTTTCAGTAAATTTTGTAAGTAGCAAAGCCACCAAGTTTGGGTTCAAATCCTGACTCTGCTAGGGGTTAGAATCAAATGAGATGTATATGATGTTCTTAGACCACTCCTAGCACATAGTATGTGCTCAATCAATGTTAATTATTTCAAAGTCCCTTTCAGTTGATGTCAATATTCAATTTCTGTCAACTGATATGCTGTCAGCAGTACCTGAAAGCCATTTGGAGTGGGGGAGGAATGAGTGTGGGAGATGAAAGTCAAGTCAAGAAGGGCCTCAGGTGTCGGACTAGCATTCGAACCTGGTTCTGGAGACACAGGACATCACAGGTCTCTGAGCTAGAGCCTCAGAAATAAAACTCATCTGCCCTCCCAGGCAATAGCAACCCAAAGAGATGAGAAAGGGCCACGTGACCTACTTAGGCTCCACCCTCCTATCTGAGAAGGGGGTTAAGCCAAGGTTATCTGAGTCACATTAAGCACTAACTGTGAAAGACCAGAGGATAAAAAGAAAAAAGAATTTCCATCCAGTAGGACAAAGTTGGGAGATTTTACTATGTGCTTTTAAGTGACTTTTAATATATGCGGTAATCTCTAAACTGTAAGTCTCCTCCCTGAAAACAAAATAAATAAAAAACTATGACTTCAAACCTGAGTTTTCCAAATGTATGATAAGCTTATTGAACTAAAAACTGGTGTTAGGAGGGCTCATCTGCCTTGAGCACCTCACAAGCTCATGGAAGAGATGGGTACAAAAGTAAGTAATACAGAGTACTTTGTGCTGAGATATTCTTCTATCAGTCCACAGGGAAGGACAGCTCAGATTAGAGGATGTCTCTTAGTGCTGCCTAGAATGGGGGCAAAGAAGTCTTCCTGGAAGAGGTGAGAACTGAAGGACCAGGCAGAGGGGAGAAGGCTGTTCTGGGGAAAGAACAACATACGCAAAGACTCAGTAAGCAGCCACCAAATCCAGTTAATAAAGTTAAACAGAAAGAAGAAAGGCAAGAAGGCAGAAAGGAGGGAAGGAAGGTAAGTTGGAAAAAAGTAAGAGAAGGAAGCAAGAAAGGTCAATTGTATCATAGGCTGCAAAGGGCAGCAAGTAATTCAGAATCCAGATACACACACATACACACATACACAGATGCAGGGGAGACCAATGGATTCACAAAACAGATTTCAACTCACAACTTCTTTGCACTGGCTGTGTGACCTTGGGTACTCACTTCTGAGTCTCAGTTTTTTTACCTGGGATCATGGTAACCACTGCCTCACTTCAGGGTTGCTGGGAAGACTCTACACAGTAAACAATAAAGCAGCTGCTGTGTACTTAGCACTCACTACCCACAAGCATTCTGCATGTGCTTCACACACACTGAATCACTTGATCCACACATCAGCCTTATGAAGTTATTATCCTTGTCTTAACAGCTGCATAAACGGAGGCTCAGAGGGGCTACAGAGCACATTCAAGGCCACAAGCTAGGATGATGTAAGACAAGGAGAGGCATCCAGTCTGGCTGCAGGAAGGAAGTAAGGACCAACCAAGCACAAGCCTGGAACAGAAAATCACTCAAGAGCCAGTTGACTGGAAAACCAGAGGGACTGAGGTAGGGTGGGGGCCTCCCTCTGTCCAGTGCCGATCCTCCACCAAATAACCATGGAACTGTTTAGTCAAGCACCCCCAGGGAAGATCCCTTTCACAGATCTCTGGGGTACCAGACTCCAAAGCCACCCATACTCTCTCCCTAACAAGGAGCAAGGGGACCCCAACATGTTGAGGGTGGGCTGATGGACACAATTTCAGCACCAAATACTGCTGTTGCTCAGCTCTTTTGCAACACCTAGATGAAAATTACCTGTCCTTTTTTTAAGATTTTATTAATACATTAATATTGGATGCTACCATCACTATAAGGATTTTGTTATCACAATTCCATTCATTACATGTGAGGGCTTACTGTGTGCCAGGCACCAGGCAAAACAACTTACCCAGGTTACAGCCTTGAACATTCACAGCAGCCCTAAGAAGCAGGTAGGATTTATGATCCTTTTAGAGATGGAAAGTTCCAAGGGTCACCTGCCCAAAGTGATACAACATGTGAGTCCCCAGATACAGCCCCAGGCAACCAGAAGATATTTTCAGAAAAGGTCTACTTGTAGTACCAACCCCAGCTGCTTCCCCAAGATCAGAATGTCCATCACATCCTCCACTTGGCCTCAATCCTAGGAGCACTGAGATCCAAACCTGGCCCGCATCTTGAGAAAACAGAGAACTGCCCCCCACAGACCCTCCAAGGTCTCCCCTTAAGGCTGCTCACAAGCAGGCCACAACACCCCTCACCTGAAGGGCTAGTCCATCTCCTCTCTTGGGGTTTCGAGGCCGAGGCTGTTTATTTCGCTTCATCCTGTCCTGGCACTTGGTGCAGCACTGTATACAAGATGGCTTAATAAGGCAACCAAGGCCCCTGGGGCCTGAACACCCGAGCAGAGCACCAGCAGGATTGGCTTGCTAATTGCCAATGTCTCACCATGGTGACTTGCACCCGGGCTGTTCTAGCCTAGGCTAAGTCGCTTCAGTTGTGTCCAACTCTGTGCAACTGCAGCCGCATAGACGGCAGCCCACCAGGTTCCCCCGTCCCTGGGATTCTTCGGGCAAGAACACTGGAGTGGGTTGCCATTTCCTTCTCCATGTTCTAGCCTAGTGGTGACTAAAAACAGTTTCTCATGCTCCACTCTAACTCTGGGCCAGATTATTTCTGAACTTGCCTTTGAGTTATTAAGGCTCATCACTCCAATAGTGGGCTTCCCAGGTGGCTCAGTAGTAAAGGAACTGCCTGCCTGCCAATGCAGGAGACGCAGGTTCACTCCCTGGGTTGATCCCTGGAAAAGGAAATGGAAGCCCACTGCTGTATTCTTGTCTGGAAAATCACATGGACAGAGAAGCCAGGTGGGCGACAATAAGAGGGTTGCAAAAGAGTCGGACACAACTTAGCTACTGAACAACAAACTTAATCATGGAGGTGGCAGTGATTACAGCCAAGCTTATGTGAAGATACTGAGGCTCAGAGTCATGCCAACTGAGAAATTCAACTGATGCACAAGGGCATCCCTCTTTCCTCTAAAGGAACCAGATGACCAATATTAACCTCTGGAAAGCTACTGGAATCTTCATCAGGACCGTTTCACTGACCAAAGGCTAGAGGTAGTAACACAGAATTATGACATGATAGACTCTGGGCTTTGGAAAACCTGGCTGGGTGGACCCAGGTGAATTACTGAAGGGAGTTGCAACATTAAGCTTACAATGGCAAGAAACACAGTCCACCCAAAGAGCTGGGGGCCACAGGGAGCTATGTTAAAAATTGATCCTGGGTCATTCCCCAGGAGTCTCCTCACTGGAGCGAACTCCCCTCACTGACCATGGCTCAGTTATGACATGACAACTTAGGAGCAGTGGAACAAACTGCGGGAGAAGCCTACAAAGGGACAAGGAACTGGACGGTCAGCCCTGGGATTTGGCTCATCTCAACCAGCTACCCAATAGCTGTGAGAAGTAGCCTGGACATGACTGTTCCAGATATCAAGGCTTTCAATGAACTTAGTATTCATTTGGAGAAACAAGGTTTAGATATCCATTCACTATCCCAGATTGGTCCTTGGATGGGCACAGAGGAATTCTCAGGCTCCACTTCAGAGTTAATGCATCAGAAACTCTGGGGGTAGGTCTTGTTCTCCACTGAACAAGCCTTACAGGGGATGCCAATATGTTGGAGTTTGGGGACCATTGTACTAGACTTGGGGGGCACCTGTGTACTTAAAAGGGCTTCCCAGGTGGCTCAGAATCCACCTTCAATGCAGAGACACTCCCCTGGGTTGGGAAGATCCCCTGGAGAAGGAAATGGCAACCACTCCAGTATTTTTGCCTGGAGAATCCCATGACAGAGAAGCTGGGTGGGCTATAGTCCATAGGGTGGCAAATGAGTCGGACACAAATGAAGCGACTTAGCATGCGTGCACAACTCAGCTCACATGCACATGAAACTTCTGCACTGGACTTGAAGGTGGGTAATTTCAACCATCCACCTTTCCACTTTCCCTCACATGCCCCACCCATTTGATCTGCAAAAGAACAAAGGGACACCAGATTGTTAGAGAAATACTGATTTTAATTCAACATAAGGTAAACTCTAGGCATCTGTCATCTTTCAGCCTAAAAATTAGCAAAACTGTTGAAACAAGGCACAATTTTTCCCCATACTTGTTACGTGGCTCCAGTTACAAAAAAAATTATGAAAATGTTTAAACAAAAATAGAAGTCTGAGATTTTTCTTTAAAAAGTGAATAAAAAAACCTCCCACAAAACCTGTCAACATTGTTCCTTATTCTACAAAATAGCACCAGTAAGAGTAAAAGGTGTTAAAAACCATTACGACAGCATTTCTGAAATGCAGCTTGTCTGACCTCCCATTCCCCCTAAAAAAAAAAAAGATTTATCGATTCACCTTGGAATAAAAAAGGACTTTAAAATCTCAGGAGGGAGGGAGGGTTGAGCTTTTATTGCAGTTTTCCCCCTGCAGTCTCTTAGAGAAGGGGAAAGTGCGAGGACTGTGCTTCTGCCCCTGGCTGAGAAGTTGGGGTGTCATACTGGGGACCTGTGCCTGCAGAATAGCCTGGAGGGGTGCGGGGTGGGTTGGGGGGAGGGCCTTATGTAAGCTTCCTCCTCCTCTCACATGGGTATAAAGGGGGAAGACAGTGAGAAGCCATACCTGTCTATACCAATATATGGCAGCTTATAACCCAGCCTACCCCTTCCTGAGTTTCCAGAGGGTTCTATTGCAGTCACTGGGAGGGATTTAGCTAAGGGTAGCCCTGCCCTCGGATTTATGGGAAAAACATAGCCCTGAATGTGATGATGATGTCATCCCTGCTGAAATCATCATCCTTGTGGAAAATACTCTAAATGGGCCAGAGATCCCAGCCCTTTACACTGAGGTGGGGGCGGGGGAAGAGGGATGGACGACGAGCCAGGGAAAACTCAAGACAGACATGGACATCATGTCCTCTTATGCTAGCCCTAGAAAAAAAAACATACTGGGCCCTTCAAAGGTCCCTTAGCTACCTGTCTACCGCTGCACTCCTGGAAACAAGGAGCTGCAGACATTTTAAAAAATTAAAGTCTTGCAGTAACTGTCTTGGGTGATTTTTCAGCGTCAACCTGAGTCTTGGAGAGCTGTCGGCACTGTGGTTTTGGTATCTTAGCTATCGTTTCTCTGAGCGGTAAACCCAGAAAGGAGAAAAAAAAAAAAAAAAAAAGCCATCTTACTACCTATTTCAAGTTTTAAAGTTTTAGGAGAAGATAAAACGAGCACCATGTCTGGCCGCTCCGAGCGGCCAGGTCTGTATTGTGCAGAAGGAGGTGGCACCTCGGGGTCCCCCGGCCAGGAAGGGGACAGGCAGCTCTGCTCCCAACGAGGTACTCGGCACGACCCCGCAAGCACAGCTGAGCTGGCAAGGGCAGAGCCAGGCTGCACCTCCTGGGTTGTGGCTCTGCCCACAGGCCCTGGTGCCTGGGGGACTATTCACAGGCAAAGTAGTCCTTCAGGGGGGCGAAGAGGTGTCGGATGACAGGCACGCTCCAGGACCTCCCAAGCAGCTTCTGACGGGCCAAGCGGCCCATGTTGGAGACGTCTGTGTAGTGTACAGGGAAGCCGAAGATCCTAGGGGCGGGGTACAGAGTGAAAAGACGGGGAGTCAGATGCGCCCCCACCAGCGTGCTTAGCGCCTCTGGGAGACTCCTGGCTGTGGCAGCCCATGTAGCTCTCTGCTCTTCCTGCCCTTTGACCCGTCCCTTCCGCCAGGCCTTCCCGTGAGCCCCCTTTTGACCCCCAAGGTCAAGTCCACCAGGTCTTCTGCTCACAGATGCCCGTCAGGAGGGCGTGGTCCCTCTTTTGAGGACCCCCCTTTTTTTGTGCACACCCCCACACTTGCACTGTAGTGTTGCCACATAGCTGATGCTCACTGGATTTTTCTTGTATGAATGACTGAATGAATGCCAAGATGGCCAGCCAGCCAGCAGACAAGTACCTATCTTCACATCACAAAAGGTGAGAAAGTTAAGCCACTGCCTTACTAAGGAATAGGGACACTCACAAAACAGAGCTTATTTCCAATCATCAGATGCTCAGGTAATTAACCATGAGTAAACTGAAGCATTCTGCATTTTCTTTCCCTCTTCAAAGCAAATTGCTGGATCAAGGCCCAAGCTGGACTTAAATGGCAGATGGCAACGAAATATACCAACAGCCTCCTGAGTGGAATTCTACCACAGAAGAGGTACAGGTCTGGAAAGAGGCTACAGATACACTGGACCTCACTCTTTCCCAGGTTTACAGTCATATACTACAAATTAAACCAAGAAATACATCCAGTTATAGAACTAAACTATCTGGAGTGAAAATACTCTATCAAAATAACCCTAAGACACTGCCAAAAATGTAGTGTTCACAACCCTTACTACAGTCTCATCACAATAACAAAATAAAACGAGGAAAAAAAAAAGTTAAATGCAGAACAGGAGAAATTAAATCAAAGAGTTGGTTCTTCAAAATGGATAAAGTTCCGACTTAGCCAAATAAATGGATAAGGGAACAAGCAACTCAGGAGGAATCCTGAGAAAGAAGCAACGGCTTGCTGGTAGAATTTCCTTTAGCTGGATCCTCATACATCCTAGCATCCCAGCATGTTAGGGCAGGCAAATGCCAGGGAAACACAGCCAGATGAGACAGATGTGCTGTCTCATGGCCTCAGGTTTCAGATTCCTCACCACCACAGCCCTTTGCCATTTCTGCTAGGAAATAAGCACCAACTGGAAAGGTTACTCCCAGCCCTGCTAATGTAGAAGGTCAGCAAGACTACGTGGAACACGCTGCTGGCTTTAACCATGGTTTCTACCCCTTTTCTCTCTGTCTGCTTGATTTCCCTTTCCATGAACATCCTTGCTCACCTTTCTAGCTCAGTGCACCACAAAACATCTTCTTTGCCATTCATGACAACAGGGAAAAGTTGGTTTTTCCCCTGTCTGATCGAGTTCGACTTGGTGGTTATTGTCTGTACTTTCTTTAACTGGAGAACAAAATGACATCATGGAGTGAGCACAGAATGAACGGTTCTGGGTCAAGGCTCAGAAGCACCTAGGGAAGGTGGAGGAGGGAGGGCAGGTGGGGGAGAGAGGGTGGCAGGGCCAGGCTCAGATAGGGAATGAGAAAAGGAGAGATGGAAGGACACACTGTGCTTCCCACAAAAGCCAAGAAGTTAATGAGCAGGAAGGACCAGCCTCAGAGAGAACAAAGAGATAAACAAAAAGTGACCATAAATGAGATCAGATGGGCGTCAAGGAAACAGTTACTGATCAAGCAAGATTAAGCAAAAGGAAAAGTTCCCGCAGATTATAGAGGATGGTCAAGCAGGGTTTGAATGAATGGAACTTAGCTTAATGGAAGCTTTGAAAATTAAGTTTCTGGAGATATTAATAGAATTATTTATGACTTAATAGCAGATTTTTTTTTCTTTGCAAAAGTGTACTCATTTCTCACTTGGGAGTCTCCATGGAGTGTGCATTCACAATAGGAAAGCCTAGTTGCCTTCTCTCCTTTTTGTTTATCAAGAACCTCTCCTACTCTGTATTGAAGATGGGATAGAACAACTGTGTGGGGAAGGAAGCCCAGCACCAGGGAGTCGTGTGGGGGGAGGACACCAAGGTCAAGTCCCATTGAAAGGTCACCGAGTGGTGGGCCAGGCACAGAGCACTGCTTACCTTTGCTGTCCTATTGAACTCCAGGCAGTCCTGCAGCTCGAGTTTATCATTCTTGGATGCTATCACAGGCCTGGGAACATCCAAAACCCGTTACTTTCTACCGCCTGGAAAAGGGCCTTGGCTCGGTGCCTCCCAGGGTGGGAGTGAGAGCCCAAGCTGCAAAATGTGCTCTGGCCGTAAACTTGCTACAGATAGATGATAAAAATGGCCCAGGCGTGAGCACAAGCCTGACTGTCAACTCAGGGACAGGCTAGCTGCTTGGGGCAGGGAGCCCTAGGTGCAGCAGTGAATGTCCCCCCTACCCAATGGTAACAGTAGTCAAAGCTCCTTCAATGAGAGCAGGAATGGTGAAGCATATGAGGGTCAGGAGACACCTCAGTCTCAGCCCCACTGCTCACTGACTGAATGAGTGACCCTGAGCAAACTCTGCCATCTCTGAGCCTCAGGAGCCTGGATGAAGTCTTTGTGGGTCTACTCACTACAAGTAGCACATCAAACCCATGATTTGGCGGCTTACTGCTGGAACACAGCCTCAGGAGGCTTTAACAGTGGGGCCCAGCTAAGGACAGTAGTTAAGTAGTTCACTTAAGGGCTACAATTCCCCTTGTAACTTTCACCATTGAAACCTGCAAATGCAGAGAGAGGCAAACAGATGCTTGACAAGGAGAATGGATAGAACTTTAGATACTGAAGTGGTTAAGCAGGTCCAAAGCAGAAAACTAGGAAGAGGTCTGAATGCACAGGTTGATGACCACCACAGCATCCCTGGGTAAGGAACTCAAGAGGCCAAAAACAAATCAGATGTCAGGTTGGACATGGTGTCCACAAGAGGAGCCACTGAACACAAAATACCGCACTGACCTCACCCCTCTCTCCATTCCCAACTCTTCCATGGACTAAGGGAGCTAAGGGTTCACAGCCCTGCCCTACATTCTGTTGATTCTAGGACTGAAATCTTAAAAACCAAGGTGTTTAGTCTAAGGGCTAGATTTGTTCTGTGACCTATGGTTGATGTTGTCACTGATCCTATAGATCCCAACTGTAGCAGCTCACTGTTCATCCCAACTCAAAGTTCTGCAAATCCCAGTATCTAGAATCTGACCCCTCTTTGCACAGGACGCCACGCTCACCGATTTTAGTGCATGTGGATGGTACTTCTTGGTACCGACACAAGCACAGAGCTGTCCTCCTCTGAAACACGTCTGAGCTGCCTCCCCACGTCTGTTCTCATAATAGTCTATTCTTCCACCAGAAATCCCAGAGAACAAGAAACACATCTCATGCACCAAAAAACTCACCTGAACTCCCTGAGCCAGAGTACATTTAACATGTTGCCTCATGTAATTTGGCCCATTTCACCCTCCTCTCCCTGAGTCCTAGAACACTGATTTTTGGACTGCGATCCCTGACCTTTTCACTCTGAACTTCATGCCTCTGGCTCCTCCTCTTCCAGTCCTGCTGGGATAAGAAGCCTCCCCATCAACTTTTCCAGTGCCTCCTCCAGCCCTGACCCTGAATTCATCTGTCTTCCCTGTGCCTACCTCACTGGCAGGGTCAGCCCTGTTAGAGCCAAGACTGGCACTGTCACTGGCAGCAGGGACTACAGCGTCTGGCAGAGTGAGAGCGAAGGAGTGGAATGAAGAAGCAGTTCCAGACCTGGACACTGCTCCATCTGACAGGCAGATTAGCCAAATGAAAATGTAATATACCCAATAGAAATTCCAAGCTATTCCAGTACCTTCTCACCTCTGTCCACACTTTGCGTACATGCCTAAGTTATGCTTCCAACACTTCCTTTTAAAGAATCTTTTTTTGTGAAGCTAATTCATTTGCAAGTCCTATCATCATCACACTTGGTATCTTAATTAGCAGATTGTTCTCCCTGAAGCTACATGAAAGAGATAATTAATCGTCAGTCATGCCACTTGCTTTTTGGCTTTCAACATGACAGGACTAATGAAAAGTTGGGTAAAGAACTCAGTTAAGAAAATCCAAAGAAGACAGACTTTGGGCTACTGATGGTTATCTCAGCTCAGCTCTGCCACCTGATTGGTTACCTCAGGCCTGGTCCAGGGATTATCACTTCATCCTGGAGGTAAGGAGACTGGGAAAGTTCATTTCCCAATGGACCACAACAGGGAAGTGGAGAAGCATCAATGTCCCTGGCTGCAACAAAGCCTGCTCCAGCACATAGTTACCAGGTTTAAACACCAGGCTCGTGGGCAGAGCAGGAGAAAAGTATATTGTGGAATCCTGGCCTGAGTCTCAGGCAGTTGCTATACAGCCTAACAGGCTTCAACAGTAACACTAAGGGTTGGTCTGAAGCAGAGGGTGAGGCCTTTCTTAGCAGAGCAGCTCTTTATACAAGGTTCCAATGTGTCTCTCTCCTAAGAGTTGGTGGTTATGGCTCATACCATTATATTTAACTTGGCTGTTACTGGTCCCACTGGGAGCCCCTTGTTACCTGTTCATCCCGGGCAGGTTGCCCCAGAAGTATCGGGCTCTGTGAGCAGCAGACACTTTGATGGCATCAATCATCACTGGGTTACACTGTGGGGAGAGAGCAGGGCAGCTGCTGGGAGCCCAGAGCAGAATGCAGGCAGCACTGGAGACATGGCTGTCCCTTTCTGTGGGGGAGGTAGGACTCCTGCCAGGCAAGGGACTGACCACCCCTCAAAGTCTGAAGGACCAAGCCTGTGTCTCTCTGCTAATGGTGCGGAAAGAGACCAGATCAGACTGGCTACTCTAAGAGGCGGTATTTCCTCGGCATGTCAGATCATTACAGAAGCTCTGGGTATGGGTGGTGAAGGCAGCTCAAAACTGAAATCCAGGAAAATGGATGCGGTCCTGGTTATGGAAATGCAGTGCTGGCAAAATCTGCCTTCTGTCACTGATTGGTCAATGCTCACAAGGCGTGAGGAATGGACCAACCAGTTCCAGAACCTCCCTAGCAGAGCAGAGGCTTTAAAGTCGGGGGGGAAGTAAGTGTATATGTGTGTGTGTGTGTGTGTGTGTGTGCTCAGTCTTGTCTGAATCTTTGTGGCCCCATGGACTGTAGCCTGCCAGGCTCCTCTGTACATGGAATTTTCCAGGCAAGAATACTGGAGTGGGTTGCCATTTCTTCAAGATCTCCCTGACCGAGGGATCAAAACCTCCTGCATTGGCAGGCAGATTCTTTACCACTAGCACAACCTGGGAAGCCCTTATATACACACATACATATATATACATATATAGCATTTACTACAATGCTTGATGCATACTAAGCAGTAGGTAATTATCTTGCTTATGATCCCTGAAGCAGAATTTCTGAGCATACAGGAGAAAAAATTTCTGGTAAAAATGTCTGGTCTGCTCTCATGGTGCCTCCAAAAGTATGCTAGTTTCATCATCTTGACTTCAGTGGGTTTGGAGTGAGGCGAGAGATCAAACATTTCCCACATTCTCTCAGAACTAGCCACGCCCTCCATGGGGAACCATCAATTCCAACCCTGGAAATAACCCTCACCCCAGTGCCAGCAGGGTCTTCCCATTTGTGTTATCCTGAGAATCAAGACTCCAGACATCCTCACCTCTAAAAACCGAGAGATGTCCCGCTTGTCGCCAACCTTCATGGCCACCACGTTCTCAAACATCCAGAAGAAAGGCCGGTCTTCACCCTCCTTGGGGCGAGTGTAATTCAGCAGGTGGTAGAACTCAAAGAAGAGCCGGCCTGTGCCCTCTGAGTCCACGAAAAGACAAGTGCAAAGCCAGATTCAACCCTTCAGCCCAGTGTTCCATAGTAAGAACAATGTATTCCCAAGGACTAGCTATGCTGATAACTCACTGTCCACTCTCCCTGCCACCCTCTAGACAGGCAACAGCAGCGTGAGACTCATTCTTATCTCTGGGAATTGAGGAGTCACAATGAGGCATGAACAAAGCCAACAAGTACAGCTGGCCAGAAGATAACAGTTCCTCCTCAGGGCACTCTTCCTATCCAGCAGTCAGGGGACATAGGGTCTCTTGGGGTCTATGTGAGAAGGGATGCTCACCATACAGGCCTTTCCTGGCAGGGTTCACATTGGAGAGATCATTGCACGGGCTTCCACCAATCACCAAGTCAAATGGGCCCCATTCTTCAATCTGCAGAAGAAAAACAGTCAGGGCTGGGGCTGGGGATGGAGTGATGAACAGCCTGCATTCCAGGTAACTAGCTACAAGAAAACCCACTTCCAAGTCTTGCTTGGTCATTTAAATTTCCTAACTTCCACTTTTGACCCAAGAAATCCAAAAGCTCAGGCTTCTCTGAGATTGATTTACATCTGAAGGATTTTCAAGTTGTAACCAAAGCTGCTCTTCTGCCACAACCCTGGGCAGGTAGGCGGTGACCAGTTGGTTGGAAGGATGTGTGGGGTTCAGGGAGAAGAGGAACGGGGTCTTTCCCTCACATTTTTCTTTGTGATGTTCCTGACGTCATTCACATATTTGATGTTGCCCTCATGCTTAACGGTGCC
This sequence comes from Muntiacus reevesi, assembly GCF_963930625.1. Taxonomy (NCBI): domain Eukaryota; kingdom Metazoa; phylum Chordata; class Mammalia; order Artiodactyla; family Cervidae; genus Muntiacus; species Muntiacus reevesi. The sequence goes on along the minus strand of NC_089250.1, from coordinate 60,466,808 downwards.
AACGGCAATGGACTCTTCACACACTTCAGAGGCCACGTATTTCTCCACTTTGATGCCAAGTTCTTTGAGGACCAAGTACCCTATTGCGTGGGGGGTTGTCAAGGGGGAGAGAAAATGAGTCAGGATTGTCCTGCCCAGGGCCCAACCTTCCAGTGATTGTCTGGAAGCCATCTCCAGACAATCTTCAGAACGCAGACCAGAGACAGAAAGATCATGGCAGTCCTCAAGGGAACCCGTGCTGACAGCAATGAAACTGGGCTCCCCAGACCCTCTGCTGTGTCCACTGGCAGTTATGTACTAAAAGTGACTGGCGCATAGCCAAATGCAAGGCAAAGCCTCAAATCTGGCGAGCTATAGTGGGAATAAGCCATTGTACAAACACAAATAGGTCTTTAGAACCTATTTTCCCCAAACGGAGGGGAAAACAAGCCACTGGTGAAGACCTGGGAGTCTTTTAACGCTGTCAGTATTTTAGGCAGGGGGCCACTGGTGAACAAAAGTACATATTGATACAAGTGATGCTAGATGCACAGCAACTGATTCCCACTGCTTCCTACTCTGGTAAAAGGGAAATCTTCCTAACAATATATTATACGGCACTTCTGAGAAATGTATCAGGCAAAGCCCCCAGAGGCAACACATGTTGGCTATGCTAATTCTACACATGGGAAACCTGGGGGAAATGGGAAGGTATCAAGACTCAAGATACTGGGAGATGAGTTCAGAATTAATCTCCAATATATCTATGATATGAAACAGAAAATAACTTCCCAAGATTCCTTAAACATAATAAAAAATAAAATCCATGCCTTTAAAGGAGGACCAGTTGGGTGAAATGATAGAGAGGTTCAAGGAGAGAAACAAGGAACCAATGGATTTCTCAGAACAGGTGACCAATGGGTAATCCCAGGAGTCTTTCCTAACACTGAAATCAGATATCTGAAGCAGGTAAACACCTCTAGGTGAACTCTAAACTCACCTGTTGCAATTCCATCAAACAGTGACAAGACTCGAATAGGCCGCCTTCGGTTTGCAGGAATCGCAGGGTATAACTTGGGGGCTTCCTGCCAGGTTAATAAAAAAAACAGAGGTCATAGAGGTGGAGATGCGGAGGTGGGGCTGGCCTTTCTGCAGGGCTACAGGCCATGTGTTTTAACCTTTCTGAGCTGGGATGCCCTGAGGAGCTTCAGCACAGATGACCCTTCTACCCTTAGGGCATGGAGACTTTGACACTGCTCCAGACATGTGATCCTCCATGAGCCACAGCATGCAGCCCAGGAAAAGCCACTTTCTGCCAGACCTGAGAGTAAGTCTGAGGCTTCCCTCCCCGCTGCAGTTCTACTAAAACTAAGACTGGGTCGATTCCATCTTATTTCTTCAGCAGGCCCTTGAAAACCCAAGCCAAGGGATGAACCCCAGAGCCGCCTCTGGAGGGATGAACCCCAGAGCCGCCTGGGAACTGTACCCGGGACCATTAGCCAGGTCTCCAGCCTGAGCTCTCAGATGCTCCTTTGGACAGCGGAGCTTTGTTTGACAGACTGGGGCGGACGCCAGGCTTACGTATTCGAGCCCAGGGTCGCTGGTGAAGAAGGCCTGCAGACGCACACTCCAGTCCTTGCGGCGCCGCAGGACGCCATGGCAACGCTGCGGGAGACACATGTAGCAACTCCAGGGCTCCTGCAGCTTGGCCTCCGCCGCTGTGCCCGCGCCCACCAGCACCTCCAGACACTCCACACAGAAGCACCTGTGCCAGGCAGCGGGGACGAGGGTGCCTGTCATCCGATGGCTCTCCTGCAAACCCACCCTCCCCGTGGAGATGGCTCGTGCTGGCTGAAACCTTCTCAGGCCCCTAACTGCCCTCCCCATGGGCAGGAAGGCCTGTGTCCTTCTTGGGGACCCATGCCATCCCCAGAATTGGCTGAGCTCTGGGGTTGATGCAGAGTCATGCCAAGCCTGTCCCTACATCCTAGTTCTACTGTTGGGATGCACAAGCACTTCAAGGACAGGACCCCACAGAATAATCCTGCCTCCGGGTCCTGGCTCCAGGTTAGCGAGGCGCTGGTCCCCAGGCCTGGATCCCAGTGGGGGAGCTCTGTGGCTCACCGGCAGCAGCTAGTGTTGCTACATAGGAGTAGCTCGCGGCCCTCGCAGCACACGGTACAGTAGGACTGGTAGCCGTCATCATCGTACATGTAGAAGAGCTCAAGGAAGCGGTCCTGGCAGCCAGAGAGAAACACCTGTGAAATCGGAAACTGGGGACAGCCAGCCAAGCCTGGCTGGCTCGTCTGCCCTCGGACGCAGCCACACAACAGTGGCTTGGTGACCTGGCGGCTTGGTGCTCTTTACAGGGACAACTGGCCAGGTCTGCAGGCCAGCACCCCTGGGAGGGAAGGGTAGGGAGATCAGCTCCCCTAGAACCTTTCCTGCTGCCTACACTCGGGAGGCTTTTCCTGAGTAAGTGTGGGAAGTCACAGAGCAGGCAAGGGGCAGGCAAGTTCAGGGTGGGGATTGGACTTACCCGGCATGTCTGGCAGAGCCCACCCTCAAAGAGAGGATGGAAGGACACGGGGTTTTTCCTACCACAGGACAAACAGCTATCTGTAAGAAAGACAAGGTCGCTGCTAAAGCCTTGGGTCTCACTGCGCTTTACTCCATGCTAGGATTATGCAATGATTTGTCTCTGGAACCATCCTTGATCCCACATGGAGAGGGCTAAATCAACAGCTCCAAGCAGAAGGTCTGACAAGACAGGCAAAGGATCGGCCCAGAAGGAAGACGCAGGGGGCGGGGGTGGGGGGGGGGGGTACCTAGGTGTGCTGGGGGGCAAAGAACAAGTAGCTGCACCAGCAGAGGCATATGCTTGGAGAGTCTGGTATGAAAATCTTCACAGACTGGGACTTCAATTTGTGGTCATGCCAATTTGCCCATTGTCCTAGGATAGGACTTGACTGTGACCAATCTTACACACAGCCTATAATCTGTGATTTCAAGAGCCAGGGTCCTTTTCCTATTAGGCTTTCCTGCCTCCTGTCCCATCAGCGGGTCTTACAGATCTGACCAAGTGGGCCAGGCCTATCAAATACCAAGCATCCTCACCCCACGCCAGTCCAGGAAGCAGACAGATAGCTGAAGGAGTCTTGAGGGCTAGGGAAGATCATGGGTCTGCGTCCTAAGGATTGTCAGGGTCTGCTCCAAACGTGGACTCCCTGGGTCAGCAACTGTGGTTTTCTGACCCTGAAGTGACTAACCATTTCATATGTTGACTAAAGGACATGGGGGCTGAGGATGCAACAGATAGCCTTCCTCACACATTCCGAGATCCATTAGAAGTATACTGGGTTCCCAGCCAGGGCAAAGGAACCAGAGCTGGTTTGAGAATGACAGTCTTCCACCTCTGAGCCAGTTGCAGTGCTTATACAGGGGGCTCAAGAGGCCACAGATTGTGGTTTCAGGTTTGTGCCTCTCCTGGCCCAAGTGTCATTTCCTTCCTGTCCCCAAACATCCTTCGTGAATCATCCTCTGTGAAAATCGGGCAACTCACTCTAAGTAGCACCTGAGTAAGGTAGGTGTCTACACCTCACCCCAAGGTCAAGGCTCAGGGTTAACTTCTGCAGGGCAGGGCAGACCAGCAGCACGGGAGCACTAGCTGGGAGCAGCACTGAGGAAGGGAAGCCAGCAAGGGAGAGGGCGTTACCTTCCAGATTGCCTTTGTTGCTGGCAACATCCGAAGCCATTTGTTCTGTTAAGAAAAGACAAGGTAAGGTCAGAGAGCCTTGTGCGGGCTGTTCCTCCCGACCTGCCCACAACCAACTGAGGTTGGATGGACCCCCAGCCTCCCGCCCCACAGTCACCTCTACTCTGGTCCTCCTCTGCTCGGTCTTTGCCGTTGTTATAACAATTTGTCTTGAGGCGCTTGGGTGGGGGGCAGTAGTCAGAGGTGGCTGAGTCATCAGCTGTGCGTCTCCGCGTCTTATTCTCTGTGAAAGGTGAGGAGAATGCAGTCGTGGCTGGGCGGGAGGAGGTGCTGGGAGCAAATGTGCTAGCTGCACCCGGCTGTGACCCGCTGGGTGTCACATGGCCCCTCTATGGACAACTTGGATGAGTTATCTGAAACTCACGTGCCTAACCAATGTACAGGACCTTAAGCAGCTATAGGTGCAAAATACCTCCTCTAGATCCAGCACAAGGGAAATAAAAACAGCTCAGTCTACAGATGTAACCGACTCTGCCCAAGATCTCTAATAAGCTGAAAGCCACAGGTAGCTACCGAAAACTGGCAATTTCACCAGTGTGGCTGAGGGACTGGGTTTTAATTGAATTCTGATGCAAATTTTAAAATTTTTGATAGATTCCATTAACTAGTCCATTTGGAACAAGTTGAACATTGGTGAAAACACAGATCAACTGTTTGTAATGAAAACTCAAGTGAACCAATTGAGATGTTCTAAGACACTTAATAAGTTATGGAAAATAGACTGATTTTTTATACTAAATGCTGGAAACAGATTAAGTGTATGATCAATATTAATTTCACTTTAAGCTTTTTGAGGTGGCTACTAGTTTTATTTCTATAAATTCTATTTTTTATTCAATCTACACAGCATAATCTATTAAGGGACATGGTTTAATTTGACTCTGTCCCTAGGAGAGAAAATTACACAGCCATTAATATCATAAGGACACTTCAGTGAAAAAATGACATTTAACAGTGCTTATAAAATAAATATTGAAAAATGAAGGGAAAGCAGGAATCCAACCAGTGTATAGAAAGAGCTGGAAGGAGGTGCACACCCAACCATAGTCACCTGGAAGGCAGTTGTGAGGGTTGGAGTGAAGGGGGAGGTAAAGAGTTCAGGGTGACTTTTTAAACAGATTTGATTATTTTCGGAGTACTTTATGTGCAAACAGATTGAAAGAAAGTGCAGAGAAAAGAGTGCATAGTCAAAAGATGGTGAAGGAATACCGTGTTTCCTGGCTTCTAAGTTCCTACTGCCTGTACGACGAACCTTCGACTTATTAACCACTTTTTGGGGGGGGAGGGACAAAACAGAACAGAGAACACTGCGTTAAATGGAAGGATGAGAAGACATATCCTGGATTTCTGGAGCGACAACAGGAAAGTAGCTGTCTAAATATGGAGGCACTGCGATATTGGTCAACATGAGGATAGATGGTGCCCCTTCCTAAAGGGAGGTGACCTAGATTTGGGGTGTTTAGTTTTCTCCAATATGCAGAGCTTAATTTTTTCCCCTTAAAAAAAATAAAATAAGGTGATAGTGAACATTCCACCTTGAGTCTGTTTACTGAAGCTTTCAGAACAGATTCAATCTTTATTTGTTATTTGTACTTGACTGTTTAGCAGGAAAAGTGGCCAGTGAAACTAGAAATGTTGGGTTGTTTGGGGGGAAAAAACTAACTAGCCAGCCAGAGATATCTGACTGCTGGAAAGCCGGGGTGAGGTGAGAGGCAGCAGGCATGACTGCACCGCCCGAGGGTGCTCTCACCAGCAGTGGCAGGGGTGCGCCACAAGGACTCACTCTTACCTGGTTGCTGCTTGGTGGGTTTGAGACCCTCAACCCCGGTGGGCTTAAAGCCTCCATGGGCCCACTCCAACATGGGCTTCAGCTGATCCTCCAGTGAGTCTCCAGGGCTGCTGGTGAATGTCTTGCCAGCCCGGATTCTGGCTTTCTGCCGAGATAGAGATAGAATCTGATAAATAGGAGGGGTGGGTATTTGCCTGGCTTGCCCCACCCAGGCCTCCCCTTGCTGGGGCCTCATTCCCCTTCACTCTGGGCCCTTTCATAGTCAGACAGCTGTCCTGAGCTGTGGTATGTGACAGGGAGGGAGGAGCAGGGACAGTGTCCCCGCAGAGGCACCAAACATGATCTCTTCCCTGTAGAGAACTGGATGGTCAGCTCAGAGTTAGCTGGGCCACTCTTCGCTACAGGAGAAGTATCAGTCAGCGTTGGCTCATGGTCTCTGAGAAAGCTCCAAGTTATTAATGAAGGTGTGGAGGTGAAGCCTTAATGGTGTCTAATTAAGCCTAGTGCTTGGTCTCACCCATGCTGGACAGATGACTCTGATGACTGCAAATCCAAGTGAAGGTAGAGGAAAGGCAGAGCCTGACGGGTCCCACGGACAAAGGGAGGAAGCAGCTGACCTCAGCAGCTGCATAGTCTTGGCCTTTTGAACCACAAGCTCTGAAAAAGCTTGCTCACTAATGCTGATATCAGACAGACACCAGTGGGACACAGGGGCAGCGCTGGGAAATTATGGACAGTCTCAAACCCCTTCCCTTCTCAGCATAGCCCACTAGACCGCTGTCTTTTAACCTCCTCCCCCTTGGCTGCCCAGGTCCCCTCCAAGTCATTCTTGGCCACACTGTGGATTGAGTTGGCTTTCTGTATGTTTCTTGCTTTAATCCCATTCTTGGGGCCAGACCAGCCACCCACTGCCAAGTTACCTCCAGAGCATGGTACATGGCCTTCCTGTAAGAGACCAGCTTATTGAAGGTCGCCAGGTTAAAGTGCTGGCTGAACAATCCCAATGCCACCAACTTATCTGCTGGAATCTAGAAGAGAAAGTTGTCATCAACGTCTACCCACAGCACGTATCTGGGGTGCCCTGGGTTTCTCTTGAGTTTATCTCTGGGGATCAAGTTTACAGATATTTTAAGAGCAAATGACCTAAATAGTCCCTGGTGTGGCCCCCTTGAAGATCAGTTTTACTATTTGCCATGGATGCTCCAACTTTCAAAGGGTTTGGCACATGTGTTTACCTCCTTCCTAAGCATGACAAATAGCTATGATTACTATTTACTATTTATTTCAGCCATTTATTAATTGAGCTAAGGGATGGGATTAGAAAATAGTACCTGGCACAGAGTTAAGCTCTTTTTAGTAATTATGATTTGTTGATACATGAATTCCACTGGGGTTAATGATCTAGAAGTCTCATTCCCACGTCCCCAGGTCATGCATGAACCATTCAGGTTGCCAATGATGAGATGAAACTGGGCATTCAGGTTTCAGAGCTCATTCTCCCCAGTGCTGGCACTCGTGATCACCTCTATTTACATTTCTAAGTCTGGTCACCCATAGGGGTGTCATCACCACTGATGAAAAGAAACTGGGGTTCAACAGCTGTGCATGGAAATGCAGGTGCCACCGCAAGGCCAAACTGTTTCAATACAGCCTACAGCCTAAGCAGGCCCCATACTGCAATCATCCTGTAATGCTAAGACAACAGCATCTTACTAGAATCAGATGCGGTTGTGCTAAGCACATTTTATGTCTCACTCGCCAAAGAAATTACAAACTTTCCATGTTTCTTTTCATTTCATTTCACAAGTCATTGCCCACATTCTTACAATTAGACGCTTCAGGGGGCGCACAGGCCCCAGATATTTGTCCTTTGGCTCCCCCTGCTGGCCAGGGAGGACTTCTACATGTGAACTCTCCCTATCAGGGAGACTTCAGGTCATACATACTATTGTTACCCTTTGAGAACAATGTTGCTAATGGGAAAGATCCAATGAGAAAACCAGAGTCTCAACTTACTAGCTGGTCCTTCATTCCCAGATCTGCCTCCATCCCTGCCAACCTGCGAACTTGTTCCTCACCTAACCCTCTGGACACACCTGAGGGATGAGCTAAAGACAACAGCACAGGAAGAGTATTGTTCATTGCATTTTAATCAAAACCTGGAGTCTAAGAAGATGTCTTCAAAGGTGGAAGAATCAAATCAACCTGATTCATCCCCAACATAGATTCTCAGTAAGAAAAATAAGCTTTAAATGGCTAATATCAATAATCAAGAAACGCTGAAATCTCCAAAGGACTTTCCCATAACTGTCACCAAGCAACTCTGGATTCATCTCTAAGCCCATCCAGGGATGCCCTGGTCCCCAGGGATATATGAGTCAGACACCCCCTTCCTATCTCTTTCAGGCTTCTCAAATGGGATACTTTGAGAGTATTTTCCCAAGTGGCCACCCTTGCCCCTCAGAACCTATACTGGTGACTGCCGCAGAGAAACAAACCAGAGGCCAATTTGTCAATGATCAGAGCTCTGAGCAGATGTGAGCCTCTGGACAGACGGAGTCACTGAGCCACATCCATCACAGAGTGCAGGCTGTTATGTTAAAGGACAACTGTGAAAGTAAGTGAAGGAAACCCTGGCTCTGTCCATCAGCCCGTTAAGTAAGGTCCATCTCACCCTGGACTCACCTCAGAGAACTTGCCATCACCAAACCACTGGACCCACCGCATACCAGCCATTGCCTGCCGCTTGGAGGTGGCCTTCCAGGACACCACCATGGCAGGCCACCAGGAGAAACCCTTGATCTTCCCCCATACAAGATCTCCTATTCCAAACTCTTTCCCATCCTGCAAGAAGAAAAACCACATGAACAAAATCACAATGAGACAGATTGGCTAGACTGAGGAAAAACCTTCCCTGTTCCACTGACCCTGACGGCAATTGCCTTAAGAGTCCAGCACAGGGCTTCCTGCAAGTGCAGGCAGAGTTCCTCAGGAAATTCCCTACCCCCTCCAACACTTCCTGGTTGAGAACTCAGAAGTGCCTGAAAATAAGGAGCAGAGGATGGGCAGGTTTTGTTGCATGACAAAAACATGGGTTTTTACAGACTGGACCTACAGTATGTCACCTGTAACATCTGACTTTGTATCTGGGAAACATGTTAAGCTGCAAACTAAAAAAAACCTGAAAACTCACAGAAGAATTGAGCAAAAATCCTGGATATTCCCAAAGGCCATCAAACGGGATAGTACAAGTCATTAAAATGCAAAAAGAAACATTTTGCACATAAAATACTTGCTACAACAAAAAAAGGGGAGATGCCCATGGAATCATGCAAGCTATTAAAACGTATAAGATCTACTCTGAAGTCATGTACTCAGAAAACAGATAGATTTCTATATGGTATGTGTACATACATAGGGAAATACATATATAGCAAAGACTGAGTGAAGCCAACAAGCTCAACTGGTTGATGATGAACAAAACTCAATGGATTAGATATGAAAGTGAGGTAACTTCAGTTCCTAAGGAAAAGAAGCCAATCAAAAACTGTTTATATATATATATATACACACACACATATACATGATGAATAGAATTATGAATTATCTATGCATATACATTTCTAAGCACAAAGATGTAATGTTCAGAAAAAATTAGGAGGCAAACTAATCTGGTGCCTGAGTTAATGTCAAGATAAGGATACAGGAAGGGTCACTCAACACATGGAAGACACACTTGGAGAATGAATCAATTATTGTGATGAAAGTGACAAGCCGTAAGTCACCTCTGGATAACTTTTCGCCGTACTCAGCCCTTCCCAGTAGTACCTGATACTCGGTGCTGTCTGCATCTCTGCCCTCTGCGTCCACCTGCGAGGTCTCCATGCTCTCCTGCTGGCTGTCCCGGGCCAGGCGCGTGTAGGGTGTACTGCTGCTCTGCGGAACCACATCCTCGTCTGTCAGGTCGATGGTGAGGTAGGGGCTGGCAGGGGATGGCCACGGCGTGCCTGCAGAGGATCCTGTCCGTCGCCTCAGGGACTGTGAACATAAGGACGCGTAGCATGGGCCACAGCAGACCGAGGCGGCGACCAGAGACAGAGGCGCCAGCAGAAGTGTAGCAGAGTGAAGACATAAGTTCATGGAACAGAGACCAACAGGGATAGTTTTCCATGAACAAGTACGTGTCCCTTAGGTGGGGAGAGAAACAACTTCCGGAAGAACAAGGACAGAATTAAGGACCAAGACAGGATAACAAGTGATGCCCAGAGAGGGCGTCCTGGTGCCTAGCCTTGCCGTAGGAGTTGAGAGTTGCTGGTACCCATGGGGTTGGCTCTAGAAGAGTCACTGAAGATACTAGGGAGACAAGACAGTTCTGAAATCAGTGGTTTGAGCTTATTCTGAGGAAGTGTAAGGACCTAGTCCACAGGAAATCCTTGCACTTCCCACCAGGGTTCCGTCTAGGGATTAGGCCAGGAGAGAAGTCATCAGGCTTAGGAAGAGCTTAGCCAGCTCCCAGGAGAGAAAGGAAAGGCAGGAACCTGAAAGGGAGAGGAGTGTGAAGAAAGGAAGCAGTTATATATATAGTAGCCACTTGGCATGGTGAGAGGGGCAGAGTTTCCAGTTAAGAGACTGGGCAGGAGCTAGGGATCTGAGCATCCGGGGAACCAACCCTGGTAGTTGAGAACTCCACGGGGGACTCGTCCACGTGGTTGCGGCCCTGCCGGCCTCGGGTGGAACGTAGGGAGGGCCTGTGCCTCTCCCGGCTGGAGGTACTGCTGTTATTTCGGGTTCGGACCTGGAAGCAAGAGCGGATAAGCACAAGGCCTTTGGTGAATGGAGGCTGGGGGCTCAGCCCGTGGGCCCAGAGGACTAGACTTGAGAGGCCGCCTCAGGCTACCAGGAGTGAAGGCGGTGGTTGAGTCGCTCTGGTCTGTTCACTTCCCACCCCTGAACACCCTAGTAAGTGGAATAAGGGGGCAGCGTGGCTGGCAGGGCTGCCTGACAATCCACAGCAGGTCCCACTTGGCCTGGTACAGCTGAAACTGGCACCTGCAAATTGAACTGACAAATAAAATCCACATTTATTCCCAGTCAAAGACTTATTTTCTGCAAGTATTATTACAATTGTTGCATTCTTCAAGACAGATGAGCACTCCCTTAGGCTTTCTTCTCAAAATGGCATGAACCTGAGTGTTGCAGACCGTGTTCAAATCCTGCACACAAGAGTTAAAGCTTAACCATGGGTAAACTACTGGCATTTTCTGTCATCTGTAAAAACAGGACGATACATCATGTGCTGGATAAGATTATCAATGGCACATGCCGTGGTCACCAAGTGTCAGTCTGCTTTCTAACAGCAGGCGGGTGACCATGAGCAATAACTGCCTTCCCATTTCCAGACTTTTTAGTCATAGAATCCACCTACAAAAGCAACTTGGTCCCAAAGGTAACTGCACCACAGTCATCCACCTGTAAACTATACGCCTGGGCACTTCTTAGAATACTCCCCAGAAAGGTAGAGAACTGCCATGTGAAAACCATCACCATCATAATTAATGCATTTGCTGTCATTTTCCAATTTCAGAACATTTGTTCAAAGTTCCTCAGGGAGATCCTAGACAAGGCTTTCAATGCAGGCATGTGTGTTTGAAGTGCCTCAGCTCAGGGGTAGACACTTACAGCTGGGCTTTCAGACCGAGTCCTGGTTTCCCGGAAGAGCTTTGGCATCACTGGAGTGTCGGAGCCATCCCCATCTTCTCCCTCGCCATCTCCATCACCCGTCAGGTCCTTTATAAGTGAAAAATTGTGAATTTTAGGTGTCGTATAACCGAAATAGTTTAAAAACGAAGAATCAATCATATTGAAAGCAATACTGGTCTGAGTGACTTTAAAGATCTGCAACCTCATTTTGTTCAAAAGATTTTATAGGTATGGGCACAAAAGGCTTCACGATGCCCTTTGCATTGACACCTTTTCTTTGGTTTTCTAATTCCACTGGGGTTTCTCCTGAATTCAAAAATCATGATTTCATGGTTAGACTAACTTGCTATGCCCAGCAGGGAGACCTGGTCAGTTTCCACAATTAACAGCATCTGGGAGAAACAGGCTTGAGGAAGATGCTTCCTGATACAATAACCAAGAAGACATGGCACCAGTCCTGGGTGAAGTACACGTCCCATGCTGCACACCAAACCCAACAAAAACTGAGCACAAGAGCCAGAGAGGTGGGGAGTGGTCCGATGTCTGGCCAGCGTGTGAAGAACTTGACTTTTCCCTTGCCAACTAAGGTATTGAGTGGATCCGTTCCTCTCTTTAAAACTAGTAGTGGTTCTTCCCTTATGGCACAACAGAGTTATAGTGAGAATCAAGTAATGCATGCTTGGCAAGGCAGGGCACAGAGGAAGTTCCAAGAGATCAGAATAGCTGTTCTGAGCCTCTGCTCCAGTGCTGTCCCTACCGGGTCCCCACAGCTCCCGATCCGCATTATCTGGGTGCCCACTGGTGGTCCTCCATGAGGACAAGACAAGCCGTACGAGGGAGAGTTTTCATTGTCTACAACTTTCAACCGTAACTTTGTTCCCAATGCCTGATACCGATCCTTTGAAAAAATTAACTGAATTAACAAAACTCTAATATGATTCATAGGAAAACAGAAGGCATAAATAGAGTCAGAAGTAAAGAAAAAACATGGAAAAGCTACAACTTGGAAAAAAGTAATCAAGTAGAAACCTTGCCATTGCCACATTGGTAAAAGATTTCAGTGATTATTGAAAATCCCCTAGTAAGGCAGGCACCTTCTTTCCAAAAGGAAAAAAATTCCCTGAGGCCACAGGGCCACACAATCTTGCTATCAAACCAGACACAGGTGTATTATAAGAAATAAAATCATACATTCATTTTACCCATGAATAGATGTTAAATTCCAAAATAGATCCAATTCAAAACATACCATGAGCAAGCTGGATTCCTTTCAGGGATAAAAAAAAATCTTGTTACAGTATAAATTTATCAGTCCAATTGATCATCCAGATTGAGAAAAACATTCATTTCAAAAACTCAGCATGTGACAGCAGCAAATGCCATTCTAAGTGAGGTTGTTCTAAGTCTTCTATGTACCTAGCAGTGTTGAAATTCCTCATTCAGCAAGTATTTGCTAGCCAACAGTTTAAGTGAGCCTCAGGTTCCCTACTTAATATGCAAACCATAGAGTTCCCCTGAATCCCAGAAACGTGACCACAGATCCAGTACCTGAGTATAACTTAGCAGGCTGGAGACCTCCCTCTTGGACAGTCGTGAGCTTGATCTGCGGCCTGGAAGAAAGAACCAGAGTCTGTTGTGAGGAAGGGGCTCTCCTGGTCTCCCTAAACCCACTGACAGCCCCGGGGGTTAACTCCTAGCCCTTGAACAGTTCCTTCCTATGCTGCCCAAATCAGTGGCCACTAATTCTACTAAAGGAGCAACCCAGTGCTCACATGTGGCTCCTCGCTGTTGTGTGAACAATGCAGAAAGAGAATACTTTCACCCTCTAGAAAGTTCTATGGGAAGGCGTAACTTGAAGAGTTCACTTGACAGCAGGATGAGACAATACAGGGGTTTCCAAACCAGCTGGGCCAGAAAATCTCAGCAGGGAGGATCCCAGGTGATGTGATCTGGGAGCAGCAGAGGGGAGGGGAAGAGAGAGAGGGTGGGAGACTGGCAGCAAGCCTGAGATGCTAGCTGCCTCTATTTCCTCCCAGAAAAATGACAGGCCACGCTGCAAGGGGAAAGGGGTGTCCCCCACAGAAGTGTCAAAGACCCCAGTCTACCTGTGCTGTGTCCACCCCCTTGTCTGGAACAGAAGGGCTCATTGGCTTGGGGTCACCTACTCTGTCCCAGCGGAGGTTTCAGGAGAACAGGCAGCAGCTCTTCCCTTCCCTGGGGCTTGGGCAGGGGTCGCCAGAGGCACAGGTCGTCACAGCCTGCCCTGAGCCTGCTCGGGGGCCGTGTCCCAGCTGTGGTCCACCATAACCACCCTCCCCACCCCTCCTCCCCACAGGCCACGCCACCTCTGCCACCTCTGCCACCTCGGATCTCAGGGGTGCTGATAGCCTCCAGGATTGGGGGCGAGGGCGCATCCTTGGAGTCAGAAGACTGGTCGCTGCAGCCCCCATTGGTGAGGATGGAGTCTTCCCTCCTGCTGGCGTCCTCCTCTCCGTTGAGTTGTCTGGTGTCTCCCTTCATTGTTTCCTGTGGGAAGGCCAGAGTGAGGAGGGTAGCAGAGATGCAAGGGTGGAAGGGGGTAGTGTGCCCCCAAACCTCTGCCAACGTAGCCAAGTCCTCAGGCCAAGAGAGGGCCTGTCAGTGGTTCTCAGGACCCCACCCAGGCCGCCCCCCAGAGCCTGCCCCCCTCACCAAACTCGGAGGCTCGGGACTTGGTTCCATGTGGCCACTCGACCCGAAGGCTCAGAAGCCAGCACCCAGGACAGAGGAGGGGGCTGGGCCGTGGTCTGAGGCTGAGGCTGCTCTGTGCAATTAGCCGGCCACTTCAAACAATGCCATCTAAGGCCGGCCTGCCTGCCGCCAGCCTTGGTCCCCTCTGCCCCTGGCGCGCTCTCCCTGGCCCAGTCTCTGCAGGGCCTCGGGAAGTCAGTGCATTATTTTCCCTCCTGACCCCTTTGTTTGCTCTCTCCCTTCCCCTCAATCTCCAGGTCCTCTTCCCACCGTCCCCTCCTCCCCCACAGAACAGCTTCTCTCCTCTCCATGGCAGCACAAGCCCCGCCCCATCACAACCTCGGGGGCCCATTGGTCTGCTGGCCTGTCGCTCACTCTCCTCCTCCCTTACCAGCTGGGGCTCAGAGTCCCAAGTTCCCAAGAAGGGAAGGGATGGAGGAGACACAGGGAGAAGGACTGGGACGGGTTATCCAGGAACATGTTCCCCATCTGCTCCAACCCCACCCCACCTCTGGGCCTTTGCCTCCCCACCCCTGCCCACCCTGGTAAGTGCATCATCACTAGGCTAAGCTAAGCATCATCACTAAGCTAAGACCAGCTTCAGTCAGGTCTTCAGGCATGCATTGGAGGGCTGTGCGACCTTTGACCTGACCCTACTGCCTGCAACCTGTTGGCCTCAAGAACATGCACCTTGCTCTCATTTATTCCTCTTAATGTGATTGTGGGCCCATTTTATAGAACAGGTAAACTGACCCACAGACCTGGTCAGTCTTCAACATCAAAAATAAAAACCTCACATGTAAGAGGAAGGGTGAAGCCCCAAATGGAGGTGAAGTATTTGGTGCCACAGCCTCCTGGTCCTGGAACCCTGCTTGTGAAGTTTCCCCAGCTAACAGCTGCCTATGGGCACTGAGCACTCCTGGCCTGTATTCCCTATCATGGAGACAGACTCACCACATAGTACCCAATGACCCAAGCAAGCCTCCCAGGGTACCTTCTAGAACCGTCATCTAGGATACAGGGCTGTGAGCGGCAGTGGGGATGCTGCCAGCACACCCACCAGGGGGCGCTGTGGGGCTCACTGATGAACTTCTCAGCGCCCCCGGGTGGATATGCAATGTCCTGGCAATGGCACCCCACTCCAGTCCTCTTGCCTGGAAAATCCCATGGATGGAGGAGCCTGGTAGGCTGCAGTCCATGGGGTCGATACAAGTCAGACACGACTGAGCGACTTCACTTTCCCTTTTCATTTTCATGCATTGGAGAAGAAAATGGCAACCCACTCCAGTATTCTTGCCTGGAGAATCCCACGGACGGGAGAGCCTGGGGAGCCTGATGGGCTGCCGTCTATGGGGTCGCACAGAGTCGGACATGCCTGAAGCACCTTAGCACCATGGATTCTCAATTCCACCCTGGGAACCAGTCCATCTCCCAGGTAAGTAAACTTGATACTCCCCACAAGGCAGAGGGACCACGGAATCATCCTGCAGAATTCTCAGGCACCTACTAAATCCGGATCAACATTTTCACAGGATCCCTTGGTAATCAATATGCAAGTTAAAGAAACACTGCAAAAAAAAAAATAAAAAAAAAATAAAAAAAATAAAAAAAAAAATAAAAAAAAAAGAAACACTGCCTTGGAATTCCCTGGCAGTCCAGTGGTTAGTTCTTTCGCTGTGGAGCCCGAGGTTTGACAGAAATTCTGCAGGCTGGAGTTTGAGCAGATCAATGAAAAGGAAAAAAAAAAATACTGCCTGGATCACAAATGCATACACTGATACAGTGCATTTAACTAACCCAAGTGGTCCAGAGTGTGCAGGTTCACAGTTCCTGGTGTATTTTCACTCAATTCATATTAAAGAATCTTACCAGCCCCAAGGAAAAAGGGAGGACTGCCTGACCCAGCCTGATTAGCTGCTTCTCTAGCCCTTTTTTACTCTCAAGCCCTGACCCGGAAGAACAGGTTGTCTGACCCCAGGGCCAGTTCCTGTCAGTCCAAGTGGCCAGTATCTCAGGAAAACTGCTGGAGTGTAGTTCAGAGTAATCATTAATTTCCAGTGTTTTGCCTCAGGCCAAACCAGTGAACTAAGTAACCTCGATGGCCCGGCAGAGGGTGGGAGACTTGGCGGTGGGGTGCAAGACAGCAGGAGGCTCCACACGAGCTCTGGGGAGGGGAGAGGGGCAGACTGAAGACAGGGCTTCGGTCAGGAGAGGGGAGCAGGTCAGAGGCTGAAGTCTAGGGACAAGGCTTCCCTCTTATGCGGGGCTCAGAGCTCCCTCAGACAGTCCCCACCTGGGTCAACAGGAATCTCCCTCCTAGACAGACCCATCTGGAGCCTGCAGCCCAGAGCAGACAATGATTAACTATGACTAACCACCTCAGGCTTCTCTGGGGCCTCAGCAGTGCCAACTTGTCTGCCAGCCTGCTGGAGGGATGGACAGGTGAGCAGAGCTCCTTCCCAAAGCCAGATCTCAACAGTCAGGAAAAATTCTGCCCCTAGAACCAAACCCACAGGGACTGGAGGAAGATTCAGGGAGGGAAACCAACCTGCTCTAAGACCAACTACCTGGGTGCCCTGGGGTGAGCTAGGTAGGTAAAACATTCTTACTTCCAGTGGCATCATTCAATGTGATTTCATTAAAAGTTCCTTCCCTGTAATTTTCACCAACCAGAATTTGCAATGACATTAGATTCCTGGGTCGGGAAGATCAGCTGGAGAAGGGCTAGGCTACCTACTCCAGTATTCTTGGGCTTCCCTGGTGGCTCAGCTGGTAAAGAATCCACCTGCAATGCAGGAGACCTGGGTTCAATCCCTGGATTGGGAAGATCTCCTGGAGTAGGAAGCCAACTACCCATGCCAGTATTCTGGCCTGGAGAATTCCACGGACTGTATAATCCATGGGATTAGAGTCGGACATGGGATTAGAGTCCGCGTAGAGTCGGACACGGCTGTGCAACTTTCACTTTCACTTCACTAGTTACAACACACACACACCTGAGTCCAGAACTGGCAAGATTTAAAGATGCCCAGCTTGATTCCTCAACATTTTACCCACATTATTTATCTCCTCCACATTATACACATGACCCAAACAGTTGCAGGCATGTGCTACTGTTAGGCCCTCAACCTGGAAGCCCCATCACACATTCAGATTTCAGAAACCACAGGTCAAAACAAGGAAGGCTTCTCGCAAAGCCTTCCATAAGTAATCATCTGGCCCTCACGAAGATCCACAAATCTTGATCACTTTTCTCAGTATTACTACCATATGCCAGGCACCCTTCTGTGCTTTACCTGTATGAATTCACTTAATCCTTACATAACATTAATGTTATCCCTGTATAACAGATGAGCAAACTGAGGTTAGGCAACATAATATGTACTCACTCAAAAGAATGCTCCCAGGGAAGAAGGTGTGAATTTTAACCACATGCTTTTGGCAACAAGAAGATCTTAGTGCCAGGGATTGGTTTGTAATGGTAGATAATACATCTCCCTCATGAAGTTGTTTAGCTTCTAATGAGTCAAAATTGGCATTTCCCAGATAATGTGGCCCCCAACACAAGCCAGTTCCTTTATCTAGAGGGATCCCAACCCTGAGAGGTGGCATCTTTCCCAGGGATTTTCCCAGAGGGGCTGACACACCAGCTCCAGGACACTTGCCACTTGGCTGTTAGCACGTCCCAGGCCCCTCCTGTCTGCTAAAGGCAGAACTGACACCTCTTAACCCCCACCCCAACCCGAGGCAAGTCCTCTCATCTACCTGCTCTCAACAAGCTCAGATGAATTAAGTCACCCAGCAAAGTGGCAGTGCCAAACTCATGCCCAGGCAATCCAGGGCACGTGCCTACAACTGTTGTGCCCGAGAAGAGTTGTGAACAATGCACCATCCGTTCCAGGAGCTTTAGGAGCTGTATGGCTGAAGGACTTACACCAGCTGAGTGTTCACCTTCACAGGAGGTGGTGGTCCAACCTCGTGACGCAGGTGAACTCTGACCCTTTTCCAGAGGCTGGGGTCCAGCACGTGACTTTGGGGTAGTCAGCGGTGCCGGGTGGGCTCACAGGCAAGGTTCCCTCTGCAAGAGACCCTGCCTCATTAGTGCAGGATGCTTGTGTCCTGACTGAACCAGGTCAGACGTGTCCAAATGCAATGTGGCAGACAGAAGGGTGGGTGGCACCCCCAATTAGACTCAGGGAGGAGGCGGCCCAGGGACTCCCCACAACCCAGCTATAAACCTGAGAAGTGATGTCATTCATTTCCTCCAGGCTGGTACCAGCAGAACTATTTCCTGGCACCCTGTAATGTTAATTGCATTAATTAAACTTACAGTGCAGGAAGGGTGTGATGGTGGGCTTGATGGCGAGGTCGGTGGGGAGGATACTGGGTATCCCTGTCCCACTCTGTTCACCCAGGGTTTAGAGATTTGTGAAGCAAAAAAGGGAGAGGGTGAAAGACATTCCCACCTCCCCTATTTAAAAAGCTCCTCCTCAGCCTGTGGGAGGGGAATTGACTCCTGACTCCTCCCCTTGAACTGCTCAAGTATTTCTTAGCCCGTCTCCCAAAATGGCTGAGATAGAGCACTCAGCATGTACCGCAGAAGAGTTAGTTACTCTTATGATCCCCATTCTGCAGATGGGGAATCAAGTTCAGAGGAAACAGATAGGCAGCTTCCTTGATGAGGTTCCCAGAGTGACTGCGTGATGGAGACTGAGGCCTTAGTTCAGGAGGCAGATCTTAAAGACATCATAAAACAATGCAGTACACACAGTTTTTAAGTTTAAACAGTTGAAAAAGTTTAAGGCCGGGGAGGGACAGCTCACCCAGGCGAATGAAGAGAAGGGAGGCTGTGGAGACAGTGCAGAGTCAAGGAGGACAAAAACAGCTGCCCCCCTGGCTGGGGACGAGTGCAGAGTCCCAGGTCCCTGTGCCTGATCAGGAATCTCCAGTCAATTCCATTAAAAGGATCAGGTTCACAGGGAAGCAGGGAGAAAATGTCCTCATTGTCCTTCTCAAGCCTCAGTCATACAGCCTAGGCAATGAAGTGCCCTCATCTAATTCCCTAGGTGGTTGGTGCTACAGATCCCAAAGCAGATGGCAAACCCTTAAAACCTGGAGATTACACTGTCTTGTGTGCCAGATTTCCCAGCTTAGACTCACAAAGGGATGCATCCCTTCATCCATGATGACTCAAGTTTGGAGAATTTTTCAGTGCCTCTGGGTCATGGATACATGCACCACTGTCATTGTATGGTAATAGTTGGGCCTGGGCATATTTATCAGAATCATCATAAGGACCGACCCCAGTAGTCAGTCTGGGCAAGTATGAGAAAAGCTGTCTATGAAGATGTTCCTTTGCAACACTGCTCATTAATAGCAAAATAATAGAGAAACATCGGTACAGCTGGATATTTGTCAATAGACTGCAATAAAATTATATACCATTAAACTTCTAGATAATTTACAGGAAAACCTAGGAACTTACAGAAACCTCTGAAATGAGAGCTTCAACTGGAGTTTGGAGTCAAACTTCTTACCCTATGGAAACAAATTGCAAGCAACTAGCCCCTTCTGCCTTCAAGTTATTTGAGAAGCCCTAGGAAGGTCATGCAGATGGAGACAGGGAACCCATGGGTCACCCAGAATGCCACGTGGGGCATCCTAAGGCCGAGGATTTGGGAGCTGCTATACCCACTCCTGTGGCCTTGTTCCTCTAGGCAAAATCCAGCCAAAGTGTCCTCTGCCTTCTTCCCAGCAGGGATGGAAGAAAGGAGACCGCTATTCTCAAGGTCACTCCCTCAGCTCTGCCCCTCGAAGCAGCCTGCACCTCTTGCTACTACCATTGCCTAAAACTTCAGCCCATCTACATACCAATGGTGTGGGGATACTGATTCAGTATTGAAGATGGCAATCTGACAGCATGACCTCAAGTGCCAGGTGTCCATATCCTGTTATACAGGAATGCTACTGCTAGGAATCCACTCAGTACAAAGCTCTTCCCAAAATCTGTGGGAAAGACTGGCATTGCTTTCATTGTCTAAGTAAAAGCTACCAACAAATGATCAATGGGAGACTGTCTAAATTACATGCAGCCACACTGGGGAGACCACCGAGAGGCAAAGAATAGGGCAGCTGTTGCTAGATGAAACCATGTAAAGCGAAAAAGTCCACCTAACAATACAATTGCATTTAATAGGTTACTGTTTATATTAAGCCATGCTCCTCCAGCAATTTTTCCTTAACTTCTCAGGAAGGTGGCTTGTGGAAGAACTGACAACCATATCCCCATGTGACTTTTACAATCAAAAAGTCAACTTTAAGATGTCTTTTGAAAATGACCACCTAAGTTTAGTCAATCTGAAGTTTTTTGCATGGTATAAGGTAGAACTCTCAATTTTCTCTACAAGGAAAGTCAGACATACAATGACTGGTATGACCTAACTCCACCTCCTCTATATGATTCCCGTATATACATGGGATGTTTCTGGTTTCCCTTCTCTTTTTGGTATTTAGCCCTTGCCACCTCTTTTAATCACGATGCCTTTACAATAAATGCTCACATCTGCTTGGACGAGCCTGCCAACATTAAAGTTTCATTAATTCTCAATTTCACCCATACCTCTATGTACATTTGCTCAGAACTGTCCATATCCTATTGTCCAGGTACATGCTGCCTCCCTGGTAACCAAGAAAATCCCTGAGGACAGCAGCTGCCCATCCAGGCATCTCGCCTAACACTGCACATCTCCCTGTGTCCCAGGTGAGGTTTCCTTCCGCTCACCTGCAGTGTCTCCTCCGGTTCCAGTGCTTCAGCCACAGGACACCCAGGCTTGTCCAGGGCCTGCTTTGGGTGTCACCCAGCACACATTCACGAAGCCAGGACGCCAAGTGCCCCAGCACCATGCTGGCCGCTGGGAACATCCACCAGGAAGGCACCATCCCTTCTCCAGGAGCTGAAGGGCAGTGGAAGGCCCTGGCTCTGGCCCCAGCAGACCCATTTGCAACTGGAAGCAAATGCAACTGGAAATAAATGCTGCTTAGGAAGCCCCATTAACCTCAGAAGGTGGAAGTACAGGAAAGGATGGAGAATAGGTATGTTATGATTTCTCCACCCAGGCTGCAACACCAGAGACCTGACTGAGGGGAAAATTAATGCCAGACTGAGAACTCCCAGGTCTCTTTTCTAGGTGCCAGACCTGTAGCACTGGGCAGGGCATTGGACCATCCCTCTGCTCCAGGGAATGGAGAACAAGACAAACCCATATCAGAGGGCTACCTTCAGATTTGGGGAGACCCAGAGACAAGTTCCAGTCCATGTCCCACAGTAAGCCTCCAGTTTTAAATCCTTCTCAATATGGAGATACAGTTCACAACTAAAATATGAAAAACAAAAACAGTAAAAAAAAAAAATATTGGATGGAGCTCTACACACTAAAATTAAGACAAGGGGATAAAGGATGTGTCCAAAAACAAGATGAAGACACCATTACAAATGAAATTCTTAGGACAAGAACCCTTCAAAACACAAAAGCTGAGGACACCAGAAGGCAGAACTAAGAACAAATGGCCAAAACGCCTCCAGGCCAGGAGGGGCTGCATCTGATGAATGAGTTGTACAGAGTACAAAAAACAAGGGGTGTAATAGCTGAGGAAAATTTATTCCCTCAACTTTAGGATAGGAGCCCTCAGTGACACTGAGCCCTTCCCCTCCCATACCATCTCCTCATACACACCTGGTCAGCATCATCTATCCCCGAGAGAAAATTAATTGGTTAAGAACATTTCCCCAGGACCTCTCCCACCCATCAATTCTTAACAATGCATTTTTAATTTCCTGCTCATAATTTCTCAATGACTACTGCTCTACCCACAAATTATGAAATTAGACTATTAAAGGCCATTCTTCTAGAAGATCTAAGTATGATCCCTGTGTCAAAAAACTGAAAGGCTGTGGGGGGGGGGGGCAGGGGGAACACCACCACAGGCAACAGCTTGCCTGGGGCACAGTTCATAGACTGCATCCTTTGAATGGAGAAATCTCTGCAGGGCTTCCCTGGTGGCTCAGCAGCCAATGCAGGAGACCCAGGTTCAATCCCTGGTCTGGGAAGATCCCACGGGGCAACTAAGCCCATTGTGCCCCAGCTATTGAGTCTGTGCTTGAGTCAGAAGCCCTACTACTACTGAATCCACACCCTCTAGAGCCACTGTAACGAGAAGCCCACACCACCAACTAGAAGAGTACCCGCTCACAATAGAGAAAAACCGACACAAGGACCCAGAACAACCAAAAATAAAATTTTTTAAATATATATATGAAGGCGAAAAAGTTACTCTAAAAAAGAGAAAAAAGAAAAAAAAGAAAAAAAGAAAGACGAGAAAAACCTCTGCAGGTGAAGTTATTTAGAAAAACTTGGTCAGGCTGAGCGGGGAAAAGAGCAGAGGCCAGTAGTTCTCTAAAAGTCCTCCCATTCACTTGGGGAGCTGGCCCCAAAGATGACCACAGTGCACTGGGAAACCTCGCCAGTGGAGGGCCTTTCCTCCCCACACTGCACTTTCCCTGGGTTCTTGTCTTTTTGCTTAGGATGGACTGCCACTTCTCTCTACGCTTTCTCCACTTCTGGAAGAAATTGAGAAGGCCCCCAAACATTGATTACCTTGAACTGTGAGATTACAGGCCATGATCTGTTTTTTCTTTACATCTGAAGATGGCAAATTTGATTTTCATTTGTATCAAACACAATGAAAATCCTTCTGATGAAATATTCCAATTCCCTACACAAAACAGATCCTCCTCATTTTTTGCTTACTTCCTCAGGAATGCTAACTAGGACTGTTTCTCTCAGCAAGTAAATAATGACCACTAGCCATCATCTCAGTATTGACTACACAATGTGACATTTATCAAATCCTCATTATGTGCACTTTTTAATAGGATCTCAACTGACTTCAACATCCCTTTAACTGGGCAACAATGCATCCCCATTTTACAGATGGAGCAACTGAGGCTCAGGTCACTAGCTTATAAATGTAGTGAATTGGATATAAATCCTGATTTGATTCTGCAGCCCAGACCGCATGAGTATGTTGATTTCAATGACTAATATCACCTACAACATAATAGACTTTTTACAATTGTTTTGAAAAGGGCCTAAGTCCTAAAAGGCTGCTGAATTCCATTTCATCCTCCTTCCAACTCTACTGGGGGTGTGTATACCTTCACTCACTTCACATACAGGTAGTAATCAGCACTGGGTCCCCACATGTGGTCTCCCTCTGCATTTAGGAGGCCACTTCCCGCTAGCCACAGCCAGATACATTAGAACACCTGGACTTGGCTTGTTCCCTTTTGGAGGATCACTCTTGTCCTGGGATAGTGGCAGATGTGAAAGCTTGTAAAGCACTCATCAGCAGGCTGCCGAAGTACCTGCAACTCTCGAGTTCCATCAGCGGCAAATTTTTGACCCTGTGAGAACATAGGCCATCGCTTTACAAATAGAGTGCTGACAACATGAGAATTCGGTACTCCTGCAGCCCTGATCTGCCATGAAACTGCAAAAAAAAAAATCACCCTAAATTCACGATTTTAAAACTCCAAGAGTGTGCCTGTACCTCTGAAGGGTTGGGGTATAGGCCCTTGCCATGGTGTCAGACCAAGCAGCCTTTCAGATTTAGCGAGGATCATCTCGGGTGAAATGGAAGAGTATCTGAGCCTGGAGGGACAACAGACAGGAGAGTTGGTCTGAGACAAAGGAGTTAGTCCCGGGGAATTTTTTCCGGGAAGAACTCACCCAAACCCTCCATCAAGGAGCTTGGAGCTGTAGTATGAGAAAGGGAGACAGGCCTCTCTGGGTTGCAGACCCCACATTGCAGGAGGAAAGAAAGGAGGGGAAGCAGCCTCTCACAGCCCCCTCCCTGGCTCCTCCCCTGCACCCCCTGCAGCTCCCAAGTACCCTCCTACCCTCCCTGCAAACTTTGCAGGGGTTGGAGGTACTGCTTATGGCTTTAAGGAGCAGGATGGAGCAGGCCCCAGCCCCTTTGTCTCAGCCTTCTCCTCCCTAACAGAAAAGGAAAGGCTCTCCCATGGTTCTGCACCCTCAAGGCAGGTCCCAAACTTGGGTGGGGGTGTAAAAATAACCCCAACTCATAAGACAAAAACCTGCTCCTTTCAAAAAGGAACAAAGGCACCCTTTCCTCCAACTCCCAAATCGAGGACAATGATTCGGAAAACCTTCCATAGTTGAGAGGAGTACCTTGGTGGGAGGGAGGGAAGGAGGGGATGGCAAAGTTGGCCTGCATCCTCCCCAATTCTCATTAATGGCCACCCTAAAAAGAGGGGCTAATGGTTAATTAATACAATACCATTCACCATCTGCTATACCAAGCACTAAAGTATTGAGTCCCAACCCAAGCCTAACGTGATAGGAATTATCACATCATCTGAGGAACATAGAGGGTTAGAGTTGAAATTGTGTAAACCGGTTTCCTTCTTACCCAACTTGGAGATATTAATACCTGTTCCTATTTCACAAATGTCATAGGCACAGAGGACCGCAGATTTACATGGACAGACTTAAACACATGCCAAAGATATATGCATCCCCCTTAAAGGTAGCAGCCTACTTATCCCACATGATAGATAAGGAGTGGCAAGACTTTATTGGGGGATTTCTGTATGCCAGCCCTATAAAATAGGTAGCATCATTTCAAAGCTGGAAAGACCAAGTCTGCACCTGGGGATTCCAATGGCTGGGGTGCAAGAAATCACAGCAGTTCTGGTGGAGAACAGAGGCAGTTCAGTGTCCTGGATCCCGGAAATGGGGGCCCCAGCAGGGATCTGGCTCCCTAAAACAACTGCCACCAGTTTGCCAAAACTCACAGCATCCAGAAATCAGAAAGTCAGACATCTTAACCTTGTCCTTAATTCTCTTTAATGCACACGCCTCTCAGTTCGGGCGGGGAAGCATCAGGGCCCAGGCAGCCTCTTTCAGCCTGGGAGTGAAGGAGACGGCGTGGACAAGCCGGCCTGGGCCCAGAACTCCTGCAGCCCTTCCCTGCCACAGGTGAGTGACTCCAGCAGGAAAACCCAGGCTCAAGAGCAAGCAACTCTGTTGCTAACTTGCTACCTCTGCCGGCTCTTCCCCAACTTCCTTTCTCGTCTTGACAGTGGGTCTCAAAACCTACCCACCCGCGGCAAACAATCTCACTGGGCACCGAGGTAGCGCTGGAGGTTTTCAGGCCTCAGTTTGCAAGTTTGCCAAGTGGGACCAGCCTGACTCTTGGAAGAGGGGGAAAAATGGAAAGTGAGGCCCCAGGGCAGGCAGCGTGGCCGGGTAGGGACACGCCGCTCCGGGCCGGCTCCTCCCCGGCTAGGTGTGCACAAGCGTGAAGGCAGCCTCTCCCTAGGGCATCCCCGCAACCCCGCCGCACCTCGGTCTCCGTAGGTCCCCAAGGGGGGACCCCGCGAGCCCGCCCCTCTGGCACATGCCCCTGGGAAGACCGCACATACCGGTCCACCTGCTCTCCCGCGCCCATCCACTACCTCACCCCTGTCCCCGGGAGGCAGAAAGAAAAAAAAGAAGTTCCTTGGCTGAACCCCCAGGTCCCAGTCGTAAAGGACGGACGCTCGTCTCCTCGGCAGAACTCTCTTCTGCTCCGTCCCCCTTCCCAAGTAGACCCCCTCTGTAGCCGAGGCCAGGTAAGAACACCCCTGCTTTACTAACTCCACTTCTCACCAGTAGGAGACCTCCTCCCCTCGACTCTAGACCCTGGGAAGGCCGCCCGGCGCCCTCCCTGGGGACGAACCTCTCTCCTCCTCTGGGTCTCCGGAACACCGCAAGTATCCCTTCCACTGGTCTCCCTGTAAGACACATGC
This sequence comes from Muntiacus reevesi, assembly GCF_963930625.1. Lineage (NCBI taxonomy): Eukaryota > Metazoa > Chordata > Mammalia > Artiodactyla > Cervidae > Muntiacus > Muntiacus reevesi. The sequence goes on along the minus strand of NC_089250.1, from coordinate 60,440,963 downwards.
CTTCGCCGTCGCCAATTTTATCCTCATTGCCCATTTCCCCGCAGTAAGATCAGGGACTTCTCCTCCCCAACCATGCCCGGTCTCCAGCCGTGCGGGAACCGCCTCCCCAGGACGTCCCGGAACGGGATTCCCTCCCTGCGGTGCCGGGACCCCTCCACGGTCCCTTCCCCCACCAGCCCACGGAGCCCTCGGTCTGGCAAGCCTCCCCGGGGGCCACGGGGCGCTCACCTGCCGAGAGCCTGGCTCGGGCGCGGCTCCGCGGGTCGAGCCGCGGGTTCGGACAGGCGGGCGGGAGGCCGGCGGGCGGCCGCGCAGAGCGCTCGGCTTGCGAATCTCCGGCGCCGATCGCCGAACTACGTTTACTTGGGTCACTTAACCCCCGCGCTGCCGGCCGGGCGCGGCCGCCCGCTCGCCTGCCTGCCTGCCTGCCTGCCTGCCTGCCTGCGAGCCGGTGGCGTCCGTCGGGGGGCGCTCGGGGCGTCCACGCGGGCAGCGGCAGCCGGACTAGGGAGGGGGTGCGGCTGCTGCGAGGAAGCGGCGCGGGCTGGACCCGGCAACTGGAGTGGGTGGGGAGGGGGCGGTGCCGAGTCCCCTTGTAACCCCGGCCCGGCACTCGCCCCGCCCCCGCCCGGGGGCGCCCCTGCCGCAGCCACTCAGAGCCGGGCCTCGGGCGCGGGGGGCGGGGGGCGGGGACGAGGGAAATTTGAAATCGCTCCGGGGCCTCCTCTTCGCCCCACCTCCACAGGCGCCGCCTCCCGGCCCCCCCACCCCCACACACTCACTGGTCGGTTAAATCTCCACCCGGATAACAGGCGCGTCTTGGGGACCCCGCAGACGTCGCCCAAGTCTCGAGACTCCTCCCGGGGCCCCTCTTCCCCGGCCCCCACCCCGACCTCGGACACACGCGCCGGCCTGGATGTCCGGGGGTGGGGGGGCGGAGAAGGAAGAACCCCCCCGCCTCCCCCCCACAGAGTCACACAACAGCCGGGTCTCCCCTTTACCCCAACTCCCAGCCGCAAGGCCACCTGGGCGCTGCGGTGCCCCCGCGGGTCAGTCAACCCGCTCTGGACCCTCAAACTAGTCCTTTCTCCCTTCCTCCCACCGCGCTGGCCCTTTGTCGGCCATCTTGAGCGGAGGGGAGGGAGAGCCGAGGAGCCAAGGTAGTCAGGTCCCTGGCTGGCTTCTGGGGTACAGTCGGCATTACTTGAGGGAGAAGCCCCACTCTGGTAGCAGGTCTTGATGGCCTCTGCCCTTTAAGGGACATTGTGTGTCAGTCGCTCAGTCGTGTCCGACTCTTTGTGATCCCATGGACTGTAGCCCGCCAGGCTCCTCTGTCCAAGGGATTCTCAAGGCAAGAGTACTGGAGTGGGTTGCCATTTCTCTCTCCAAAAGGGGCATTGAACTATTGGAAAACGCACTTCCTAATGTTTCCCACACCTGGCATCTACACTTACTTACCTGCTTATTTTTGTGTTAGTCTGCAATGCAGGAGACCTGGGTTCGATCCCTGAGTTGGGAAGAACTCCTAGAGGAGGGCAAGGCAACCCACTCTAGTATTCTTGCCTGGAGAATCCCCATGGACAGAGGAACCTGGTGGGCTGCGGTCCATGGGGTCACAAAGAGTCAGACACGACTGAGCCACTACACACAGCACATTGTGTGTCTAGGTATCTGACCATGAGGGCGGTGTCTCAGTATGTCTTAGCACACAGTAGATGCCAAATAAATGAATGAATGAGAGAGCAAATGAATGATGACATGATGGCCTGCAAAGGCCCTAGGTGAGCTGGTTCCTGCCTGCATTCCCAGGCATTTCCTATCCTCACACCTCCCTCACTTCACTCTAATCTTCTAATCTTTGCTGTTGATCCTCAAACGCATCAAGCTTGGTTCTGGGTGTTCTTTGTCCAGATCTCTGTACCATTCAGTTTTCTCCCAAAATGTCACCTTCTGGACAGACTTTTCTGACAAAGCAACCTGAATAGTTCTCTCCTTCACGCCTATTTCATTCTCTCTGTAGCACGTATAGCTATTTGATGCCGGAAATGTGAAGGTGAGATGGGCTCAGTGACCAGGCAAGCCTCATGTAAATGAGTGGCAGGAACTCCTTGACCTTCTGGCACAAGCATCCAAAACTGGGTTCCAGTCAGTTGGTGCAAGAAGAAGATCTCTCAAGAGGACCTGTTGCTTGCTCCCACCATCTGGGGTAAGTCTTCAGAGGAAAGAAATTATATATGAAGCTGGTGGGTCTGTGGGGAGGGCTGCTGGGTCTCTGTTTTCTGATCCATAAGCTCTAAGACCTCCATGTGTCAAAGGATGTCTGTATACCACCGGGAATGCCTGGAAGGTATAGTTAAGATGACAAAGAGTAGGGTTCGGGGGGACATGGCAGACATTTCTGGGGACATCAACGTGCCTAACTCCAGAAAGAAAAACAGACAAGGTCTGAATAAGCAAGTTGTCTCTGTCCTGTCATTTGGAAAGGAAGTGAAACAAAAATGGCATGTTTCCCTGTGGCACAAAACTTTACAGTTTACAAAGTTCATTGGTCATATTCACTACCTCCTTTGAGCCTCTCAGCCACTCCACAAGAAATCAGGGCAGGGAGAATTGGGTGCTCATTTCAGATTAGGTGACTGAGGCCCAGAGAATAGAAGGACTTGTGTGAAGTGAGTCAGCCATGCAGCCTGACTTTGAGCACCTACTACCTAACTAGGAATTCAGAAGGGAAGGTTCAGAGCTTACCTGATGGTTGGGAAGGGTAGCTAAATCTGGGAAGAAGATAAAATGGAGACTGGAATGATGTAGCCAGGGGAAGACCCAGGTCAGGATCCAGCTTGGCGTGTGGGAGGAACAGCCAGGAAGCCAACATGGCCAGGGCATAGGGAGTAAGGCGGGAAAAAGTAACAGGGGCCAAGCCATAGTGGCTATGTCCCCATTTAAGCCATGTTCTGACTCAGATGTTTAAAACACACCTGGGTAGGATTTCAGATTTTCCTCTGGTTGCGTACTGGTGCAACAGTGTTTACTTAAAAATTTACTGTGACACATCACAATCATTATAATCATGATGCCAATCAGTATTTATTAAGGATACAACAAAAAATCTGTGATTAAAGTACATTTGTTTTCAAAAAGATAGATAGATAGATAAGAGGGAGTACTCTGGTGGTCCAGTGGTTAGAAAGCCAGGCTTCCAGTGCCTTGGCCTGGGTTCAATCCCTGCTCCTGGAACTGAGATCCTGCAAGCCAAGAGGCATGGTCAAAAAAACAAACAACAACAAAATAACGTAGAGAAGAGAATACTCTTAGGAAATAAACAGGAAAGTATTGAAGCATAAACGGGCACAATGTTATCATCAATTTGCCTATAAAAAGGTTCAGAAATAATAATATGCATATATATGGCAGAGGGAGAGTGGATAGCAAATGGGGCAAAAATGTAAACAAATGGAAAATCTGCTTTAAAAGACATTCTTGAGTTCCTTATGCTAGTCTGTAAATTAGGAACTATCTCAAATTTTTAAAATCCTTCTCCTAAAAAAATTGACATTAAAAAGAAAAAAACACACATACATTACACCCTTAATGCCCTCATGCTAATAAACCAACGGATGATGGATTTTTGCCTGTGTTGAGATTAAATATTCTGTATGTGTGGAATTATACCATCCTCTTTTCAGCTTTTAGAGCAGCTGCAGGGAGTAAGGCACTTTCATAACACATGAAAATGCCTGATGCCCAGTAGGCTCTCCGTATATGGTCGGCATTTTTTGTTTGTTTGTTTGTTGGTTGGTATTTTTAAAATATTATTTTTGTTTATTTATTTGGCTGCACCAGATCTTAATTGCGGCATGCGGGATCTAGTTCCTTGATCAAGGATGGAACCCGGGGCCTCTGCATTCGGAGCATCTTAGCCATGGACCACCAAGGAAGTCCCTATGGTCGGTATTTTTATCAGCAAGTAATTTCATCTGTGTGCCTCAATTTCTTCACCTGTAACATGAAAATAGTAACTCCTTCACAGGGTTGTTGGAAGATCTGTATGGGTTAATACATGGGAGGCATTTTGAACATGTAAACGACCATAAAAGTGCTTATTAAATTATAAAACTACATTGTTATTAATGATGAGTATGTGCTACACTGGGCCCTGGCTGGTACAGAGATGAACATTCATCCTTCCTCCTCAGGGTCACACAACCCAGTCCCTTAGCTCCCAGCTGCTGAGGCCAGCCCAGTTCACCTCTACGAGCGGAGTCTAGTAGGATGAGCTCCATCTTACAGAGGAGACTGCGTAGTGAGGTCGTTAGGCTGAGCCACAGCTGGTGGGTGGCAGCTCAGGACTAGACTCCCCGCTCAACCCCCACTCACTGTGACCCCCCCCCCCAACTGCTCGTGTGCTATGCTAAGGAGTTTGAGCCTCAGTCTTCCCCTTCTAATTGGAATAATAATAATAGTGATGCCTACTTCCAGGAGTGACTGCGGGGATTCGCAGAGCCCATGTATGTGAAAGAACCCCATTGTAAAGTACTCAGTCTTAATTGCAGTGTCATTAGAGGCCACGTTCATTTGCAAAGTGGGTTCCTCACCTTCCCTTTTCAACAGGAACACCCAGACTTCTGCCCTGATTGACCTGCTACCAGGGAGCTCCTAGACATTTTCAGTTTTAAGAGTTACTGTTAAACTGTCACAGGTGACTGACTATATAACAATTTATTAATTGTTTTTATAATGTTCTGACATTTTACTATGAAAACGTTCAAGTATTCAATGAAGTTGAAAGAAATTATGAGGAACACTCTTATACCCACCAAGCTTCCCTTGTGGCTCATCTGGTAAAGAATCTGCCTGCAATACAGAGACCTGGGTTCTATCCCTGGGTTGAGAACATCCCGTGGAGAAGGGAAAGTCTACCCACTCCAGTATTCTGGCCTGGAGAATTCCCTTGACTGTATACTCCATGGGGGTCGCAAAGAGTCAGACTGAGTGAATTTCACTTTCTTTCACTTTCCCTTATATCTACCACCCAGCGTACACATCTATACCTTTATCCATCTTACTTTTAGAAGCATTTCAAAATATAAGTTGCCGACATCAGTATACTTCCTCTAAACATTTCAACCTGCATATCACTAACAGGAGTTTATTTTTGTTTACAGTTGCTTTGTCTCCAAGGTAAATTTTTCACACACTGATACACACAAATCTCAGATGTACATTTGCTGAACATTCATATACACACACACATGCCAGTGTAACCCATCCCCTATCAAGATATAGAACATCACCATCTGATATGTAGTAATAATAACAATTACTGTTGTTGTTGAGGGACTGGAAAGGAAGGATTCTACTTCCTGAGTTTGCTCTGGATCTGGACTCTGCCTCCTCTTTTATTTCAGGATAAGCATAGGAAAGATGGAAGGAATCCCCTTGTCCAGACCTGCCCTTATCTCTTCTGGGCAGGCCCTCTCCCTCCAATCTGCAGGAAGTCTATACATAACAGGGTGGCGATAACCCTGCCTGCAGGCTGGGCTTTGGAAAGTGACTGTGAGTTGTGGAGTAGTGCAAAAAGGCTGGGTGACATGCTTAGGGTCCCAGGACTTCCATCGGGTTGTTTAATTCATATGTTCAAGGCCTGAGGACCCTGCTTAACTTTCATTTGTCTACTCATGCCTGGCTTCTTCTACCCCTGTCCTCAAAGGAACCTGCCCACAAGTTCCTACTCTCTTCCTGGGATTTATCCAGGAAGTGACTCTTGGATAAATGTGACTCTTGGATAACAAGTGACTCTTCAAAAATACAGCATGTCTCCTCCATCAGATTGGGAGCTGCACGGAGGCAGTGCAGTAGCCCGTCTTGTTCACTGCTATGTCCGGGGCACCTAGAACAGGGCCTGGTACACAGTAGGTGCTCAAGAAGTATCTGCTGCCTTAGGGAAGAATGGATACATGTATATTTATGGCTGAGTCCCTTAGCTGTCCACCTGAAACTAACACAACATTGTTAATGGGCTATACTCCAATATAAAATAAAAAGTTTTAAAAAAAGAGTATCTGCTACTTCAAAGAATCATTAGGCTCCTCCAGGTTTCAGATAATCAAAATGGTCTAGAAGAGAAAGTTCCCCAGGGACTCCTCCAAGGTTACACCCAGGTTGTGTTCACAACACCCAGCAGCAATTTGCATTGCAGTCCTAAATTGGGGCCCAGTCCAGGCATTCACTTTATAATCATCCTGAGGAGAAAAACAAAGCAGACAATAGGGATCTAAGGCCTCATTTTCTCAAGCAAAGTGAATCCCACCTTGAATTTGAAATAAGTGGTGAGATTCCAAAAGGGTAGAGGCATTATCACCCCCACCCTCAAAACTAGGAAGTGCCAAAGGGCCCTTTAAGAAGCAAATTTCTGGAGGGGACAGTGTAAATGTCCACTGGAGCTAATGCCAAGAATCTTAAACAGGTTTAAACTTTACCCCAGGAATTCCACTTCTCAAATTTGTCTCAAGGAAAAATCTTGAGATTTATTAGAGAAATATTTTTGAACAGACAGGTATTAATACATCACCACATCCTATATAAAAGTAAAAAAACTGGAACTGTCCTGGGAGTCTAACAATAGAGTATTGTTTACATTCATTTACATGCATAAGTTAAAAAACTAAAAGTGGAATGACTCCTCTCCCAAGGCTTCTTTGGTCCACAGGGTTGCAAACAGACTCAAGTAACTTAGCATGCACGCGTGCACCCCTGGCTTCCAGCAAGCTCAGAGACCATTTAAAAAGTAATCAGACTTTTCCATCAGACTTTTCTGCTTAGTGTGCATATGCTTAGTCGCTCAATCATATCTGACTTTCTGCGACCCCGTGGACTGCAGCCTGCCAGGCGCCTTGGTCACTGGGATTCTCCAGGCAAGAATGTTGGAGTGTGCAGCCCACCAGGCTCCTCCGTTCATGGAATTCTTCAGGCGAGAATACTGAAATGGGTTGTCATGCCCTCCTCCATGGGATCTTCCCAAACCAGGGATCAAACCTAGGTCTCCCTCATTGCAAGCAGGTTTTTACCATCCGAACCACCAGGGAAACCCAAGAATTCTGAAGTGGGTAGCTTTTACCTACTCCAGGATCTTCCCAACTTAGGAATCAAACTGGGATCGCCTGCATTGCAGGTGGATTCTTTACCAGCTGAGCTATCAGGGAAGCCCTCTGTTTAGCAATAAAGACCAAATAATCCTCAAAAAAAAAATAAATAAATAAAATAAAAATAAAATAAAAAGTAATCAGTAATGCCTCCAATGCCCCATGTGTTAGTGAATTTGCTCCCTTACCTGGTCTTGATTTACTATCTTTCTATTTTTTAAATCTTTCTATTTTTTAAATCTTTCTATTTTAAGCTCTTTATTTCCTCTGCCCTGAATAGCCTCCCAACCAGGGCATTTTTGCCTAGCTCACTGCTTTGCCCCAGCATCCAGCACCATGCCGCATAATAGGTGTTCAGTGAAGATGTGTCCCATGAATGGACAGATGTATTCACAAAACTGACTCCAAACCTTCTTGGGCGTTTGGCAAATCCTTCCAAAACAGAAGCTACTGACCCAGTGAGAATTCCCTAGTCGGCAAGTGGGTAGGGCTTGGCCCTTTCACTTCCAGGGCCCAGGTTCAATCCCTGGTCACAGGGATTGAGTGGCCTGACCCTAAGTGCCCTGACTGAAAAAAAAAAAAAAAAAAGGTACCAACCCAGCAATTCCATTCATTAGAAAGCAGCTATCTGTATATGTAGGAATGTCCCCTCTAGCTTTGTTCGTAAATTTGTAATAGTGCAGACATGGATAAACCCTAAGTGTCCATCAGTAGTAGCCTGGTTAAATCAGGTAGGATTTATCCAGGCTATACAGCTGTTAGTAAAGGAAATAGCAAGTCTGTAAATGCTGATGTGGACGGAGCTACAAGATATACTGCTAAGTGAAAAGGCAAGATGCTAAGTGCTGTAAACTGTGTGTGTGTTTGTGTGTGTGTGTGTGTTTCGTCGCTAAGCTGTGACTCTTTTGTGATCCCATGGACTATATAGCCCACCAGGCTCCCCTGTCCATGGGATTTCCCAGGCCAGATTACCGGAGTGGGTTGCTTGTTTCCTTCTCCAGAGTATCAGACCTGCATCTCTTGCTTGGCAGGTAGATTCTTTACCACTGCACCACCTAGCAAGCTGTGTATATATGAGTCCATGGTTCAAAAAAAATATATATATGGAGAAAGAAGTCTATTAGGCCATTCCAGAAGGATCCTGAGAACACCTTTGGGAGGTTTCAACCTCAGTCCTACCCTTAATCAGCAAGTGTCCTTGATTAGCTCCTTTCTTCTCTAAGTGTATCCCCCCTTCTACAAAAAAAAAAAGACCAAGGTTAAGTTAAGACTTCCTGGTGGGGTTACTGAGAGGATTTAAAGAAGAAAATGCATAAATGCCAGACACCTCACCCAGAATGAGTACTCAAAGATATATTAGTTAAAATAGAAAATAATTTATCATCTGACAGGATGTGAGAAAAATTCCTTTAAAATATATTCTGTAAATAAACTGAAATTTACAAAACAGTTGTAAGAATAATACAAAGAATCAGTGTATATTCTTTACCCAGTCACCAACTGTTAACATTTGACATATTTGCACTATCCCCTCCTCATTTCTTTTCTTTTCTTTTTTTTTTTTTTCTCATTTTTTTCTCATTTCTTTTCTTAAGTCACTTTATCCCTCTTTACCTTAATACATTCAGCTTGTATTTCTTAAGAAAAAAAGACATTATCTTACAAAAATCAAACACAAAGATCAAATTCAGGAAATTAAACATTGATACAATATTATTATCCAATCTATAAGTTGTATTCAAATCTCATCAATTGTTCCAATAATGTCATTTTTAAAAACTGTGGTTAAAAGAAAAGCACATCACATAAAATTTACCATCTTCTTTCATTCTTTTAAAATATTTTTTGGCTGTGCCATGCAGCTTGTGGGATCTTATTTCCCCAACCAGGGACTGATCCCAGGCCCTTGGCAGTGAAAGCTTGGAGTCCTAACCAGTGGAGCACCAGCAGACTCCCTTAGCCATTTCTATGTGTACAGTTCAGTAGTGTTAAGGATATTCACATTGTTGTGCCAACAATATCTTTTATAGCAATCATTTACCTCCATCCAGGGTCTTACATTGCATTTATGTAATCACTTTGTCTTTTTCAGTGTCTTTTAATACGGAAAAATTCCTGCATCTTCCTTTGCTGATGACTTTCATAACATAGGTGTTTTGAAGAGTCTAGGGTAACTGTAGTCTTGTGGCTTTTGTTACATGTTTTTATAATAAAGAAGATAATATTGAAAGTATGATGAGGATAATCACCAATGGAAACATAAAAATATCCATAGCATCTCCCCCCTAGTTTTTGGTAGAAAGAGGATCTGGAGTTTGTTCCTTCTGTTAAAATGCAAGATCCCTGTGGTGATGGAGATGTTCTGTATCTTTGTGCCAAAGTCAGTATCCGGCTTGGGAGATTTCACCCTAGCTTTGCAAGATGAGATCTGTGCACAGAGAGAAACTCGAAAAAGAGTACAGTGGTCTCTATGATTTCTTACAAGTGTAAGTAAATCTACAATTATCTCAAAATAAAAAGTTTAATTTTTTTTTTTTTTAAGATGCCTTTTGGCATATCAGAGCCTGAAGTGTCAACCATTCTCCTGGGGAGAACCTAGCCCCTTGGTGAAATTCCCAGCAGGAATCCTCTAGCCTGAGAAAGGACTTCTTAATGAACCCCTTTCACTTGCAGGGGTGGGGGTTGGGGGCCTCTTTTGCCCTCTGCGGGGACATTTTAAAGTGAATGGAGGGAGCAAGGTCCCTCATTAAGGCTGAAATGGGAGCTGCTGGGGCGGGGGTTCTCTAGAAGGAGGCTTGGCCCCAGGTCTGCATTTCCTGCTACAAAGTTATCTCATTAACAGTAATCACCACTCCTTTCTGTCTGAGTGGGTTGTGAAGGAGAACACTGGAAAGATAATTTTTATCTATTGTCTTTGTTAGTTGCCAAATTCTTAATAAAATTGAAAAATTGTAAAGACCTGAACAGGCAACCAATGGGGATTCGTTACGAGCATCATTATATTTTCACTCAGTAGAATATTATGCCGCATTTTATGATGATGTTTTTGTAGCATTTATAATTGAAACCAAGATGCTGTTGTGTGAAGTTTTGAGGTTTCTCTTAGAGGACTTGGAAATCTCAGGGCTGAGAGATGCAGGTTAGGGAAGCAGGGTTCTCTTCAGGGAAATAAGCCTGCTGCCAGGTTCTGTTCAGGCTGAAATGCTAATTTCTAGGTGTTCTCAGTCATTGTCTAGTCTGTCCCTTACTTGAAAGTTTGTCAAAAACAAAAACAAAAAAGAAAGTTTGTCATCCTACCACTATTTTGAACTCTGAACGTCTGAACATAATATCCCTTGACCTTCTAGGAATTTCTCCTCATGGAATAATCAGATGTGAAAAATGAATGTGTACCAGGATGCTTATTGCCATGTTCTTTTTATAAGATTCAAAAATTGGAATACTATTCCTAACAAGCACTTGCTGAGCACTTACTGTAGGCCAGTTGCTGTGCTAAGTGTTTTACAAGCATTATCTCATTTCATCTTTTCTAGTAGGTTCTACCATTGTCTCCATTTGTACAAATGAAAAAAGAAATGGAAGCACAAAAAGATTAGTAATTTGCTCAAGACAACATAATTAGTAAACAGAGGAGACAGATGTATAAATGATAGCAAAAACACAATGTGATAAACATTAAAGCAGAAATAAAATGAGGGACACGACGTAGACAATTGGAAGTATTAATCTCATACAAGGTGTGTCTTTGGGGGCTTAAAATAAAGCCCAGCATGTGGTGGGCATTTTAAAACAGTGATTATTTGTACCTCAAACTTGAGTGTGATCATGAGTCACCTGGGGATTTAGTTTAAAATGCTGGATCAGCAGGTCTGGGTTAAGCCTGGGAATCTGCATTTTCACAACTCTCCAGGTAATGTCCTAGCTGCTGGTACAAGGACCACACTCTGAGTACCAGAGATCCAATAGCTTGGCAAAGTGGGAGAGCCCCAAATATGTAAAAACGAAACAAATCGCAGAAGCCCCAGTGAGCTGTGAAGTAGAAAAAGACTGGAAAACAATACAATTATTGTCTCATGTATGGTATTGGGCTGCAATTTCATGTGAATGTCTTTCCCTTTATCTATTTTCTGTCACATTCAATTCCACGAATATTTATTGAGTGCCTCAGCACCAGCCACTGTGAGAGCAGAAATGGAGGAAATCTAGTGGTTTCCGCAAGGTTCTTTTTTTTTTTTTTAAGTTAAAAATAATTTAAAGAAACATACTTAAAATGGGAGCATTTCACTGTATATAAATTACACCTGAACAAAGTTGATTTACTACTCAAAGATATGAATAAATATAAGGCCCTGAGAGGGATCATTTTTAATAGGTTAAGACTTTTAAAATTAAAATTCCTGGACGGTGAGTCAGGGGGTCTGAGCTCAGTCCCTGTCTGTCAGTAACTTGAAGGTTTACTCTCTTCCAGGTACTTCGGACTTGGACAGGTGCCCTGTATACATTCTCAAAGCACTTTGTTCCTCTTGGCATCAGTTAATAATTTCACACACACACACGTGTGTGTCTGTCTCCCAGATTACACTCTGACTTCTTCTAGAAGTCATGCACTACATCTGATTTTGTCACTGTGGAGTCCCAGCACCTGTCAGGACATGTGCCCCAGGGGTGGCACTCACTAGGATTATCTGTTGAATGAATGCATGAAGGAGTTTTGTTCATACCTTTCCAGAAGGGATTTTTTTTGGAAGGGTAGAGGAATGCCAGTCTTCTCCACAGTCCCCCACCCAGGTTTCTAGGCACCCACTCCCTACTCTCAAGTCTGGGCTAAGAGGCAGGTGAAGATGCTTTGGGGCTTTGGTGTCAGGACCTAGATTCCAGGGAGCATGCCTTGGTTTTCTCATCTGCCAATGGGAATCAGGTAATATCTGGGACTTCAGGGGATCCATGGGAAGAGAACATGGGAGTTACAGTGTTTCAAGGACTGCAGTGATTGTCACTGTCTCCCAACTCTCCCCTCCACCAATCTGACCACCTTCCTCTTCTGTGGGTCTGCTTCCTCCACGCCAGAGTTTCCCCAAGTATGGTCTTTGGGAAGCTGTTGGAAATGGAAAATTCTCAGGATCCATCCCAGGCTTTTCTAAGGACAGCCTTTGGAGGTGGGTCCCAGCAATTGGCATTATAGCAAGCCCACCAGATGACGCTGGTGCAAGTCCAAGTTTGAGATTTTATTGCTTTGCTCTGCTCTGCCCCAAGCTCTCTCAGGGACACTGGGCCTGTCTGTTCACTTTTCTATGGCCAGTGCCTGGCATCTAAGAGGAGGCATGCATTGAATATATGCTGAATGCATCATAACGATGATAATGATAGCAGCTAGCTATTGATTGGGGACCTTCTGTGTGTTTGGCTATCTTCTGAATATTTTAGGAGTGTTAGCTCATTTAAGGTGCCACCCCCGCGATCGTTTACACGGAGAGTGAAGCAAGTTCCAAACGGGCAAGCGCAGTGCACAGGGGTCATCCAGCGGCGGTGGAAGACCCCGCTGGGAGTCTGGGTCTCACCGCTTTGCTGCTCAGGGTCCTGGCCTGGGCACAGCGATCGCTGGTATCCTGGGCTCCACCAGGGCGCCCCTGCCCCTCCCCACCCGGGGTCCGCGCGCGAGTGCGCGGCTCGGCCAGGGCGCCCCTGGGGAACCCGCCCGGGAGGAGCGCGACGGCGGCGCCCGCGGCCGGTGGCGAAAGTGCGACTGCGGAAGCGCGGCCAGGGAGGCCGGGCGAAGGAGGAAGTCAGGGGAGGCGCGGGAGCCTGGGGCCTGCGGGGCCGGGCAGACGCCATGGGCCGGCTGCACTGCACACAGGACCCCGTGCCCGAGGCCGTGGGCGGCGACATGCAGCAGCTGAACCAGCTGGGCGCCCAGGTGGGCCGGGCGGCCGCGGCGCGGGGCCGAGGCGGTGCCCGGGGAGGGCTGGCGGGTTAGGCCGCGGGCAGGCCGCGGTGCGGGGTGATCCTGGTTGGGGGGGGCGGAGGGGTTCGGAGAGGGGCGGAGGGGAGTTAAGGGTCTCAGGCCAGTTTTGAGGGCCGGGCGACTAAGGGAGGCCTGAGGCCAAACTGAAGGGTCCCAGGGCAACCTCGGCTCCCAGAAATGGTACTAGGAGACTTCCGGGGGTCCTGGGGACGAGGAGAGTTTGCAGGATCCCAGAAGAGGGGCTGAGGGGAGTCTTGATGTGACCGAAAGGAGTTTAAAGTAATGCACTAAGCGCTTTGGGAGGCCGATGGAGTTTGGGAGAACCGTAGAATTTGGTGGGTCAGGTGAGGGACTGAGATGTTTAGTAGGAAGACGGGGGTAGGGGGATCTTGGGGAGATTGAGGAGGGTCTTAACATCTCAAGGGGGCAGAAGCTGCCTGGAGTGGGGCACGTCGTCTGGGGATGGGATGTGGGTGCAGGTAATGGCCAAGCCAGAGTGGCTTTGTGCGCAGGCTGGTGATGACATCCTCTCCTCATCTCCACCCCACCCCCAGTTAAGGGAGATACTGGTAGTCCATGGCAACCCTCTCCAGTATTCTTGCCTGGAGAATCCCCATGGACAGAGGAGCCTGGCGGGGGCTACCGTCCATGAGCTGGCAGAGTCTGACACGGCTAAGCACAGCACAGCACTTGTGGTCTCCAAGGAAAGAACCATGTATCCTATACAGTGGAGGGCAAGTCCTTGATGGTCGTGGAGCTGTCAAAGGCTTTTTCTTACTCTTCAGGCTGCAGGTGCCAGCCAGTCAACCTTGAAGGCTTCCTGCCCCTGTGTTGTTTGGGAGGTCCCTTTCCTATCGCCAAGGCAGCCAAATTAAGCAAGTTAAAATGACAGGTCTCAGGATCACTGCAAAGGTGCATCTGTTCCCCCCACTGCGTTGTAACTTCCCAGGAGGTGGGGCCATTTTCTGTCATCTCAGCATCCTCACAATTTGGTATTTTCTCATGAAGGAACACTTAACTGTGATGGCAGTCATGTTCTACGGCCATGGTGTCCAAGAGAAATAAACTACAAGCCACAGGTCTACTTTTACATTTTCTAGTAGCCACATTTAAAAACTAAAAGAGGAAATGAATTTAATGTGCTTTCTTTAATCCACTATACCAAAGTATTATCATTTTCAGTGTGTAACCCACATAAAAAAATAGTGATGAGATGTTTCACTTTTTTTTGGTACTAAGGTTTTTGATTCTAGTGTGTATTTTAAAGCACATCTCAAATTGGATTAGTTTTTTTTTGTTGTTTTTTTTTTTGGATTAGCCTTTTTCAAGTGCTCAATATGGTTAGTGACCATTGTACTGTATAGCACAGTTTTAAGTGCTTTTATGTGTATTAAGTCACTGAGTTCTTGCAACTACCCTAGGAGTCAGGTACTATTACCATTCCCATTTTACAGATAAGAAAAAATGGTTTAGGGAAATAATTTGACCAGTTTAAGGGCACGCAGCCCTTATCAAAGCCCTTTGGGCCATTTTTCCCCCTTTTCTTGGGTGGTCAGACTTCTCTGAGTAGCCACTCTATTAGCTGGATTTCATTAGCTGCTAGTTTGGCTATTTCTATTAGCTATGACTTATTAGCTACTAGCTATTTCTATTAGCTAGTACTTTTCATTAGCCTTTTACTTGAGACCTAGGCCTCAAGGAGAAAAAGAGTCATTGTGTTAATGTCCGCATCACTATTTATTGCTTATTTGATAGATGTTTATCTGAATGCCTACTATGCACCAAATAGCCGCTCAACCCAGTAAAGTTTACGAAGTCTTGATGAATGAGGCCTGTTGTGCTGGGAAAGTTGTGATCTGCTGTGGCAGGTCAGAAAATGGAGACACGGTACATTACTAAGTGAATCTGCATGTTTTCTGTGATGCTGTGATCAGTTCTAGGTAACATGGAGCCTTGAGAGTAGGTGGGATTAAAATAATCATTTTTAGCATGGTTATCAGAGGAAATTAAGAAAAAATATAAAGAAGGAAACAAATGGTTGACAGTCTCTCACCTAGCAGCACACAAGTTTAGAAAATTCAGAGAGTACTGAAGGATACAAAATTAAAATAAAAATGCCTGTTTCTCTTGTCTCCAGAAATCATCATTTTAATAGTTTCTCATATATCTTTAAAGAAAAAAATCTGCATCTGCCATCACATTTATGGGTATCCTTTAAAAACTTTTGTTTTTTTTTTTACAGTAAAGGCATTTTGTGATATTCCTTGAAATGAATATAGCATAATTTAACCAGTCCCCTGTTAATAGACACTTCAGTTGCTTCCAGTTTTTTATTTTTGTTTGTTGCTGTCAACAAACTGCCTTGTTTATGTCTGGGTTTACTTTTTGGGACATCTCTGAAGGGTATGCTTCATGCAGTGGAATTACTAGGTCAAAGGGTTTGACCGTTTGAAAAATTAGACATGGATTAAAAAAAAAAAAATTAGACATGGATTGCCAAATTGTAATCCAGAAAGTTTGCTCCAGTTTATCTTCTTAACAGTGTGCAATCACGTCTGTTACTTTCCAACCCTGGTGCCTTCAGACTGTTAGTTTCGAAGATCTGACAAATGAAAAATGGTATCTCCTTTTTCTGCTGATTTGCATTTCTCATCTGGAATAATCTTGGGCATCTTTTCATATGTTTAACTGGTGAGAATTCGTTAAGATTTTGATTTCATGGCTAGTCCTGAGCAGGTAAGCATTCCAGGGAGAGAGAGTTATGCAGGTACAAAGGCAAAGAATGGGGAAAGTGTTTAGGGAAGATTTGTTCAACAGATACTTAACTATGCACTTACAATAATTAAGGTACTATGACCCTAAGAAGCCGGAGGAGAAACCTTCTCTGTTAAGACAGGTTTGTACTCCTTATCAAGATTGAAAATTCTAAGTGCCCCCAGGTGAGGTTCCAAGAGGGAGCCTCAGAAGTTAAGAATCTGGGTAGGTCCCTTTCTTGTTGGGAGAGTCCTGGTATCTGGGCAGGGCTTTGAAGGATAAGGAGGGTTTGGAAAAGTGGAGATAGGGGTGGGGGTTGATAACAGCCTACAGAACAGAGTAGCTTGAGGCTGCTCATGGGAGGAAAGGCAGGGATGAGGTCGCACAAGGAGCTCCATCCTGAGTGTTAGGCTGAGGCCTGGAAATGAAAGAGCAGCCTGAGGCCCTCTCAGCCACCCCATTTTTTTAAGAGGCCCTAGTGGTATAGGAAACATGGTTAGCCAAAAATGTGACAGTTCCACAGATCTGTAGGAAAAAAAAAAAGGAATAGAGGAAAACTCAGTTTGAGGACCCATTCTCAAACTAGTCTTGACTATTTTTGTTTTTACTCTGTCAACATTTGTGCAAGACTGATACCCATATCATAAATATCACAGAAAGAAAAACCCTGGACCAGCAAGGGTAGAGTGTTTCTGTGGAATATCCATGGAGTTTTGAGGAAGCAGAGACTTCTAAGATACCATTAGCTGGTGGGAATGTAAATTCATGCAACTTCTCTACAAGGCAATTTGGCAATATTTTCTCAGAATTTAAAATGCATGTATCTTAGAGAATAAACTAGTGGTTTCCAGTGGGGAGAGGGGAGTGGGGAGGGAGATAGGGACAGAAGGTTAAGAGACACAAACTATTATGTAAAAAATAAATAAGCTATCGTTAGGATGGGCTTCCCTCTTGGCTCAGTGGTAAAGAATCCGCCTGCTAATCCAGGATATATGGGTTCAATCCCGGGGTTGGGAGAATCCCCCAGAGAAGAAAACGGCAAACCAGTCCAGTACTCTTGCCTGGGAATTCCCATGAATAGAGCAGCCTGGCGGGCTACAGTCCATGGGGTTGCAAAAGAGTCAGACATGACTTAGCAACTAAACAACAACAATAATTATAAGGATATAATGTACAATACAGGGAATATAGCCAACATTTTAAAATAACTATAAATGGATATGACCTTTAAAATTTAGCAATTACTGTGTTGTATATTTGAAACTGATATAGTATTTTACATCAGCTATACCTCAATTTTTAAAATGTATATAGGACTTCCCCAGCAGTCCAGTGGTTAAGACTGTGCTTCCACTGCAGTGGGCACAGGTTTGATCCCTGACGGGGGAACTAAGATTTCACCTGCCATATGGCCTAGCATGGCCAAAAAAACAATTTTTTTAAAGCATATCCTTTCACCTAGAATACATTTTAAGAATACATCTTATAGACATACACATACATATTTCACAAAGATGTGGGAGGATATTCATTGCAGCATCATTTACATAAGATCAGCACATACACTAATGTTCATTTCTAGGGAGCTGAATTCTGCTGTCTTAACAGTTGAATGCCATGCGGTTGTTAAAAGAACTGAGTAGATTTATATCTGCTGACATGATTGATCTCTAAAGTGTAATTGAGTGGGAAAAAAGGTGAGGTGCAGGGAGTGGGTTCAGTATGATCCCATTTATATTTAAAAGAAACTAAAGAAAAATGAAATGATGGGAAGGCCACAGGGCTGTTAGCATAATTACCTGTGGGTAGTGGGATTGAGGTGGGAGGGGGCAGGGAGAGAGTGAGACATTTTATTTTATATATTCTTTTATGCTAGCTGGGTGGGTCTTTTTTAGAACTTTGCATGTATATTACTTTTACATTTTCAAAGACTAGTTTTATATCTTAGAATACATTTTAGAATAAAATAATACAGAGCCTTGCCAGGGGTTTATGTAAAGTTTATATGTCATGGGAAAAGGAGCAAGTGCATTTGACAGTCATATGTACAGTTTTGGGGGCTTTGAGCCGCAATATCTGCTTGTTGTCTTTTTTGTTTAAATGTTAAAGGTGGATCTAATGGCATAGTGACTTTAATTGTGGCTGTGGTAACTGCTACACATACATACATACATACTAGAGGCTTGTTGAACCTCTCGTCTGACACTCTACTGGAGGCTTTGTATGAGCCAGTTAGTACTGTTCTGGAAGCTATGTGTTATTACCTCTGTCTTTCTGATGGCGACTGAGACACGGTGAGGCTAAGTGACTTGCCCAGGGTCACCCGGATGATCAGAAGAACAGTGATTCACATCTGGGCCTTTTAAACTCTTGTGTCGTGGTTTCCTTCACTGTGCCACACACACCGTGTCCATCAGGAGAGAGCATGGGAAAGGAATGGTAAACGTCTCAGTCTGTGTGAGCTGCTGTGACAAAACACCACACACTGGGCGGCTTGGACAACAGAAATTTATTCCTCAAAGTTCCAGAGGCTGGAAGTCCAAGATCAGGGTGCCCACAAATTTCATTTCCTAGTGAGAGCTCTCTTCCTGGCTTGCCTTCTTCACACTGTGTCTTAATAGCATATGCCTCACAGAAAGAGCTCTGGGGTGACTTCCTCAGAACTTCCTGGTGCTTACAAGGGCACCAGCCCTACCAGATAGGGCCCCACCAGTATGACCTTTTTTTTTTTTTTTAAGTATTTTCTTAACTTTATTTCTCAGGAGGCTCTCACATATATTTTCTTTTTTTTTTTTTTTCATTTATTTTTATTAGTTGGAGGCTAATTACTTTACAATATTGTGGTGGTTTTTGCCACACATTGACATGAATCAGCCATGGATTTACATGTGTTCCCCATCCCGATCCCCCCTCCTGCTTCCCTCCCCATTATGACCTCTTTTAACCTTGTCACCTCTTCACAGGTGCTGTCTCCAAATACAGTAGTATTTGGGTTCAGACTTCAACCTATGAATTTTGGGGCACACAGATATTCAGTTCTTAGTAATATAGTGCTGATAAAGAAGTTCACATGCGCAAAAGAATAAGTGACTGACAACCCACTCCAGTATTCTTGCCTGGAGAGTTCCAAGGACAAAGGAGCCTGTCGGGCTACAGTCCATGGAATCGCACAGTCAGACATGACTGAGTGACTATCACTCACTAAGATAATGTATAGTAGCGTGTTAAAATTTGCTGTTCTGTCACATACTCAACAAGGTGTTTATTGTGGGGGAGAGAAACCCAGAAAACATGGATAGACAAAACGGAAGAAAATAAAAATCACCTAAAATCTTGCCACACAGAAGCAACTGCTTTCAAAAGCAAGGCAGAGGGGCTTCCCTCTTCCCTGGTGGCCCCAGTAGTTAAGACACCACACTTCCAGTGCAGGGGGCTCTCGTTCAATCCCTGGTCGGAGAGCTAAGATCCCACATGCAGGACCCCCCTCAAAAAAAAGTAAGGTAGAGAAAAAGTTCGTGTAGTATGCTACCATTTGTGAGAGTGAAAATGGGGAAAATGATATAATTGGATTGATTTATATTTGAATAATATGTGGAAGTATAAGCAAAAAGAGCGAGTGTGTATGTGCCTAGTCGCTCAGACATGTCTGACTCTTTGAGACCCCGTGGACTGTAGCTTGACAGGCTTCTCTGTCCACAGAATTTCCCAAGCAAGAATATTGGAGTGGGTTGCCATTTCCTCCTCCAGAGAATCTTCTTGACCCAGGGATCGAACCCACGTCTCTTATGTCTTCTGCATTAGAAGGTGGATTCTTTAGCACTTGAGCCACCTGGGCCTTACCAAACAAAAAGAGAAGAAAAAAAATAAAAACCTATTTCAGTGATTTTCCCTTTCAGATCTTGTTTTGGGGAAGGTGTTAGAAGGTATTTGACCCCTTGAGATTTATGTGTGAGCATGTGTGCACACTCACTCTCTCAATATGTATCTTGTAAGCATCCCAACAAAATATATGAGTTTTTCAGATAATCGAGTGGTATGGTTAGATGGACACTGGTGGTGGGTATTGTGAATATTTGTAACTTTTTTTTTCTTTTCTTAACTGAAATATAGTTGACATAGAATATGTTAGTGTCAGGTGAACTACATAGTGACTTGACATTTGCATACATTATGAAATGATCGTCATGGTAAGTCTAGTAACCATCTGTCACTATGCTAACTTTTTACAGTGTTATTGACCATATTCCTTATGCTGTATATTACATCCCTATGGCTAATGTCCAAACCTCTTAATCCCCTTAGCCTGTTTCATACCCCACCCCTCTCCCCTCTGTGTCTATGAGTCTATTTTTGTTTTATTCAGTTTTTCAGATTCTATGTATGAGATCATATGGCATTTGTCTTTCTCTGGCTTACTTCACTTAGCATAATACCCTCTAGATCCATCCATGTTGCTGCCAATGGCAAGATTTCGTTCTTTTCATGGCTGAATAATATTCCATTGTATGTATGGAGCATATCTTTATCCATTCATCTGTTGATAGACACCTAGATTGCTTCAGTATCTCAGCTATTGTGCCTAGTGCTGCAGTGAACATTAATGTGCTTATATATTTTCAAATTACAAATGTTTGTAACTCTATGATAATCAAAACTGATATCAACATCCATGTTCTCTTCACTTCTCTTTTTTTTTAAAAGATGAATTGTTTTATTTGGTGTTGCTGAGTCTTTGCTGCCAAGCAGGCTTTTCTCGAGTTGTGGTGAACAGTGGCTACTTTCTCTAGTTGCAGTTTGCAGGCTTCTCATTATGGTGGCTTCTTTTGTTCTTAGGGGGCTTCAGTAGTTGCAGCACGTAGGCTGAGTAGTTGTGGCTCCTGGACTCTAGAGCACAGGCCCGGTAGTTGTGCATGGGCTTGGTTGCCCCGCAACATGTGGGATCTTCCCAGTTCAAGGATCAAACCTGTGTCTCCTGCATTTGCAGGCAGACTCTTTTCCGCTGAGCCACCGTGGAAGCTCCCTTTTCTCTAAGGGGTTGTGGTTGGATGGGACGGTGAACACTGATCAGGAGTAGAATTTTCTGATGTTCTGTGTTCTTCTCTTCACAGCAATTCTCAGCCCTGACTGAAGTGCTCTTCCACTTTCTAACTGAGCCAAAAGAGGTAAAGTATCTTGTGATAAGGAGAGTTCCCAAGTGTGGGTCTGCGGTCCTGAGGTGCTTGAAGTGAAGGCCTGGTTTGTGCTGTCCCCCGCCTGCAGGTGGAAAGGTTTCTGGCTCAGCTCTCTGAATTTGCCACCACCAACCAGATCAGTCTTGGCCCCCTGAGAAGCATCGTGAAGAGCCTCCTCCTGGTTCCAAATGGTGAGTAGCCCCTCCTAGCAGCCGAGGCCAGAGACATTGTTTGAACATTCCCTCAATCCACCGAGTTGGCAGGCATGCTCTGGGCACCAAGCCAGAGCGTTTGGTAGGGAACCAGACATGGGCGGGACTGCAGTCTAGGCAGGGAAGCCAGGTAAACAGACAGCCGTGGGAGAGCGTAATTGCAGTCTGCATCCCCACTTCGGTCCCCAGACTTACCTTTCCTCTGTGTGGTAGGTGCAAGATTGAGAGTAAGGGTTTCTAAACTTTTATAGCAATTTGACAAAGTTTCTCTCTTTTTAAAATATTTATTTATTTTTTATTTATTTGGCTGCCTTGGGTCCGAGCTGCAGCATTCAGGAGCTTCATTTCGGCACACACTCACTAGCTGTGGTGCACGGGCTTAGTTGCTATTGGCACCTGGGATCTTAGTTCCCCGACAGAGGATGGAACCCTCGTTCCCTGCATTGCACGGCAGATTCTTAACCACTGAACCATCAGGGGCAGTCCCTTGACAAAGTTTCTTGAATCTACTAATTTAAAAAATGGGGCTTGCATTTTTTTTTAATGTGGTAGAATATATGTAACATATAATTGACCATTGTAACCATTTGGAGGTTTTTTTTTTCCCCCAGAATGTAAACATTAATCAGTACATGTTTTGTGGCCAGTTTTGGATACATAAAGTTTTTTCTAGCAGGGTATCATGCCTGCTAAACAAGAGTGAAGTTAAATGCAGCTCAACAAAAACCTGAACTAATGAGAGTCTCACAATCTTTTAATGATTTATTAGGGTAATCATGGCATAGAAATTTATCTGAATTTAAAATTTTTTTTTGATCCATTTATTGGATGAGTCTTTAGCTCAGTTATCCTCACCCTTATCCTTGCTAAGACTTTAGTACATATTTTGTAAGAACAAGAACATTTTCTTTCATAACTGCAGTGCAGTTATCAAAAGCAGGAAGTTTACACTGATTTAAGACTTTTATTTAATCTGTGATGTGTATTCACATTTCACTAAGAGTTATTTGAGGCTTATATTTTGTAAGCGTTTTTTCATTTCACATTTCTAGAAATTAATTTTCATTGTATGGTACAAAAATATCAGTCCATGGGAGATTGAAAATTTTTTAAATAGGTTTTTTGATGCAGATAGTTTGAGAAGCGGGGTTTGCTTTAGAGCAGTCAGGGAAAGATTCTAGCCAGGAAGGAGGTGATCACAAAGGTTGAACTGCAGGGTTATCCGCCGTAGCACTGTTTATCACAGAAAAATTAGAAGCTATCCAGTTACCCAGCTGTTGAAAATTGGTGTGATGTGCTGTGGTCCAGTTTTGCAGAGTATGGTGGTGGTGCTTATAGTACAGAACGTGCCAGTCCGTGCAGGAGACGTAAGAGATACAGGTTTAATCCCTGGGTCGGGAAGATCCTCTGAAGGAGGACATGGCAGCCCACTCCAGTATTCTTGCCTGAAGAATCCCATGGACAGAGGAACCTGGTGGGCTGTATAGTCCAGAGGATCACAAAGAGTTGGACACGACTGAAGCAACGTGGCACACACGCATGGTAGTGATCAAGAATTCCGTCTGAGTTAGTAGGAGCTGGGTGTGAACCCCAGTCTGACCCTTGATAAGTAGTGTGGCTTTGGTCCCCAGTCTCTTTCAATCCCTAGCAATAATCCTCCCCCAGCAGTTGTTCCACTCTATCTAAGCTTGTTTTTGGTGTGTGCATGGGGTTGTTTTGAAGATTACTTAAGATAACATAAATAAAATGCTGAATAAATATTAATAAATTAATGTCCACCGACTCAATGGACCTGAGTTTGAGCAAGCTCCTGGAGTTGGTGATGGACAAGGAAGCCTGGCATGCTGCAGTCCATGGGGTCGCAAAGAGTCGAACATGACTGAGCAACTGAACTGAACTGAAATAAAATACTTAGCACAGTTCCTCAGCAAAAGGTTATTTTTCACGTTATGTATTAATATTAATTTTTTTAACATGTTGTTGAGAAAAATGTAATGATATGGAAAACCTTTCACAATATTCTGTTTAGTTCTGTCTGCCACAGTCCTATTTTTGTGTAAAAAAAAAGAAAAGTTAACTGTGGCTCTGTCTGGGTGATAAGACTGCAGATTATTTTACTTGTTTATTTTTAGCTAAGTATTGTCTTAAAAGTTGCTAGAATTAATTTGGCTATTTAATTAAAAGTTAATTTTATTTAAAGAGAGGTGACATTTGAGCCCAGGCTTAAAGAATGAATAAATGTTGACCTGGCTGAAGGAGGTGAAACAGCATCCTCAGTTTGCATATTTTAAAAATTAGTAATAAGCTGATCTTCCCAAGATCTCAGCCTAATGGTGCATTAAAAGTTGGGAACTTGATTTGTTTGTACCATCTTGTGCTCCTGAGGGTTCAGGGTGTGAATTAGAAGATCCGTGAGATTTCCAGCTGTGGAATTTTATGATCCTCTGTGAGATTCTTGCCTTCTTTGCACTCATGGGCGGTTAAAAGCATCAGAACCACAAAGCTGGATGGGAATTGCAGTCTTCTCTGGTGGCTCAGATGGTAAAGAATCCGCCTATAATGTTGGAGACCTGGGTTGGATCCCTGGGTTGGGAAAATCCCCTGGAGAAGGGAAAGGCTACCCCCTCCAGTATTCTGACCTGGAGAATTCCATGGACAGAGGAGCCTGGTGGGCTTCAGTCCGTGGGGTCACAAAGAGTCAGACACAACTGAGTGACTTTTACTTTCACATAACACAAGAATTAATTTTCATTGCAAACTTAAAACTGCAGAGCTCTGGACAGTCAAAAGGGAAATTTCCTTTTTACTCTCGTCTGACTCTTGTCTCTAGAAATAATCACAGTATAATTTTGGCATGTATCCTTTTCTATTTTTATGTATACCGACAGACAGAGCCATATATATTCATGTTGTTTTGTTTTTCATCAGTGGCAATAAACCACAGAATTGCTGTGTGGCTTGCATTTTTCCATACCTAGTACATCGTGGAGATTTCCCCACATCAACTTCATTCTTCTGGTGACTGCAGTGGACCTTGAACTGAATTAATCTTCTTTTACTTAAACCATTTCCTGTTGCTGGACATTTTAGTTCTGACCCTTCACTCTTGAAAGTGTACTGTACCGCAGTGAAGATCCTTAGGGAATCTATGTGTTTAGCATGTGTGAGCATTTCTGTAGGACAGGTGTCCAGCTTATAGAACCAGGAGTTTTTATCTTCTGTATTCTCATTGTCCAGCCTAGACCTGTGGGAATGAGGAGACCTGTGAGCTGTTGTGGGCACTGACTTTTCAGGAGACCTCTGTCCGTTGTCCCTGCCTCCATTCTTTCTGGTCTTCATCATCTCTGCTCCCTGCCCCCACTCACTCCTGCCAGACTGCCTTAATTCTGCTCAGTTCTGTGCTCCAGCCCCAGTACTACCTCTGCAGAAAGTCTTCCCAAACCATCTCAATCTGTGTTGACCTCCCCGTCCGCTCCACAACGGAGATAGATTCTTTTATCTGCAGCCCTTTTTGAAGCTTAATCATTTAGTCATCTGTTGATCATGCTGTTTTGTATGTATCTATCTCATGGCCCTAACAGATAATTCCTTGAAGTCATGGGCGGGTCTGTACTACTTTCCTAAGCCGCAGTTAAAAGTAAAATGATGACATAGAACAAGAGCTTTTGATTCATGCTGGGTGACTTGAGCTGAACTTGGGAGACCCTGTGACCCTCCCAGGGGATGTTGGGTGTATCTTCTTCAAGCAGGATTGATGAGCACTGTTTATAGCAGACCGTTTTCTGTAGGTCCAGAGAACACTGAGGTGTGCTGAGTACACCTCAGCACAGGCTTTGCAAGCTCACTTGGATTTGAGTCTTGGACATATCACTTTAGGTAGCTATTTGGCCTTGGACAAATCAGCCTCTTGGGACCTTGGTTTCTATTTGAAAAATGGAGTAGTAAGGGCAGTTTATGGTGATGGCTTTAGGAATAAATGAGTTAGTATCCATAAAGCACCTATACCATGCCTACTGAACTTTACAGTGTTTATTTATTTATTTTTGGCTGTACTGGGTCTTCACTGCTGCATAAGCTTCCTCTAGCTGGGGTGAGCAGGGGCTACCCTCTAGTTGCGGCATGTGGGTTTCTCATTGTCGTGGCTTCTGTGGTTGTGGAGCACAGGCTCTAGGCGCACAGGCTTCAGTAGTTTCAGCACCCAGGCTAAGTAGCTGTAGTTCCCAGCTCTAGAGCACAGGCTCAGTAGTTGTGGCTTACGGTCTCAGTTGCTCCACAGCATGTGGGAACTTCCCGGACCAGGGATGAAACTGGTGTCTCGTGCACTGACAGGCAAATTCTTTACCACTGAGCGACTAGGAAAGCCCTACATTGTTTATTGACAGTTCAGTTAGTTTCTCTTCTGTGCCTCGATGTCAAATCACCAGATAAAACATCCCTTCCCTTAATGGAGAGGATCTGAATTCTCTTGACTGTTTAATCCAATTCAGTTCAGTTCATTCAGGCAGTCATGTCCAACTCTTTGCAACCCCACGGACTGCAGCACACCAGATTTCCTTGTCCATCACCAACTCCTGGAACTTGCTCAAACTCATGTCCTTCCAGTTGGTGATGTCATGCCCCAAAGCTTTTCAAGCTTTTCAGGTTCTAGAGTTGAAGTCTCAGGTTTGCTGAACTCCTCAGTAGCTCTCAACAATTTCTGTTTGTTTTACTCTTTTTTTTTTTTTTTTGTTCTCATGCAATCTGACTTTCCCCTTCCTACAGACTTCAAGAATACTGCATTTCTTCCAAAGCATCTGCTGATCATCTGAGGTAGCTTGTAAGTCTCTTGGCCTCTTCCTCATCCCTTGGCCTGATGAGGGATTATCTTTTCAGTCCCAAAGGCTGCCATCCCAGAACAAATTCTCGGCGCCTCATGCCTTGTTATGGCAGCAGCCTCTCCACTTCTGTCTCCCATCCAGATTCTAGTTTGCCCTGAAATACAGAACAGCTTGGACCCTGCTGCTCCTCTCAACTGTTTACTTTGCCTAATGGACTCTGCAGTCCTTAACTTGGCTTTCGAGGCCTTCCCCTGTCTAGTCTGAAAGTTCCCTCTTTGCCTTCTCCTTGCTGCATCCTGGTGTGGCTTGTGCAGTAAGACCTTGCCGAGGTATGGCTTGTTGGAGTTCAAGGGACCCCAAAGACCTTCCAGATCAGTCTTCCCCAAATCGGTGTTTTCATCCAGAAAAAACTTCAGTGGCCAGGCAGGGTCAAAAAGTCCTGTCCCTGCACCTCCCAGCCTTGGAATCTTGGAGATTCACACACATATTAACATATCTCAGTTTCTGAAAAGCCCGGCAGTAAACTGGTTAACCTGCTTAACCAGTATCTGCAAAAGAGTTAACCCTGGAACTCGTCTTTTTGGGGGCAGGAGTGAGTGGACAAGGGGAGGGTTAAGTACAAGCTTTGTAAAATGCTGATCTAGTCTGATCTTTGCCTTGGAGATAAAGAAACAGAGCCCTAGAGAGGGGAAGTGACTTGCTTTAGATCTTATAGAAGAAAAGCTGTTGCTGCACCCTCCTTGATTAGCTCAAAGCTTGTGGGTTTTGGGGTGTTTTTTTAAATGTTTTGCTTTTACTCTTTAGTATGTAATTCTTAAAAGCACCTGAGGGCTTCCCTGGTGGCTCAATGGTAAAGAATCCACTTGACAATGCAGGAGACATGGGCACGATTTCTGGTCTAGGAAGATCCCACATGCAGCGGAGCAGTTAAGCCTGTACCCATAACTATTGAGCCTGGGCTTTAGAGCCTGGTTACTGCAGCTACTGAGCCCATGTGCCTTAGAGTCCATGCTCTGCAACAAGAGAAGCCACCACAATGAGAAGCCCACGCACTGCAACTAGAAAGAGTATCCCCTGCTTGCTGCAACTAGAGAAAAGCCCTTGCAGCAACAAAGACCCAGCACAACTAAAATAAATAAATAAATAAATAAAAATAAGTCCATGAAGAATTTTCTCTAAAAAAAAAAAACTTGATTTCAGTCTTTATCAACTCATATCCAGATTGCTTCACCTGTGCCCTGCCTACTTCAACTCATTGCTCTCCAAACTGGATTATTTTTAAACAAATCTCAGACATCCTATCATTTCATTCAATTCCTAGTTGTGTATCTCTAAAACATAAAGGACTTTCTCTTCCTTATCAAACCACTATGCAATGATCATATCTAAAATTAAAATACAAAGTCAGAGTTCAAACTTCCCCATTGTCTCATCCATTTTGTTTGTAAGTGTTCTCATTAAGATCCAGATAAGGCCCCCACCTTGCATTTGGTTCCTGTGCGGCCCTTGTATGCTTACTTCACAGCTCTGAGACCTTGAGCCAAGTCATGTAGCCACTCTGAGAATCAGTTTCTTCAGGAATAAAATAGAGCTAATACTAGTAGCTCATATTGTTTCAAAAGTGGAGAAAGATGGCAATCCAGTGGTTAAACTTCGCACTTTCAGGGCAGGGGTCCCGTTCAGTCTGTGGTCAGGGAACTAAGATCCCACAAGCCATGCAATGCAACCAAAAAAAATAAAAATAATTTTTAAAGAATTTCTTTTAAAAAAATGGAGAAAGATAATAAATGTAAAGTGCTTGCTTCAATAGTAAGTGGTTGTAGCTATACTGCTGTTAGTATTGATTGTCATTATCATTGTGAGTTGTCACCTAGAAAAGATTACAGATAACTTTGCTGTAGGGTCATAATTTAAGCTGGTTTCTACTTTAATATCTGGCCCTTGTGGGTGCCCAGTAACTGGTTGTTATTTATTCATTTATTTATTTGGCCGCGCCAGGTCTTAGTTTCGTCATGCGAAGGGATTCTCTTGTGGTGTGCAAGCTTATTTGCTCCTCAGCATGTGGAATCTTCCCAGACCAGGGATCAAACCCATGTCCCCTGGATTGCAGGAGGATTCTTAACCACTGGACCACCAGGGAAGTCTCCACGGGTTGGTGGTTTTTGTTTTTGTTTTTTTAAAGAAAAAGTGATAACTCCCTTTCCCCACTCCCAAAGGAATCTATCTGGCTGGGCCAAAAAAGGAACAATCAGCATTGAACAATAGTCACAAATGGTATTTAATCAAATGCTGTACTAAGTTCCCTGGGGGTTCCCAACCTTACCCTGCTCTATTTTCTATGTGGCACTTCTCAGTAATACTCTACATGGACTAATACTCTATATAGAATCCACTGCAATGCAGGAGGCCTGGGCTCGATCCCTCGGTTGGGAAGAATCCCTGGAGAAGGGCATGGCAACCCACTCCAGTATTCTTGCCTGGAGAATCCCATGGACAGAGGAGCCCAGTGGGCTGTAGTCCAGGGGATCGGGAAGAGTCTGACATGACGAGCAGTGACTAACACTTTCACTATATGACTTACCTACTTGTTACATTATTGTTACAATGTATTATATGTGTTATATTGTTATCTCCCAAATGATTGTGAGCCTCAGGAGGATAGAGTTCAGTTTTTCATGCATTCCAACATCCAGCTCAGTGCTGGCACATGGCAGTCTCAGGACATCTGTATACAGGGACTGTGACCTCTGTTTGCACGTGAACCTTGCAGGGCTGGATTCAGCTGGTGAGCCTTCAGGGTCTGTAATCACTGAATGAATGGGACTCACGTGCTCTCCCATCTGATTCACCAAGGCTTGGTTCTGTTCATTGGACTTCCCTTACTACTCTGAAAAAGCTACGTAGGTTTTGGCTAGAAGAATAGTGTTTGCTAACTTTCCAGCCGTTTCCTGAAACCCTCTGCTTTGTCACCCACACTATTTGATGGCAGTGGGGGTTTGCCTAAGGCAACTGTTCCAGTGAAAAGTGGAGCTCAAGGACTTATAAACCATCCCAGATGGTTATCTGCATTTAAAGGACATTCTCAGATTTACCCTAGTGACATGTTCTAGTGACTACAGCCCTGGAGTTGAGATTTTTCGGACTGACATGGGGTCAAGGTTGCAGCCCTGTCTTGTGCTTACAGGACAGGGGAATCACCAAAGGAAAAAGCTGAAAAAGAAGCTAAGGGCTTGAGGCCTAACATGATGCAAATATGTGTATTTCTTTTTTTTAAGATCATGGGTGTGTTTTTTTTTAAACATTTATTCATCTATTTGGCTGCGCTGGGTTGTAGTTGCAGCATGCAAACTCTTGGTTAAGACGTTGCATCTAGTTCCCTGACCAAGGTTTGAATCCAGGGTCGTTGCATTGGGAGTGTGAGTCTTAGCCACTGGACCACCCAGGAAATCCCTCTATGTATGCTTCTAAAGTATGGCTCCTGCCTGTCTCAGGTAGGGAGGTGCCATCAGGACAGAGAACTTGCTTTGGTCCCTGCAGCTCAGTAGTCACAGATGTCAGTCACTGGTTGCGGCCTGGTCTTACTCCCCGACAGCATCTCAGAATGACCTGGAGTGGAAAGAGCCTGAATTTGGAGGTCAGCTGCCCCATAAGCTACTTTCTCTGCTACTTCCCTGCTGCGTGGCTCTGGGCAATACATTTAACCTTTTATCTTGGGGCGGGGGGTGGGCAGGGCTTTTTTTTTTTAATTATAGAGAAGCACAGGAAAGAAAACAAAAATGACTCACAGTTCTACCGCCTTCCTATTAAATAAGAAGTAACATGCAGCTAGGATGTTTTTAAATGACACCAGGAAAAAAAGTCCCACTCAGTCCCTTTCCTCAAAGGTATCCTCTGTTTTGTGGATATTTTCACCAAAAATGTACCTTACATCTCTCAATTTAGCCATAAGATAAGCATATAATTAAAGCTATAAGTAAGAATAGATAATATACCCTTCTTTGTTTATCCAAAAGGGACCACACTAAGCAGACTGTTCTTAGCTTTTCTTTTCTTTTAATTATATTTTGCAAATAGGCAGGTCAGGAGCTACCTTGTATAGCATTCCGTTGTACGGATTCTTTCCTTCAGCATGTGTTTAATGAGTTGAGGGCCAACCAATGAACAGTGCCTGGCACTTTTTTTTAGTAACTGAGGACACAGCAGTGGGCAAAACAGACCAAGTCCTTGTTCTCAACAAACTGACTTTTATGAGCAAATTGACAATAAATATATAGCATGAAGTTGGGTAGTTATAAATGCCATGCAGAAAAGGATACTTGAAAATCGGTCAGGGACCCTTTCAGAGGAGGTGCAATTTAAGCAGATTCCTGAGGAAAGTGAGGAGTGAGCATGTGCAGATTTGAGGAAGCGTGTCTCTTGCAGGAGGAACTGCAAGGGTGAATGCATAGAGGTAGGAACCTGCCTAGTAAATAATGGGAAAAACTGAGTAAGCGAGGGAGAGAGCAGAGGGTTCTACAGAAGGACAGATCCACAGGGCATCGTGAGAACTTCGGGTTTTACAATGAGTAGAACAGGAGCCACTTGAGGGTTTTGAGCAGAGAGGAGACACGGTCTGACCTAAGTTTTAACAAAAGCACCTTGGCACCCAGGCTACTTGTGTGGACACACCAAAATCAGTGTACTGTTGCTGAGTTTTCGTCTCTCCTGCCCACACTGCTAAAGAGCTTCCCTTGTAGATCTGAGTGTATTGGGTGGGGGTGGAGGGTGGGGGGCAGGGCTATAGGTGAGCTCTTAGCAGTGCCGTTGTCAGCTCTGGATTTGCCAGATCCTCTCCCCGCAAAGTTTAACCTTTCTCACCTTTAATTTCCTGGTAAATTAAAAGTTACAATGGTATTCTCCACCTTGGAGTATTTGGGGATCATCAGACAGAATGTTGGATTTGAACTGGGTATAAACTAAGGAGCGGCATGCCAAGAGTTGATTGGAGCGACTGGATGTAACAGCCTTCTTGGAGGGCTTTTATGGCTAAGGTTTCCTGGGGTCTCGCCTTTTTTTTATTTCCCTGTGGCTTCCTTGCTCAGTCTGATTTTGGAGATAAAAGGTTTCCTCCCTTTGTTGACACCGTTGATTTTGCAGGGGACAACAGCCTTTAGGATTGTTTTTCTGGAGTGGGATGGGGGTAGGGGCTCAGGTTTAGGGTGTTACTTCAGGGCCCTCCCTGGACTGTGGTAGACAACTTCTTATTGTTTGATTAGTCATCTTCTGGAGGACTAAGAAGTGGAAAATTTTAAAGCTGTTGCCAGATCGTGACTGGAGGCTGTAGCCTGCAGGTTAAAGGTTGAGAAGCCCAGATCGCTGGGAGCACTTTATTTTCAGAAATGAGAGC